>NW_026889758.1:32015000-32615000 GCF_033153115.1 Saccostrea echinata | reverse complement strand
AAGGCAACAGATTTTAATTTATGAAACCTTGCCTGATTATCTTGCTTCAAGGTATGGATCTCTGTTTTGGCTATTGTATAATCTATTGTTTCTCCTTTCAAAGTTGTGCCCAGCACATTATGATTTAGCGCTTATACACCCTTATGTCCTTGATCTTGTTCAAACGACATTGGTAAAGAATTAAGATATACCCTTTTCTTTTCCATGCACCCTGAGATTTCAAAATAATACCATTTCAAAAATTTTTCTCTTCATATGCATGTCGCAGAAGTAATGTAAGAAACTTTTATTAAAGCCCAAAACTTTACGACAGATTAATTAAAAATAGCAGGTGCATATGTTGAAATTTTATATATGATTTCATAATTATATATATATTACAAAGCATTTTTAGACGAAGAAATGTGTACGGTGAACTAGATAGCTAGACAGAAAAACAAATGGAGAGATAAATGTACAAATGTCTCTTAAAATATATAAATTACCCAGTACTTACTTACTTATATGGACAAGGTGATTCTTGTATATTTAACTTAGCTTTGTTTGCTGGGGTTATTAAAAAGAGAATGCAATACTACTACAATATTAGTAACAAGCATGAGTTTTTAAGTTCAGCATATGTACATGGAGAGAGCAAAACTTTTTTCAAATTTAATAATATGTATAAAAAAGTAAAATAATTAGCTTGGACTTACGTGTGTTTTGATCACTTGTTGATAGTATGCCATATAGTGAAGTGAAGTTTTCCCTCAGATTATAGGCCTAACACCAGCCAAAAGACTCCACTCTATTAATCAAGTTTGTCCCGTGGCTACAAAAGATACATCTAATACATTCAGACATTAATACCATTAAATTCATTCACAAGGAACATATATGACCCCAGATCTTTGATTGAAAAGTTTTAATTCTACAAAATCACAAAACAGAATGTAACGTCAACTAATTTATCTGTAAGGAAATTCAGGTCAAGGTGCTATTTGAAAATGATATATCTTTTTTACCTCAGGGATAATAGTAGTACTTATTTCTTATTCATAGTGGTGCAGTACGTAATTATTAAAATGCAAAACAATTTCAATGAAGGAAAGAATACTCTGAAATATCATAACATTAATGTACGTTCCATCTAGCCTTGTCAAATTATAAACCCATATGGGAAATGTTCGTATTGTTTTACTGAGCCAGAAAACTGTCCCTTCTGACAGATTGTTTTGTTTTGTTGATATTTAACAAAAACGTTAGCGTCAGGACGGGAGCATCATGTTTGTGACTCCCGTAATACTAGTACATATGTACCCATTAATAAGGAGTCTCTCCAGATCTTCGTACAGTTCTAATAATTCTATAATGTGTAAAGTTTCACATTATTCGATTTTTTGTGTGAATATCCCCGATATCAACAAAGAAGGAATACTCATGTCTACTGCATGACAGCTGGGCCAATCCTTGGGGGAAGGGCTCGAATTGTTCCCATCGTAGTTTTAGTCTTAATTAATTCAAATCCCAAGTGTGTTAAATTGATTATTGCAAGTGAGTATTCCTTTCAGATAATTTTCCATACGATAAACCATTAGTGAGAATATCATTGAATTTGTTTCGATTTCAGTGTCAAATATGCTAAGTTTCGCAATATTTTTTGTGTGTAAATTTATAAGATATAGACATTTAAGATAAGTATTAAGGCTGCAAAATCTGTCAAATTTTCTTTCTTTTATAATCTATTTCATCAAGCAATCCATTATTAAAAAGGAATTTCTGCCATGTTCAATGTTTAAAAAAGGACCCTAAAACCGACTTAAAATATTGGATCTACATAAAATTAGTTGACAGTATTGACTACACAAATACTGTTAGTCACAAAAGTAAGATGTCAAGTTGGAACTTGGATTCATGTATATTAATTAATTTTATTTTGAAAGTCAATGGAATAGTATACATTTTAGATCTCTTAATTGTAGAAAAATAACATATAGTTTGCTTTGTAATATTTATTAATAGAGAATACATGTACATAAATATGTAAAAAAAAAAAATAAAAAAATCCAAATCATAACTTCTTTAGTCATAATGTAGACTTACCCCAGTATAATGTGGCTATAAGTTGGGAATCCAATGACTCATGAGGACACTCGAAGTCACCATATACCAAACAATTGTCCCCTCGCCATTACTGGAAACTTATCATTGTCTGTTTATTGACTCTTTCACTTTATACACAGCTTTATCACCATTAAGGAACACTTACTTCCTAGTACACTGTCTATCCAAACATGTCACATGAACGGATATGGAATGTCCAATCTTTCAGGGAGCAAAATGTTCCACTTTCTTCGGAAACGTCATAGATTGTCCAGTGTTAGGTACCGTAGCTTTCGTTATCACTTAACTTTTACCAATAATCCAATTTTTTAAAAATTCCTGTGGAATTTAACACCTTGGAAACACTATCACGGGCTAGTTTTACACCGTTGGACCCTGTGGCATATTGTTCTAGGACAATCCGTTCTAACAATATTTTCTGATTTATTGCACAGCAAACACACGTGGCGTTTCTTTGTAGTATCAATTTAATCTATATGTCGTTATCCCGTCACTCTGTGGTCACTTTTCTGTGTAAATATTGAATATTTGAGAATTGATGTTTAAAGCCTAAGAAGAAAGATACGAACATTGTTTGTGTATTGAAATAAAAGGTGCGTTTACGATTTAGCAACTAGATTTAGATAAGGTCTTATTTAGAAATTATTAATGCCCATAACTTCTGAAGAGTGCTACACTATCATTGAGTTCAATATCAGGTGTCAAAGATTTTTTCCAAACTTTAATTGCCTTATAAGTGTCAAAGGAGAATACACTGATGTATATGTTTAAATTCGAGCTCTTAGACGTGGAAATGTTTTGTTCCAATATTCATTCTGAAGCAATAAAGTCACGAGATAGCATTTAAACTTTTGAAAATTACCAACACTTACCATTCCTATTTTTTCAAGCATCGTCAACCTTGCATTATTATCATGTATTTTTTAAATCAATCTTTCATACAATATTTTCTTCCTATTTACAATCCGATATAGAACTCCCGAAGCATTATTACATTGTTATTTAGATCATTTATATCGATAGTTTAAATAATCTTGAATTTATATAAGATTTACTGACTTACCGTCTAATCCCGTTCGTTAAGTATTTTCATTGAATTGGAATTTATTGGGAAAAATTTCCTGTATTGTTTTTACATAATTTATTGACATTTCAACAAAAAATATTCAACAATAAAACAAGCAAATTATGTTTTGATACATGCCTCAGGTTGTTTAATTTTCATTATAATATTTATTTATTTTTGTATACTGCGAGCCAGTTTTATGTATAGAGAATAATGTGTGCTGCATCACCGTGTATATCCCAACATGCGGGGCGTACATTGTATACTGGGTGTATGCTTTCAAAGCAATAAAAAGGGGGTCGAGGTATATTTTATGTGCAATTTCTCAATTTAAATTTAATAAATTTCCCCCCGAAAGCATCTGCTTACGGAAGGAAGCATTATTTTAGGAGTATATGGATACCTATGAATCTACTGTACACTTTCTTGTTTTATCAAACATCTCAACACAATTCTGAAGATGAGAGCAAGATTGACCTTACACTGGGTTTATGATTAAATTTCAGAACAAAGCTTCGCTATATCATCATATCGCATCGATTATAAATTTTTAAGGGATGGCCATTTTATGCGGTTGTGGGGTGAGGGTGGTAAAATGTAATTATAATGAAGATTCGCTACTCTCACTGTTTTGGATACAATTGAAAAAATTCGCCTCTCATGGAATTTCAGAGTTATTTATCCATATAGTAAGGTTAGAGTTACCAAAAAAAAAATTACCTTGGATCCCCCCTGAAAATGAGGACTTCTGATTAAACTGCAAAAATATGGGCTTCTGAAGGCATAGTACGCAGCATATAAATAATAGAAAAGAAAGCAACTTGACTTAATACCCCCCCCCCCCCCCAACCAAACACCACAAAATAGACTATGTGTTTAAGAGATTCAAACATTTTTTTTTTTTTTTTTTTTTTTTTGCCTTTTTAAAATTATTATTATTTCTATTTTTTAAATCTAATTGTACTTAATTACTTACTTACCAAAGACTTCTGAGTCTTTTTTTAATTGATCTACGCATGTCTTATTTATTAAAATTAAGCTTTTAAATATGAATACAGCTTACTGTTTTCTTACGTTATGATATTTTAAAAATAATTTTGAAATATCGTTTGAACTAATAATTGAATTAAGCTACTCATCCCAGTTAAATGACATGGGGTCTGTTTACATTGTGCGATGTTTATTACATTGTAGAAAGACAAAAAGCTATTTAATCAAAGACGTTTATAAAAATTTAATAAAAATTTTAAGCAGAAAGACATAAATTTTAATTGTCAAAATGATGGATACTAAACAATCTGGATGAGTTGCCTTTAAATTGAAAAGAAAGAGATGGTTTGTTGGTCATCATATATTGGGTCTGTTGATATTTGATAGGCTAGTTTGTTTTTGAATATTACTTGTTTGTTTTTAATTAAGGTCCTTTTTTACCCTTTACGTTTGATACTTTCACTGTATGGTCAATCTCTACTTCTCTACATCCATTTGCAAAGCAAAATAGAATGATTAAAAAAAGAGGGACAAATATGTATCAAATTCGTTCTGCAAATCGATTTCATGTACCCTGAGTTGTGCTCTATTGCAAAACCGGCGAATAAAATAAAACATTAAATAGGACTAAATTACAACAATTACTTATATATGTTACATTTTTAATGATATTTCGCTCCAGGATATTCTTTATCCTTCATTGGTAAGTTACGTGTATGTGTTAGAGATGCTCTCTAAATAACTAAATTGTGTGGTGATTTTCAATTATGGCTACAAATTAATCATACAACATCCTTTTGCACTGCATTGTCATTCCTCAATTGTCGATACGATATTTTTATTTATATATAATTGTATTCACAAAAAGTGAATGGGATTGGACATCAGGCAAAGCCTGTTTTAGCCCTCTCCCTACAATAAGGTCAAGGTAAATACACACTATACAGGTATAATGCTAATAAAACAACCACTGTAGAAAAGAAACAAAAAAAGGGGGGACTTCAATGAAGTACAGGAATAATTAAACAGTTAAAATTCATAGCCTGCTTTTACTGATTTTGTTAATTTGATTCAGTTTAATTTCATTCGTATGATCGATCATTTGAATTAAGTTCCTTAAATCTAATCCTATATTGGGGAAAATACGAAAGACAGATTTGTTAAAGAATGACATACGTATGAACATTTACAACTATATTTGCTTCTCCGTCCTCTCAAACTATTTCGGAAGTTTTGTTATTATATCACTTATTTTATGGGAATAATATTAAGACCATTATGGGGAACAATATTTAGAAACAAAGCATGACTTGCACAAAGCCCACAGCAAAAAAATTCAATATACAATTTCATGCATTTCCTTTTTGGAAAAAAAAATTGTCGAACCTGATCAAAACTGAACTGTACAAAGTCATCTGTATCTTACCAATTAGTCTGCTGTTCATTTTTTTTTTTAAAATGCAATTTATAATTTGATTGTCAAAAATAAAGAGATTTGAAAAAAGTCTTTCGGTAAATGCACGTGATTTTTGTTTTCTCATCCTCAACCCAAAGTCATATTTATGTAGCAATATTCCGCTATCACCTGCATATTGTGTTTATGTCTTCCAACTAATTCGCTACTCAAGAAAATGCTCTAAGTACATTCAATTTTTAAACCGATGCAGGCTACCCACAGATAAGTTGATGTTGCAGGGATTTCAACAACCTCCTGTAAAGTCTGCATTCCGTCAATTCCATGTGCACTAATATTGACCTCATTAGAAAATATAACTCATCACTGGGTCGTATATTTGCCGACTTGTTTCATACTAAATGTTAGGCCTTTGTTTTGAACTAAATTACGGAATGTTCCGTCTACTTAATCAATACATAGGGCTCACGGCGGGTGTGACCGGTCAACAGGGGCTGCTTGTACTCTTCCTAGGCAATTGATTCCGCCTCTGGAATTTCCAGGGGTCCTTGTTTATGCCCTGGTCACAGATTTGTATTGTTTGCAGTTTTTATGAGATTTATCACTGTTCGTTAACTTCACCTTTTGTAATTAATAAAAAATATGTATACTACTACTCAATGTATTAAACTATTTATATAAACTCGTTTAGTACGGACACGGATATAGCGAATTTACGGATACGCGAAGTGTTTTTGCAATCCCCTGCCAAATTCTTAACAATTCCTTGTAAAATTTTACGGGTATAACGAACTCGGATATAGCGAATTTACGATTATGCCAAACTGATTTTGTGTCCCCTAGAAGTTAAAAATAAAGAAATTACATCTTTTATAGCGATTTTTCAAAAATCTAAATTTTTAAAATATTGAACTGACATAATTTTGTACGTATTTATATTTGAAACTTAATTCTTTCAAAAACTTTTGAATTTCAAAGTAAATTTAGTATTTTATACTTCCCTCAATACACTTGGTAGACACACTAATCTATATTACGAATTCGCTCTATATACTTTAAGGAATGCGTTATACGGATATAACGAATTACGGAAATAGTGAAGTAAATTAGCAGGTCCCCAGAACTTCGCAATAACCGAGTTTTACTGTACCCGTATATCACTGTCCGCGAATATTTTCAACAATTAAGTTCACGCAGTTATAAAAATAAATACACAATCTCCCGAAATTATTCTCACTCACTTATAATAATGCATAGAACGTAGTGTGAAAGTCTGGTAATTTTATTATTGTCTTCCATTTAATTTGTCGTTGACATATAAGTGCTTCCGATCGCCACTAAACAATAATGAATCATTTCAACCACTGTATATTTGGATTGATTGATTGTATATTGTTTTACGTCCCATTCGAGAATTTTTCACTCATATAGAGACGTCACCATATACCGGTGAAGGGCTTCAAATTTTGACCTTTACTCGGCACTCAGGGCCATTGAGCAGTGAGGGATCTTTATCGTGCCAACGCCTGCCGTGACACGGGGCCTCGGTTTTTAAGGTCTCATCCGAAAGACCCGCAACTTTCACTTCAAAGTGCCGAGCGCATGGCGAAGGAACAGTTGCTACCTATTTTTTATCGACTTAGGTCTGTCGCGGCCGAGATTCGAACTCACGACCTCCCGATCACGAAGCGAGCGCTCTACCGACTGAGCTACCGTGAACGGTCTGTATATTTGGAATATATAAGGGAAGAAGCTAACACGCGGTAAGATAAAAAAGCAGACGTCTGCTTCACTGAAAATAAACACCGGGTTCGCTCTGGCGGACCCAGAGCTGACCCTGAGCGAAACTAGAACGCATCCAGATTTTTAAATAGCGGGCCTCGATCGAATGTTAAGCTAACCTGGGGTTCGCTCAAGTGTTAGGTTGTGTCTGGTCGGTACTGTAAAGTGAACGTCTAAATTTGAAGCCCGTCACCGGTATTTGGTAATATCTCATATGAGTGAAAAATTGCTAGGGACGTTAAACAAAAATAATCAATCTTCTCCAGATACATGTACATCTGACCACTTTCAACCAAATTTGACATAAAGCATCCTTGGGGGATTAGGATTCAAGTTTGTTCAAATGAAGGGCTACGTCCTTCAAGGAATAATTAAGAATTAGCGAAATTTAATGGTGTGTTTAAAAATCCTTCTTAGGAAGCACTGTGCTAAAGATGAAACTTACGTGAAAGCTTTATCACATAGCGTAGATTCAAGTTTGTTCAAATCATGATCCCCGGGGTAAGGGTGATCAAATTTTACAAAAGAATAAATTTTAAAAATCATCTCAGTAAAATCAAAACCATGATTAGTCATAATAATATGGATATTTCAATCGATTAAAATCAGATGTTACGCTTCGAAATTCTGATAGCGCTGTATAAAGATCTGAAGACATCCCATTAAAGATCACGTTAGAATGAACTTTGGTGACGTAGGGTCAACCATTACGTTTCTATATTAACCAATGTGGCTATTCTTACATGAATTTCTATGGGTACCAAAATTTTGGCCCTGTCATTAGCAAACCTATTTGTCCCGCGCTTTCACAGAAAGTGGGGGATATTAATTTGGGCCTATCTGTCCGTCCGTCCGTCTGTATTTTTGTCTGTCTGTAACACTTTCGTTTCCGCGCGGTATCTCGAGAACCTTTGAGCTTTCGCAATGAAATTTTTCATAGCAACTCCCTATGGCCTAAAGAAGAACTCTATTGATTTTTAGGTCAAAGGTCAAGGTCATAAATTCATAAATTATGTCTGTTTTAACACTTTCGTTTCCGCGCGATATCTCGAGAATCCTTTGAGCTTTTGCAATGAAATTTTACATACCAACTCCCTGTGGCCCAAGGAAGACCCCTATTGATTTTGAGGTCAAACGGTCGAAGTTCAAGATCGTAAATTGATACATTCCCTCTGTGTGTAACATTTTCGTTTTCGGGCGATATCTCAAGAGGCTTTTGAAATGAAATTTTATACCATAACTCCCTAGGGCCCCTCTCTAAGTGCCTGTCCCGGTTTTTTTTTTTAATTATTTATTGTATTTAAAGTCGCTTGGCACTATTTTAGCACAGGGGCATGTGGAGAGTTATTACGTGTAATACAGGTTGTCGGCGGACTTTATATAATTATCACATCTATTAGAACTGTTTAGTAAAGGCTAAATTAGACACCATGTACTGTGTAAAATTTTGACAATATCGAACGTGAATATAAACATTATATGTGACCTAATGTTTGCATTTAATTTGCTACTTAATCAAGTGCCTCCGTGGTCAAGGGGTAAGACTCTCGCTTAGCACGTGAGAGGTGCCGGGTTCAAATCCCAGACGATCCATCTTCTTCTTTTTTTGAAATTTTTTTTGGGATTTGTCCTTTCTGACATATTTCATTTTGTCAAATAAAATCTGCAACATATTTCAATTTGGGTTAAGATTAATGTATGTGGATATTTTAACATAACATTTTGGGTATTCTCGTTTTATAGGAATTATATAGTAAAGTCTTTATTTTATTTCCTGTTACAATTTCAGATATATGTATAGAAATTTGGTAATAGTATTTTATTTGATGAAAAAGAAGGAATGTCTTTGAAGAAAAAAATAAGTACAGGTAATTGTCTAAAATAAATAATATGTGTTACTCAGAAGATTTGGCATGAGGGATTAGTAAACTGTTTAAGCCTTTAGCCATACAATTATGTAATTTTGCTGGAAAAAGAGAACAGCAGTAATTTGTAGATAGGTGATGTGTTTTTTTTGTATATTTATTTATGGGTTCTTTTATCTTTTTTATCTAGTGTCAAAAACACTATCAAACGAAGTAGAATCCATTAACCTATTGTTAGGGGATTAACTTGTTAAGTGGCAGGTCAAATACTCAGGTAATGGTCAGTTCATGTCATGTGATTTTTCAAAATACGATATTTTGGCTATTATTGATACAAATTAACAAAGAAAAACTAATTTGATTGGACAAAATAATTCACGGCAAGCGTGGGTCTCCGAATGGAATTGTGCCCGCAACTCGGCCATTCTATTCGGAGACGTGAATAAAGTAACATCGTTTTTAATTTGATCCACGCTTTGCTTTTCCTTATTACAGGTATGGTAAAAATGTTTTATTTGGTTAAGTTATTTTTCTAGAACTTATAAAGAAAAGATTAATTAATTATTTATTAACATTTGCAATTAATTTCTGGAGTTTACAAAAATTTGAGCTTTAGTTTACAAAATTTGAGCTTTCATTAAAATAGAAATCTATTATAAAAGTATTATATTGAGATCAGGGCATTTATATTTGATGTGTGTTCTTATGATTTTTCTTGTATTTTGGTAGCTGTAGTCCTATGTAGAGTTTAGTTTTATAGTTAGACACGTTTTACTTTTTATCGGTTTTATACCGGAAATATAATGCCTTTCTTTGTTTGGCTCTATTATTATTATCAAACTCTCCAGTCGAGGGAGGTAAATTTAAATGTATCCAGTGTAAACAAAAGTACGAGCTTTAGTATTTCAGTTGGAAATTACATTGTCTAGATTTTTTATTATATAGAGTGAGTCTTTTAATATTGTTTAATCACTCTATGAGTCACCAGATGTTAGGTAGGTTAAGGCACACTTGTTTGTAATGCTACGAGCAACTCATAATGATTTATTTTATTGTGCCTGGTGACTTTTTGTTGTGCATTCTATTCGGAGACGTGAATAAAGTAACATCGTTTTTAATTTGATCCACGCTTTGCTTTTCCTTATTACAGTGCACCCAAACCTAATCTGGACCTGGTGGCTGAAAAGCAGAATCATTATAAATAAGGGTCTCTCACAAGCGAGCGAGCTAGACAAATTCCCAAGATAAGTGCGGTCACCCAATAGGGCGACACGACAGATTACTAAATGATAGTATCCAGCATGTGAAATGAAAAAGTTATGACGTCTGGCTTGTACAAACTCATAAAATCATTATTACAGTGTGATAAATATTCTCTATAAAAAGAATCTTCTATACACATATTAAAGAATAAGCAATCAAATCTTTATATCCATACTGGCATTTTTTTTGCTTCCATATAAATGTATACATTTAATAATTCTACAAATCGGGGGGGGGGGGGGCAGGGGGGGTCCGAACCAAATTCTCTGAATTAGCTTGTTTTGTATTCATATGAAGCAGAATTTATTCAAAATCTTATGCATGCGAAAAAAGAAAACTCTTGCTGTGGCCTTCAACTCAACATTATCAATTAACAGAAGTTTTTCCATTCATATGTCGATATATCCCAGTGAGGTTGAAATTAAAGATACCACAGAGTCTGGCACATCTGTTTCATACTGGATATTTTAATAGAAAAATAATCTAACAACCAAGCTTAATCTTTAACTTTTCAATCGTCAACTTCCCTTCCCTATGCAGCAATATACCCTCATCACCTGCATATCGGGTTAATATCTCTCAGTTGATTCGATACGCAAGATCATGTTCTACGTATGAACGATTTCTAAAACGAGGTGGGTTATTGACGAACAAGTTGATGAAACAAAAATATCAACAGTCTTGTTTAAAGTCATCATTTCGTAAGTTCTATGGTCGATAAAATGGCCTTGTCAGCAAATAAAATCTATCATTGAGTCTAATGCTGACTGACGTTTTGCACACTAATTGTTAGGCCATTATTTGCACACTGAATTGTCGCCGGATTTGTTCGTTATTACCCGATCATGACAATGAGCACACGGCGGGTGTGACCGGTCGGCAGGGGATGCTCACTCCTCCATGGCACCTGATCCCACCTCTAATGTTTTAGAGGACTGCCTTTGCTCTGCTTCTGATTTGAATGGCCTTTTGAGCTTGTCAATACTGTTATCTCCATATATTTCATGAAGCATTCGATATTACAGGGGCCTGGACACAGATTTGAAGTTAATATTTTCTCAAATTTTCTGTATAACATCTTGACTTATATGTTGCTATAGCATTTCACATGGAAATAAAATAAAAGCGTTCAGAAACTTCTTTTTTCTGGAAATTATTGAAACTACGAATTTCGGGATGCGTTTGATTGACACATCCTTAAATTGCACTTTCAAAAAGTAAACTTTATTCTTAATACTTGAGAAAAGTAGAAATTTTGTGTGTATTAATGAAAAATATTAAAACTAAAATCCAGAAAATTCAGAGTAGAAATGTGAGAAAGCAAAACCAACTCACCAGTATTATCAGTCCGTGCTCAGTGATGTGTGCAGAGTGTAACAAATTGAACACACCAGGTAAAATGTAAATACTTGCAATAACAGAGCTCGTGCCCTGTTAAAAACAAAACAAAAGATATGTTTGATGTGAAGTAAAGAAGAAAGTCGTGGTTATTGAATTCTAAGAATATTCATGTAAGTTGTATTCATTTAACTGGTTTTATTTTTTGAATAAACGTAGAGATTTAAATTATAAACAACGCAACAGGGTCCAAGCCCTTCAATGAAAAAAATGGCGGACGTTCAGGCTTTAGAAAAATATTTAGATCGTTTTGCGGTGAACATCAAATCATATTAATTGCAATGATTGAAGGCAAAGACTCTATGGCGATTTTTCGACAGGTTTTGCTAAATCCCCCCCTTTCCAAATATTCATAACTCTCATGCTCGAGTAGAACCCTGGATTCAGTGTTGTGATGTAAGTTGTTGTCCTTTGGCTGCTCTTATCCAAGACCAAGTGGAAAAAGTATCAGCTGAGCCAGATATATTCTATCAGTAGCGTACAAAAGTAAGGGAGCTTCTGTAATTAGGTCACCTGAGTCACTCAGGTGACCTATTGCTATCCGTTTTCGTCTGTCGTCGTGTGTTAACATTTGAACATTTTTAGCTTCTTCTCTGAAACCACTTAACCAATTTCAACCAAAGGATCAGTGAACTTGAGCTATGAGAGTTGGGTCCCGGTGCTTTGCCAAAATAAATTTCCGAAATTTATAAACTTTTTGAATCAGAATTATTAAACAATATCTTAAGAGCAGGATTTGATTTATTATATCACATGGAAATATTAAATAATGCCGAGAGACACTGGTTTTTGCGACGGAGGTCTAGCAGTTTTGTCACATTTCTATTGTTATTCATATGCATACCACTTTTTAACGAGCCTTCTACCAAAATTGTGAAATTCATGGCCCCAGGGTCAGGGGATCTGGTGCTAGGTATATATATATATATATATATATATATATATATATATATATATATATATATATATATATATATATATATATATATATATATATATATATATATATCATATAGTGAAAGTGCATTATTTCTTTGAAAATCTTCTCTGCTCCTGGGTATTAAATAAACTAATTAAGTACATAGTTATGATGAGCAAGAGTGCCTCTTCCAAAATTGTGAATTTCATGGCCCCAGGGTCAGGGGTTCTGGTGTTAGGACGGGGCTCTATTGATTATATAGTGAAAATTCATTAATTCATTGAAAATTTTTTCTGCTCCTGGGTATTAACGAGGCCGAGTCTAATTCGAGTGCGCATATATTTGCGCAGCTTTTTAGTTTCATGCAGTCGTAGGTGCAACATAACACCTATCCTAAGTATTGCAATTTTAATACAAAATTAACATTATATTATATTATCTGTAACGTTTATGGGTCTCAAAATATGCTTTTAAGACAATAATTAGGAATAAACGCTGACATGGCTTTCACAACGTCACTGTTTTCTGGTTCTGTAAGCAATGCATGACGCCGAAGAACGACGCCTAACTCGCTTGAGTATTCAAGACGTCCATGGACATTTTATTGAAAACTGTTGACAGAACATCAAATGAAACATACCAGCAATCTATACATGGTTATTTTTTACCAAAATAATTCATCTGCGCCTATATATACAAAATGTATGCCGTAATATGGCAAATTTAGAGGTATTGGGCATTGGAAAAAAATAAACTTTGTAATAATTCCTAGACCAAACCAGATGGTCAACTTTTATGAAATTTCACAATTTGGTGCCTTTTTACAATAACTTTTATGTATTTGACTAAAAAGGAAAACCCTAGGGCAGAAATACAAATAAATTGGGGAAAATGTGATAATTTGGCGCTTTTCCAACAAATTCCCATAGGGTCCAATAGTAAATTTGACAACTTTTGAGATGGCCCCCTAAGAAATCGGGATGGTAAACATTTGATTTTTTTTATCTTAAAATAATAAGTATATTAGTAAAAATTCATTTAAGAAATTTTATCAAAATATCTAGGGTAGAATTAATTAGACTCGGCCTCGTTAAATAAACTAAGAAAATAGCTATGGTGAGCATGGCTGCCTTTTCAGAAATTGTGAATTTCATGGCCCCGGGTCAGGGGTTCAGGTGTAAGGGCGGGGCTCTATTGATTATATAGTAAAATTGCATTAAGTCTTTGAAAATTTTCTTCTCTGCTCCTGGGTATTAAATAAACTAACTTAATGCATAGTTATGACGAGCATGGTTGCCTCTTCCAAAATTGTGAATTTCATGGCCCCTTGGTCAGGGTTTTTTGTGTTAGGGTGGAGCTCTATTGATATATATATATATATATATATATATATATATATATATATATATATATATATATATATATATATATATATATATATATATATATATATATTTACACACTGAATTGTCGACGGATTTTTCCGTTATTTCCCGATCATGACAAGGAGCACACGGCGGGTGTGACCGGTCGGCAGGGGATGCTCACTCCTCCATGGCACCTGATCCCACCTCTGATGTTTGGAGGTCCGTGTTTGCTCTGCTCCTATTTTGTATTGTATAATGGACTTTTGAGCTTTAATACTGTTCGTTATCTCCATATATTTCACTGATGCTAATCATACTATTTTTCTTGCTTTTGGGCAACAAAGCTTCATTTGTCAGTTTATGGATCCTCTAAATTGTTGCATTGTACTCAGGTGACCGTTAAGGCCCTTGAACCTCTTGTTATAAAATGTACAAGTTTTGGTAGCGATTGTCGGAGCAATGAGTATAACAGAGACATAAAATGATGAATAAATTGTGTCTCTGAAAATATACAAGATTTGGAGACATACGATGCAAAATATTTATTAAATATGATATGTTGTTAAGGTCTTTCTAATATCGGCCGTTTAACTAGATACTATATAAATTTGTTTTCATTTTTCTCAAAGGTTCAAATGAAGAAAGTAACAGGCATATATATTTAGTGGTAAAGTAGACCACATTTATGCATCTCCAGAATCTCTGATATAAGTAATGCAGTCTGGAGGAAAGATAAGAAGTTGAATGCACAAACCATAGAAATTGACGAATTTCATACGATTGCTACATGGTACTTTTTTTTATATATCCACTGAACATGTTGAACTTTGAATTTTGTATAACAATACTAAAACAGAATCCCAAAAGTAAAGAAATACATTAAACTTCATGTACCAGTAAGGTAACATACAGAATTTATTTGCAGGGGTGAGGACCAAAATGGAAAGGAGAGAGAAGTATTTAGGAAGTGGTTCTCCCACATTGGAGAATTAAGATCATTATTTTTAACAGCAAGTGTTGTTGCACTGAGTGCTACTTCCACAGTAAAAAAATCAAAGAAGAAATGTAAAAGAGTTGTTTTCAGGTCCAAGCACAGTACAAATGTCTCCAAACAGAAACAGCGCGAAATACTCTGTGTTTAAAATATCAAGTGATATTGAAATGGCCATGTCCTGGATGGTGGATGGAATCAGAAAACTGCTGAATGACTTCCCTAAGACATTATTATACTGTAGAAGTATTACAATCTCATAAACGAGTTGGACAATTCACTCCCTCGTTGAAATGTTTCACTCTGAAACACCTCTTACCAAACAAAAAAACTGAAATTGTCAGTTGTCTAGGGGATAAAAATATCACATTAAATATCAAAGTAGTGATTTCTAGTGCTTTGGGGATGGGCATTTATGTGTCCAATTGCAGCAATATAATTCTGTTTGCATTACTTACCAGAAAACGTCGTCGATATAGTGCAAGAAATGGGGCGCATTGGAAGAAATGAAGATCCATCAGTTGCCCCTATTTTATTTTATGCCTATCATCTACCTAAGCAGTCCGGTTACGGTAGCCTAGTGGTAGGACGCTCGTGCGCCGCGTCAAACCTAAAATGTAAACATAGGTATTGACTGTTCCTTCGCCAAGCGCTGGGCACTAAAAGTGAAAGTCACGGGTCCTTCGGATGAGATCTTCAAAACCTAGGTCCCGTGTCACGGTAGGCGTTAGCACGATAAAGAACCCTCACTCCTCAATGGCCCTGAGTGCCGAGTATAGGTCTTAATTTGAAGCCCTTCACCGACATCCGGTGACGTCTCTATATGAGTGAAAAATTTTCGAATGGGACGTTAAACAACATACAATCAATCAATCTTATTGCATCACTGAACTACATGTAATATGTAAAATAACACTCCATTTATATATAGTTTACATGTATTCTTATTTTAAGAATCATGGTGCAGAAGCTCTAACTGCAAGTGTTGATGCAGGATGGCAAAAAAGAGGCACTGGCCGTTCATATGGTAGTTTGTCAGGTTATATAGATGTAAATAAAAATAATGATAATTTTCATGTCCATATCTATTTCCATTCATAACTCAATTTAGTAAACCACATGATATATAACATGAAGAATTAAAAGAGATTTGTCCATATTATTGGCCATTGATCCATCATTGGTGCATAAAACAGGTAGAGTTATAAATTATGCAGTGCGTTCAAAATCCTGTCGTGTGTGCTAAGATGCAGAAAAGTCAAATTCCACACCAGTAGCTCATGATTGCAGAAGAAATTATGACGGGAGTGCTTAGAGTATGGAGTCTGACATGGTAGTGTCAATGGTTAAAGACATGAAAGGGAAAGGAATCAAAAAAGCTACAATAGTTACAGACAAGAAAACATTGATGTAACCATCAATTGTCGCCCGGGAAATAAATAAAGTAAACAATGGAAATGAGTCTTGATCATCAAACCGCTTCGATATGTGTGAAAAAGGCATGCGTCTAAATGATGGAGACGATAGTAGAGACTATTTTGAAAACTTATAGTCGGATGAAAATCGAACAAAAACGATACCCTTTTAAACTTTATCAATTCCTCAAGTAAATGTTGGCTGCATAAAATATAATTTGAAACCAGACACATGCATCACCTATTTTCAAAAATGTCTTTCACTTTAAGATTATAAAACACGAACTGTGTAAAGTACGTTTTTATGCGATAAGTAAAATTCGATGTTCTAAAAAAAGGGACCTGTCGTTTTTTCGATAGTAAATGATAAGCAACTTTATATATTAAATATGAAAAACATATATATTTTTACAGATTCACTTTATGGAAGTAAAATTATTGTGTATCTCGTAATTTATAAAGGGAAAGAACATTCTGATTAACAATCTTTTTAATGTTTAGAAAACCTTTATTCTGAATAACTTCCACCTCAATCCCCATATACCAACACTTAAACTTATATGTATAGAGCAGCCCGGTCCTCCGGGCTGCAATAATGATTCTACCACAATTTTTTTCGTCTGCGAGCAGAGTCGGGAGACATTTCCAAAAAAAATCAGACAAAAATCATGTTCTGCATTCTTTGCAAAGAGAAAAAGGCTCTATCAACTAAAGTCATAAAACATATCTCAAAATGTTTTAATACAGAACAAGGGAAGCCCAGATGGCCTTGATAAAGCTTTAAGAGCAATAATTTATTACAAACCATGCCTTTGGAGACCATGACAGTTGCAATGAAAACTGGTGTGTTTTTAAATCAAATCCTGACAGCAGATACAAGTCTCTCCCATTTGGAAGATCACTTACATGTGGTTTCCTTAAACTTGCTTTGGAAGAGCTCTTTAGTATCAACAGGGGTGCGTCCAACAGCGTAGCTGCTACGATATTGAACGCAAAGCTCGCCTAGCCGCTACGTAGGGAGAGATTGTTAAATCAAATTGGCGGATATGTTTAAATATTCAGTCGAGTGTAAATAAAATAAGTGCAAATTTTGGAAATTCGACTCTCGACAATATTTTTTTTCTTTCCGGAATCCGTTTCGTAATAGGTTTTCATGGAAGTGTGACTACTATTATATAATAATAGAGCGCGACGACTGTGTTTTGGACAATTAATTGAAGAACAGATTTCCAGTTCGCAGAATGTAAGGGGAAGTGCCAAATTTAGCCAATTTTTGTCTCTCTGAAATATTTCTTAAAATTCAGAACGACTATTTTGTGGTTCGTCTGTCAATATCTTGATATCATAATAACAATAACACAGCCAAACTTGTCATAAACAAAATACAGTCCAATATACAGTACATTATCATTCATTTTAGTTATTGAAACAAAAATATAAGTTAAGAAAGGTACATTTTAATCTAATGTAAATCAAATGTACATTATCTAGGGGGAAAACACTATCAGTGTTTGTTGTTTACATTTTATATGTCATTTTGATGTTTGGTCAGTATAATCCTAAGAGTTTAATTCAGTCCTTTCACTTACGCATTTTAAACTAAAGAAGATGGGTGAACAAGGCGGATGAAATGCCTATTGTATAATTGATTGATTGTATGTTGTTTAACTTTCCATTGAATTCAAGGGCTTCAAATTTGGACCTTTACTCGGCACTCAGGGCCATTGAGCAGTGATCATGATGGATCTTGAACGTGCCAACGCCTGCCGTGACACGGGGCCTCGGTTTTTAAGGTCTCATCCGAAGGACCCGAAACTTTCACTTCAAAGTGCCAGCGCTTGGCGAAAGAACAGTTGCTACCTATATTTTATCGACTCATATAGAGACGTCAGTTTTCCTTTTCTTTTAATGTTCTGGTGGAGGAACAGTGATTTTTAAAGTTACTATTGGCATATAAGTGAACTGAAAAAAAGTTCAATCAATGTCTAACATAATTCTTTTTGCTCAACTTGTGCATAGAGATAATAATTTGAATACATAATATACTTTTTAAGTTTCCATTATGGCATGAAAAGGCAACAATAACTAAATACTGTTATGCAACAATCATTAGTTGAGTATATAGGTATATTCTGTTTTAAAAGAATTTTTGAAATGCTGTAAAGTAACTTTTATTTCGTTAACTTTTTATCATAAAGGTTATTGTTTTATAGCTACAGGTTCATCAAAGACAGTATGGGAAAATCTGGATCTGGCAGGACCACCTGTGTTTATTTTGAAAAAAATGGCCAAATTTGACACAAAGACAGATCTACTGAACCTGCGGCTACCAGCAGTTCATGTGAAAACTTGCTTCTTGTTTTTTTTACCAGTTTGTCGTATTCTGAAAGAGTTGTATGTTTTTTTTTATCCTACTGTTTTTTTTTATAAAGTTTTTGGGCATTGTAGAATTTGACCATGTGACCACTTCATGTCATATCATATCCCAATGAAATTCCAAAAAATGATGTTTTACTATTCCCCACGACAAATTAAAGTCTAGACATTCTGACATAGTTGACAGCTGCTTTTTCAATAAAATGAAACTCGTAAATTTACTTACCTTGTCATTGGTCATTTGCAAAATTACTTTGTTAAAAAGCAATCTGATTGCATACACAAGTACTCAGAAGTTGACTTTAAAAAGGTGCTCGAGTTTCTGATTGACAATGTCTATGTGGTTTTTGGAGACCAGGTCTTCCAACGATCTATTGGAATTTCCATGGGTACCAATTGCGCCCCTTTATTACCAGACTTAATTTTGTATTTATATGAAGCAGATTTTGTTCAAAAACTCGACATTTAGATATATCGACGACGTATTGTCAATTAACAATGGTTATTTCCATTCTTATGTCGACACGATATATCCCGGTGAGCTTGAGATAAAAGATACCGCAGAGTCTGACACATCTATTTCATATTTGGATATTTTATTAGAAAAAGCCGTTAATGGTGCAGAGTTTGACACATCTGTTTCATATTTGGATATTTTATTAGAAAAAGCCGATAATGGTTCAAATCTAACAACAAAGCTTTATGATAAACATGATGACTTAAACTTTTCAATCGTCAACTTCCCTTGCTTATGCAGCAATATACCCTTATCACCTGCATACGGGGTCTACATCTCTCAGTTAATTCGATACACAAGAGCATGCTCTACGTATGAACAATTACTCAAACGAGGTTAATTATTGACAAACAAGTTGATGAAACAAGAATATCAGCAGTCTCGTTTAAAGTCATCATTTCGTAAGTTCTATGGTCGATACAGTGACCTTGTCAGCAAATACAATCTTTCATTTAGTCAAATGCTGACTGACTTTTTTCATACTAATTGTTAGGCCATTATTTACACACTGGTTTGTCGCCGGATTTGTTCGTTATTTCCCGATCATGACGAGGAGCACACAGCGGGTGTGACTGGTCGGTAGGGGATGCTCACTCCTCCATGGCACCTGATCCTACCTCTGATGTCTTTGAGGGCCGTGTGACTCTGCTCCTATTTTGTAATGATTAATAGACTTTTGAGCTCGAATACTGTTTGTTATCTCCACATATGTCATTTTTAAGTACATGCAACTTACTGTTCACTCTATTCAGATGATAATGGACAATCAACAGCCCTTAAAGGAAAGGAAGACACATCAAAATCAAAACCATCTACATGCCCAAGGAAACAAAAGAAGACCCACAAGCAAATGCCAGGATGATTTGAGGAATACTCGCAGAAGCAAAAGAAGGGCCGTAATAAGGAGCGGGAGGAGTGAGGAAATTTCGAGACGATATAATTAAAAAAAAAATGGAGGGAAAATACCATTCTTAGAAACTTAACAGAGATTCTCTCAAAATCTTTTAAATTATTATCATTTCAACTTTAGAACTTTATAAACTTTGGCTCTCAACATAATGCATTTTGAGATGAAGTCAACGATCATGTTACATTCTTTATTGATTACCTGTGTGCCCAATCAAAAATTGATCTTATTCTCCAATGGAATATTTTAATTTTACAGTAAAAAAAAAAAAACGAAAATTTTATTTAGTTGTAAATTTTGTTAATCAATTTTACAATACATAAAAGCATCAATTTTTCCTATACAAACTTTATCAGATGATTCAATTTGTGTAGCAGATGTGTTGGCTTTAACAGTGAGTTCACTGTGATCTTTAATTTAGTATCTCAAACCCTCATAGGCCTATATCAACTTGTTTTTCTTGGCCCCATTGAGATAATGAAATTTGGCTGAATGTAAATTTAAATCCCACATTGGATATACAGTGTAATATCTCAAACCTGCCATAGCGTAGCCCTTTTAAATTTAATTTCTATGGTTTATTAAATATTTTAAACATTGAAGCAGTGATATGCTAGTGAACTCTTCTGCCAATTTAGAACTAAGCTCATTTAATTTAGAGAACAAATAATTATTTCCAAGAGATATATCATGCAAACAGATGATTTACTCTAAACTAAATTTACTGAATTGTCATGTACTGGTAAGTTTATTCCATTTCATTCATGTACAACAAACGTTTGCCTTTCTTTTAGATATTTAATTCATAAGTTGAACTTTTTATCTTTGCATCGTACCAGAGATTTTGTTTAAACTTTTCTAACATATTACTCTTTCTACTTAGCTATTTAGGATTTGTAACCAGACTGCAATTGGGCTGCCGTGCTGAAGGTAAAGTTAACATCTCTGAGTGGAATTATTTCATCATCTTCACTCTTTTTGCCGAGGATAAAGTTGTGTAGGTAAACACATGTCATAATAACAACAGGAATCTTCTGTTCAAGGCTCATATTCAGTGATTCAAGTCTTCGGAATTTTCCTTTCAGTAGAGCAAAAGCTCTCTCAATGACAGATCTTGTGGCACTTGGATTATGTTAAATCTTTTCTCTTGTTCAATCAGGTTTCCGATCTCCTTAAATGGTGTTATCAAAGAGGTGGTGAGGGGGTGAGCTGAGTCAACCAGGATATGAAAATTTGGAGGCATCTTCTCCAACTCAGCAGTAATACGGCTGTTCCGTAGCACTCTAGAAACGTGGACGGATCCCGGCCATCCAGCAAAGGCATCAACAAACTGCATATTCTCATTGCAAATGCACTGGAGCACAATGAAACTAAATCCCTTCTTGTTAATAATTCTGTCCGACCTTTAATGGGAATGTGGCATCCAATCACTCCTTGGAATCCATACCTCTCCAAAAAAGTACTAGCTGAGATTTTCATTTGACGCTCATTCAGCCACTTCACACTTTCCAAGTGCCTCATCGCTTCACACACTGATAGGAATATGTGATGTAAGGTTCCTTTAGATAATCCAAAGCGGTCAGCTACACCACGGTAGGACTCTGCATTGCTGAGGAGCCATACCGTGGAGAGCACTTTCGTTTGCAGCGTGTTGGATCGGCATTCCAAATATGGAGCCACAGCTTCAAGCAAGCTCTGAAAAAATAGAATTTTATGCAGTTGTATAAGTATAACCATTTCAGGTCTCATGACCTGTCAAGTCATTTGTGTTAGACTTTGCATTAATTTTATTTGCATATATTCTTTCAACTTGTATATCTTAATTATTTGACTGTGGTGGAAAACATATTAAGCTGTTAATTCAGAGATGGAAATGTCGAAAGTGTGGCCACATATTTCACTGGTAATTGCCCACATAATTTTTATATTTCATATGAATTCCTCCTTGTTGTTTTATTTTTTCATTATATCTAAGCACTGAATTATAATTTTAGCTTTGATGTAAATCACACTTCACCAGACTACACCCGATAGACCGGACGCAATTCATAGCGCTCCGGATTTCTTTGTTCACAACTGTTTATAAACTCAAAATTAAACATGTAACATTGTAAATATTTAGTGTTTGGTAGTTTAGTAGTAGTGCTAGTTGTTTTTGCTTCTCTATTTCCTTTGTTTTTATGACTTCTTAACTTTTTTCTTTGTCCTGAGGAAGGGACAGGTTGTCCCGAAAATTTGACAATTACTATTGTTCGTGTCGTTGGTCATTTTTAGTGCTTTATATAAATTTCCATCCGTGACCTTGTATCTACTTAGTAGATCCGACACTTAGGATATACAGTGTTGTTGGTTTTTAGTGCTTTATATATATATATATATATATATATATATATATATATATATATATATATATATATATATATATATATATATATATAGTGTACATGTATTTTCAAGTTTTTTTTTTCTCAAATAATGACCGACAGGGTAGGGTGGGGCCAAAATTGGGGGGGGGGGGAGTAGGGGATCACTTGTCAATATTGGAATGATTTCTGCTTTTTTCTAACTAAGGACCTCAGGTGAGTGATATGTCTCATACGCCTCTTGTTTGAAAGATACAGTCTCATATCTGCAAGGGAGTGTGCAAACAAACTGAGTAATGCTTGTTACGAAAATTTGTGTTCACACATCATTGCAAATACGAGACTATATTTTTCCATAAATAATTCAATGCTTTAAAATACTTACTTTTTTTACTCCCTGTCTCACAATTTGTAAATAATGTGACTTATACATATATTTTGAAGTCCTCCGAATAAGATACAATTAATGGAAAAGCCATTACAACAACTACTTTTGTTAAAGTGTCCATGTGATGGTGAATTTTGATTTTCGTATGACATTACATTTGCACCACATTCAACTTTCTTGACATCAAATTAAATAAAAATCATACCTTAACCTTTTTACCCCCATCTGTGCCATGCATTTTGAATGCTGTAGCTTTGCAACATTTTTAAGCCAAATAGAAGTAGAATGTAAATATTTGTTTAAAAAATTGTTGTTTTTAATATACATATACATTGAACTTGTATTGTATACTGCAATTTTCTCATATCTTAATATCTAATTTGTCTAAGCAAAAATGTAAGCTTTCCAATCAAAGTTTGGCCAGCATTTATCTATATATGAAAGTTTGTTTTTCATGAATATGTATAGTTTCAACTTTTTAGAACACCTAGCCTTAAGGCTCAATTTATAGCTTTTTGATCAATTTTTTTCTGTTGTTTATCACAATTGGCATCTACCTTTCTTTTTATTTTTTCACATTTACATTCTCCAGAACCAATGAGCCAGTTTCAACCAAACTGATTACAAAGTATACTTGCCTGAAGGGGATTCAAGCTTTTTTTCCTTTCAAATGAAGGACAACTTCTCTTCCAAGGGGAGAAAATGAAGAAAAGATAAATATGGGGGTTATGTAAAAACCTTCTCAAGAACCACAGGGCCAGAAGAGAAATTTGTGTGAAAGCTTCCTTACTTCGTGTAGATTTAAATTATTTCAAATCATAATTTGTATATATGATATATATATTATCTGAACTTTTCATCTGCTTTATCAGATTGATTGCTCCAATTTAAAAAAAAAAGATGTGACTTAAGATTTCATTGCACGTAACGCCATTCCAAGTTTTTTTCTCCATGTTTAGTGTCCAAGGATGGATTGAGACTGTGGCTATTTATAGCCGCAGTCTATTGCTGCTGCTTTTGGGCTATAAATAACAACAGTGTAAAATCACGGGGACACTAGCGGCGATTTTTGCAGAGTCAAAATAATGAAAATAGGGTTGATTCGATGTTTGAAAATAATATGCATATGGTTAACAAATACTCTCAAGTTATTTCAAAGACATTTTGTTGATGGGCACAAAGCTTAACTCCTGATATTTGCCGTTATCAACATTTCTCGCTTTAATTACGCCGTCCTATAGCTAATACTAATTCGTACACAAACCGACTCGTTTATTCGTATGCAAACAACAAAAGTCAATTTGTACATATTTTTCTTTCGTTTTTATGAACATGACACAAATGTGAAAAGTCAATTCGTACACACAGCTTTTTTTAACGTTGTGTTACTGTAAAATTTCAATAATATTTATTAATAGTCAGAAATTTTAGGGAAAAATATTTGAGGATAATGGTTTCACATTTTAACTCCAAATCAAATAAATACAATTGCTAAACAAAGCACGGTGGTTTCTTAGTTACATGTATGCGACAAACACTAATTACGAGACGTTCCCAATTTGATACACCCTAATTACACCTTATTATCT
The DNA here is from genome assembly GCF_033153115.1 of Saccostrea echinata. Lineage (NCBI taxonomy): Eukaryota > Metazoa > Mollusca > Bivalvia > Ostreida > Ostreidae > Saccostrea > Saccostrea echinata. The sequence goes on along the minus strand of NW_026889758.1, from coordinate 32,590,287 downwards.
GTTGACGATACTATATTGGAAAGATATATATTTTAGGAAAGAAAAGAAAGATCACGACACCACAATAAGTTAATAAAAGAGTTGTTGGAGGCAGATACGATGCCATAAAATTTGCAAAGTTTATTACGATTCAATCTACAAAAAAGTAAGCCATTGCCTAATTATCTCGAACACAAAAACTACTGAACGAATGCTAATTTATCAAAACTAAAATTAAAAAGGCTGTGACGGACAAGTTACCCATATATTTCATTCGTATTTGAAAATTCTATCGTGCCTCGATTAAAATTTACCCTTTAAAAAGTGCAAGAAAAAAGGTACTCAAATACATGTGCATGAAATAGTAGGATTTTTTGCGAATTCAGTGGGTTTAATTTAGGTCAGTCTTCTCCTGCATGTGTTCACAAATTAAATTTCGTATTGCGCAATGACTAGCAGGCTCATTGCGTATTAAGATTCCGTATGAGAGATAGCATCGTCGCAAACCACGGCCGAAATGTACGATCTCCCATTCTGGAGAGAGCCATATGCGGATTCCGAACCGTGGTTTGAGACGACGGATAAATAGAAGCTGACAAATATTTTGTTATTCTGTTTTTTTTCGAACAGTATATATCAAACAAAAAAGTAAGACTTCTGTACAATGTCGCACAATCTGCAGTACATGGCCAAAAGTGATTGATCATTTCCCTCTTTACCATATACTTTATGAATAGTAAGTTTTTGTTAAAAATATTGTGGGTTCAATTCTACTCAAACTTTCAAAAACTTTTCGATAAGTTACGAAAAACTGTTCATATTTCCTTGGGGGGGGGGGGGGCAAAATTTGATTATTGATCACTGAGTAAAGATTTGAAATTATAAAGTCAAAATTTCTAACTTCAAAAACCACGATTTCATTACACATTTTTTGTAAAACATGCATCTTAGATTAAAAATTGTTCAGTCACTACATGAATATATTAGGAACCTTGATTCCCTTATGGTTTAACATTTAGGGTAAACTGGTTTTGACACGTTTTAAGCAATAATTTTTGGGAAAAAAACTAAAACATGAGGATCCCAAAATCCATTATTTGAATATATAATTTCTATCTGTCCATCATCCTTAAATATGTTTTCATTTTAAATTTGCAATTATGGCTGTATAACACAATAGTACATATAGAAAAAAAACTGAACTGATTGAACTTTCGTTTCTGGCATTTCAGCATAGTTTATTTTTTCTTTAAACCTTATTTAAGGAATCACTGTCTAGTTAGTAGAGTATGCCAGGGCATCAACGATAGTTGGAAACGTGGGATAATTTGCATAACGGGCGAAGCCCGTTATGCATAAATTATCCCACGTTTCCAACTATCGTTGATGTCCCTGGCATACTCTACTAACTAGACAGTGATTCCTTATATTTCCATTTCATTTTGAAATAAAAATGTAAATTTAGATTTTAAAAATGTAGACTAATAGATTTAAATTACACGAGGCCTCACATATCAATTTCAATAGTCCCCGCCCACTGACGTCAAACACAAAGACAGCCACACGAGAATTACATGCATATTAGGCCTCCTTAGAGTCTGATACAAAGACAGTCGCACGAGAATTACATGCATATTAGGCCTTCTTAGCTACTGACCTTTCGCTTGGCAAAATTTGCATTCCTTTAGAATGATCAAGAAATCAACTCTCCTAACTTTCAAAGAGCTATCACAGAGAAAACAAATAGAAATGGAAAGATTTTATAATATACCTAAAGTAAAAAATTTCATGCAATAAGTTGTTTATCAACTTTGATTAATATATGTCCTCATCATACTACAGAAATATAAATTTACTTATTAAAAAACCTGTATCTGTATCGTGAATAATTTCAATAAACTTTCATAATTTCCATCATATCATTTTACAGATTCTTACAACATTTTATCTCATTCAATGCCAGTATCCGTGTGGCGTAGTGGTTAGAGCGTTTGCTTTAGAGTCACGGACATGAAGGAGTCGATCCTTACGTAGCGGGTTGGAATCCCACCGCGGGATGTGGAAACAGTTAAACCGAGGTCCCGTGTCTCAGTAAGTGCTGGTCAGAAAAGATCCCTCACTACCCAATGCCCGGGAGTGCTGAATATAGATCTAAATTTGCAGCCCACCAACGGCAATGGTAATGTCTTAATATGAGTGAAGAATTCTCGAGAGGGACGTTAAACAAACAAAATCATTCATGCCACCGTCTATCAGTACTCACAGTACTTTGATTAGGTTATGGAATGAAAAACAAACACTAAAAGTGAACAGATACAATATTTGCCACTCAAATTATTTTAGGGGGATTGGCAACCCGTTTTTTTTAAATTGTGTTCCAAAAATATTCATTTTAATAAAGTAGTAGTTTTTCTCTTGTTAAAGTGACAGTACGGCGCATCTCATCAAAAAACTGACTAGAAAAAATTTTCCGACAAGATTTGGAATTTTTTACTACTCATAAATGTATAAACTTTCAGAAAATTACAACTTTTACAATTAAATAATTTGGATTATGTCATTAAAATTAATAGTCATTTATGGGACGTAAATATATACATCGAAACGTGTTCGGGGTTCCACATTCCATGCTGTGCACGCATGTGTAGTTTTCATAAACAAAACAGCATGGTTAGAGAGGGAATCCCGGTAGGCCTGCTACATCGACAAAGTCGACTAAAAATAAAAAGAAACTGAAAATAGAACTTGAAAAAAGCAACTTTCCCGACTAAAATTTAGTTTGGGGATTAATATAATCACTGGGTAAGGAAGAAACGGGAACTCGGCGACACTCACGCAGGGCTCTCGAAGGTTCTATTCGACAGGTTTGTTGATACTTGTTATCATTTCTCATTTTTCCGTCGCTTCCAAAGAAAAAAAATAGTGTAAACTCAACATAAAAAATACATCTTTGACTTATAAATATTGTTGCTATTTGAAATGCGAATTTTTTTTTAATTGTGCAGAAAAATATTTTGTTTGGCATTTGCCGCGATAACGTTGGTTTTTCCTTTCTCGGACCCCAATACACAAAACGTCAACATTTGTACTTTCAATTCTGTTAAATTCGCCTAATGCAGACTAAAATCTTAACGATTATTATTATGTTCCCCAAACAAAGTTTGGGAACATATTGTTTTTATTCTGTTTCTTCTTCTTCTTCTTCTTTTTTTCTACTTTCTTCTCCGGTACTTTTTTGTCCGGGAGTGTTCTCATAGAACCACTCATCCGATTGACATGAAACCTTTTTAGGGTTAATAGGCATGTTGTGTAGGTGTTCGGAACGAAGGTCATTTTGCGCGCACATGCATGCACGTGCGCGCGCGTGCAATGAGTGAAATGACTGATATACTTGATTAAGCCGTAACTTTTATATTTTTTGATGAATTGCTTTGAAACTCAAAATATAAAGATATATTAGTAGTCTAGACAAGATAACATGGTCAAATTAGCGTGAACTCACGCGCATGCACGCGCGCTCTTCTCTGATTGGCTGATACAAAAATCTCAATAATTTTCTTGTTTTTTTGACAAAATACTTTGAAATTTAGTATATAAGTATATATTATAAGGTGCTACAACAAGTTATATAGGAAATTTCTTGAAAACACGCGCATGCAGGTGTGCTGCAATCTGATTGGTTGAAACTTTAAATGTCTATAACTCCCTTGGTTTTCAACAAAACAGGATGAAATTTATGACATGGATAGGCACATGGAGCTCCTACATTATGATACTATCAAAATTGAATGCAAGGCCATGCATGCGCGTATGCTGAATTTTGATTGGCTAATACTTAAAGGGTTACATCTCTCTTATTTTTCAATGAAATTCTTTAATATTTAAAACAAATGTATGTATTGTGAGACAATATAAGATAATTAATGTGAAAAATGTAGAAAACATGTGCAAGCACATGCGCTGAAATTTGATTGGCTAATACCCATATGGCTATATCGGAGTAGTTTTCCAATGAAATACCCTTAAAAATAAAGTGTCCATCTATATTACAAAAGTATTGTCTAATTTATTGAAGCTTGTAGGGAATGGGGCATCATAAGGGATTGGGGAGCCGTTTGGGGAACATCTGTAACGGTTCCCGTTACAATTAGCACTAGTTTTAGATTATTTTATCAGGATGTTATGATAATTTGTGTTTTTAGGTCACCTGAGTCACTCAGGTGACCTATTGCTATCTGTTTTTGTCCGTCGTCGTGCGTTAACTTTTGAACATTTTTCACTTCTTCTCTAGAACCGCTCAACCAATTTCAACCAAATTTGGTATATAGCATTTATGGGTAAAGGGGAACAAAAATTGTGAATTTCATGGTCCCTGCCCCCCTGGGGCCTGAGGGGTGGGGCTAAAACCACCAAAAATAATGCAATCTTTAAAAATCTTCTTCTTTACTCCTGGACATCAAGCAGTCAAACTGTTGGCATCATTGTAATAAGCATTGAGCCCTCTACCAAAATTGTGAAATTCATGGCCCCAGGGTCAGGGGTTCTGGCCCCAGGGTGGGGCTATATAGATCATATAGTGAAATGCATTATTTCTTTGAAAATCCTCTTCTCTGCTCCTGGGTATTAAATAAAGTTACTAAGTACATAGTTATGATGAGCAAGAGTGCCTCTTCCAAAATTGTGAAATTCATGGCCCCAGGGTCAGGAGTTCTGGTGTTAGGGCGGGGCTCTATTGATTATGTAGTGAAAATGCATTAATTCTTTGAAAATCTTCTTCTCTGCTTCTGGATATTTAATAAAGTAACTAAGTACATAGTTATGATGAGCAAGAGTACCTCTTCCAAAATTGTGAATTTCATGGCCCCAGGGTGAGGGGTTCTGGTGTTAGGGCGGGGCTCTATCAACTATATAGTGAAAATGCATTAATTCTTTGAAAATCTTCTCCTCTGCTCCTGGACATTAAGGTGATAAACTAAGTACATAGTTATGATGAGGAGGTGGGCTTCTTCCAGAATTGTGAAAGCCATGGCCCCTGGGTCAGGGGTTCTGGTGTTAGGGTGGGGCTCTATTGATAATATAGTGAAAATGCATTGATTCTTTGAAAATCTTCTTCTCTGCTCCTGGGTATTATTTAAACAAACAAAGTGCATGGTTATGATGCATAAGGATGCCTTTTCAAAAATTGTGAATTTCATGGCCCCAGGATCAGGGGTTCTGGTGTTAGGGTGGGGCTCTATTGATTATATAGTGAAAATGCATTGATTCTTTGAAAATCTTCTTCTCTGCTACTGGAGATTATTTAAACAAACTAAGTGCATGATTATGATAGACAAGGATGCCTCTTCCAAAATTTTTAAATATATGGCCTCAGTTTTGGGGGTTCTTGAGGAGGGGGGGGGCTCTATTGAATATATAGTGAAAAAGCATTAATTCTATTAATTAATCATTAATTAATCCTGTCTAGTCCTTAGTGTTGAGCTGATAAATAAATTGCTTGGCTATGATGAAAATGGGAGCTTCGAACAGAATTTTTAAATCTAATCTTGTCGTCCTAGGGTCAGAGGTTCTGGCATAATGGGGGGGGGGGCTTTTGATAATATAGTGGAAAAGTGTTAATTCTTTGAAGTCCATAGTTATGATGATGAGGGTAACTCTTCCAAATTTGTAAATTTCTTGACCCTTGGTCTTGGGTTCTGGTGTTAGGGTAAGGCTTTGTTGAATCTGTAGTGAAAATGCATTGTACCTGTGAAATTCTTCTCTGCTTCTGGGTATATCGGAAGCAAACTGAGTAAAAGTTTAAATATGAGTAAGCGTATTTCTACCAGATTTTTAAACATCTGGACCATTCGTCTAAGCATTCTGGTCCTGGGCAGGGCTCTATTAATTTGTATTCTACTGAGAGAATTTATTCCCCTTTTCCATTCACCTTTGATAATTAATCACTGTAAATAATGTATTTGAAAGGTTAATAGAATAAGATAGTTATGCAAGAATGTTTATCGTATAATTCAAAAAGTACTTTCTTAGTTTTAATAATCAGGTAGACCTGTAAGTAATAGATAAATAAAAATGAGACAAAAATAACTTATCTTATTAAAAGTTCTTCAAAGACCATAAGAGAGGTCAATGCTAGAGGTCTTAATATGGGTTTAAAAATAGTACAGAAGCACTAATAGTTTGTTAATAGTCTGCATGGTGATAGTGTTAAGTGGGGGACAGATTAGAACTTAATTTATGAGTTGATACCGAATACTAGACTAATTATTTTGTTGATCCTGATCTTCCTACTTCTCTTGCTTTAGGGCAACAATGCTTCATCTATCAGTGTATTTAACTTCTAAATTGTTGTATTATACTCAGGTGACCGTTAAGGCCCTTGGGCCTCTTGTTGATAATTGCTTTCACCTTGTATTCATTATAACTGTAAACTCTACAGTGTAGGCACGTGCCGTTTTAGAATTCGCGTGGTACAAATAAACAGATCTAAGATTGCTCCAGTTCGTACGACCCTTGATTTTCCGGCAGATTCTAATTATGTTAATTTTAATTGAGTAGAGAAAATTTCTGTTTCTCAGACTGCTTACATCAACTTTATACCTTATTTCTTAATGACATATTGGGTAAATTTGGATGAAAAAGCACATTTTGCAGCCGTACTGTCGCTTTAAAATGCAAGGAAAAATCTCAATGATGAGAAATTCTACTGTTATTTTTAGGTCACCTGAGTCACTCAGGTGACCTATTGCTATCCGTTTCCGTCCGTCGTCGTGCGTTAACTTTTGAACATTTTTAACTTCTTCTCTAGAACCGCTCAACCAATTTCAACCAAATTTGGTATATAGCATCTATAGGTGAAGGGGAACAAAAATTGTGAATTTCATGGTCCCTGCCCCCCCCCCCCTGGGGCCTGAGGGGTGGGGCTAAAACCACCAAAAATAATGCAATCTTTAAAAATCTTCTTCTTTACTCCTGGACATCAAGCAGTCAAACTGTTGGCATCATTGTAATAAGCATTGAGCCCTCTACCAAAATTGTGAAATTCATGGCCCCAGGGTCAGGGGTTCTGGCCCCAGGGTGGGGCTATATAGATCATATAGTGAAAGTGCATTATTTCTTTGAAAATCCTCTTCTCTGCTCCTGGGTATTAAATAAAGTTACTAAGTACATAGTTATGATGAGCAAGAGTGCCTCTTCCAAAATTGTGAAATTCATGGCCCCAGGGTCAGGGGTTCTGGTGTTAGGGCGGGGCTCAATAGATTATATAGTGAAAATGCATTAATTCTTTGAAAATCTTCTTCTCTGCTCCTGGGTATTAAATAAAGGAACTAAGTGCATAGTTATGATGAGCAAGAGTGCCTCTTCCAAAATTGTGAAACTCATGGCCCCAGGGTCGGGGGGTTCTGGTGTTAGGGCGGGGCTCTATAGATTATATAGTGAAAAAGCATTAATTCTTTGAAAATCTTCTTCTCTGCTCCTGGGTATTAAATAAAGGAACTAAGTGCATAGTTATGATGAGCAAGAGTGCCTCTTCCAAAATTGTGAAATTCATGGCCCCAGGGTCAGGGGTTCTGGTGTTAGGGCGGGGCTCTATAGATTATATAGTGAAAAAGCATTAATTCTTTGAAAATCTTCTTCTTTACTCCTGGATATTAAATAAAGTAACTAAGTACATAGGTATGATGAATAAAAGTGCCTTTTCAAAATTGTGAAATTCATGGCCCCAGGGACAGGGGTTCTGGTGTTAGGGCGGGGCTCTATCAACTATATAGTGAAAATGCATTAATTCTTTGAAAATCTTCTCCTCTGCTCCTGGGCATTAAGGTGATAAACTAAGTACATAGTTATGATGAGGAGGTGGGCTTCTTCCAGAATTGTGAAAGCCATGGCCCCTGGGTCAGGGGTTCTGGTGTTAGGGTGGGGCTCTATTGATAATATAGTGAAAATGCATTGATTCTTTGAAAATCTTCTTCTCTGCTCCTGGGTATTATTTAAACAAACAAAGTGCATGGTTATGATGCATAAGGATGCCTTTTCAAAAATTGTGAATTTCATGGCCCCAGGATCAGGGGTTCTGGTGTTAGGGTGGGGCTCTATTGATTATATAGTGAAAATGCATTGATTCTTTGAAAATCTTCTTCTCTGCTACTGGAGATTATTTAAACAAACTAAGTGCATGATTATGATAGACAAGGATGCCTCTTCCAAAATTTTTAAATATATGGCCTCAGTTTTGGGGGTTCTTAAGGAGGGAGGGGGGGACTCTATTGATTATATAGTGAAAAAGCATTAATTCTATTAATTAATCATTAATTAATCCTGTCTAGTCCTTAGTGTTGAGCTGATAAATAAATTGCTTGGCTATGATGAAAATGGGAGCTTCGAACAGAATTTTTAAATCTAATCTTGTCGTCCTAGGGTCAGAGGTTCTGGCATAATGGGGGGGGGGGGCTTTTGATAATATAGTGGAAAAGTGTTAATTCTTTGAAGTCCATAGTTATGATGATGAGGGTAACTCTTCCAAATTTGTAAATTTCTTGACCCTTGGTCTTGGGTTCTGATGTTCGGGTAAGGTTTTGTTGAATCTGTAGTGAAAATGCATTGTACCTGTGAAATTCTTCTCTGCTTCTGGGTATATCGGAAGCAAACTGAGTAAAAGTTTAAATGATATGAGTAAGCGTATTTCTACCAGATTTTTAAACATCTGGACCATTCGTCTAAGCATTCTGGTCCTGAGGCAGGGCTCTATTAATTTGTATTCTACTGAGAGAAGTTATTCCCCTTTTCCATTCACCTTTGATAATTAATCACTGTAAATAATGTATTTGAAAGGTTAATAGAATAAGATAGTTATGCAAAATGTTTATCGTATAATTAAAAAGTACTTTCTTAGTTTTAATAATCAGGTAGACCTGTAAGTAATAGATAAATAAAAATGAGACAAAAATAACTTATCTTATTAAAGTTCTTCAAAGACCATAAGAGAGGTCAATGCTAGAGGTCTTAATATGCATTTAAAAATAGTACAGAAGCACTAATAGTTTGTCAATAGTCTGCATGGTGATAGTGTTAAGTGGGGGACAGATTAGAACTTAATTCATGAGTTGATACTGAATACTAGACTAATTATTTTGTTGATCCTGATCTTCCTACTTCTCTTGCTTTAGGGCACATTGCTTCATCTATCAGTGTATTTAACTTCGAAATTGTTATATTATACTCAGGTGACCGTTAAGGCCCTTGGGCCTCTTGTTATAATTATGTATTTTTTTCCTTATTGGTTAGAGAGAAGGATAGAATTTTGATTTTAGGGCTAGGGTACAAGAGAAATAGGTAACAGCGATATAAAATTCATTCTTTCATCATAGATTTGAAGGATAAAAAAAAAACACGTAAGATTATACAAGACACAAAGATTGAACGCCTTCTTTACTCGACCGTCACGGTACAGTGCAGGGAACTAATTTTGTTACATAAACCAGCATCAGCATAAGCATTAGTAGCATCAGGATCGAGCTAGCATCAGCATCAACATTTAAAAAACAGCATTACCAGGATCAGCATCAGCAAGCAAAGGATAAAACCAGCATCGACCTACATAAAATCAGCATTATCCTACTAGCATCAGAAAATCAATGAGTTTTAATTCAGTAAAAAATTAAAAAAGAAAGAAAGAATATTGGTTAAAGTATTCACATTATTGATACATAGTGAGATATTATGATCAAATAATTGTAAAAGGCACTTTTATTGCTTTAAACGGCAATGCTGAAATTCATTATCTACTTCCGGTAGCATGATGCTACTTCCGGTAGCATTGACCTAATTATAAAACAGCATCAGGATAAAGATTACTAGCATTTAATCAGCAAGCAAAGGAAGCATTCAAATCAGCAAGGAAAGGAACCATTCAAATCAGCATCGATGCTGTAACAAAATTAGTTTCCTGCACTGTAGCTCAGTCGGTAGAGCGCTTGCTCCGTGATCGGAAGGTCGTGTGTTCGAATCACGGCCGCGACTTGACCTAAGTCGATAAAAAATAGGTAGCAACTGTTTCTTCGCCAAGCGCTCGGCACTTTGAAGTGAAAGTTGCGGTCCTTCGGATAAGACCTTAAAAACCGAGGCCCCGTGTCACGGTGGGCGTTGGCACGATAAAGAACCTTACTGCTCAATGGCCCTGAGTACCGAGTAAAGGTCAAAATTTGAAGCCCTTCACTGGTATACGGTGACGTCTCTGTATGAGTGAAAAATTATCGAATGGGACGTAAAACAACATACAATCAATCAATCTTCTTTACTCATAAATATCTACTTGCATTTAACTCTCTTCAAAAATGTATATTTCATGCCCTTTGAGTCTAACATACAAAATGCAGGATGGAGCAAAGATGGTCATTCATGTAATCAATATTATACAATGTATCCTTTGAAAATACATTATTCCTCGGCATGCATAATGGCAAAAAGCTGCATGTACAAGTGGAGCTAATACGAGCATTTATTTAAAAATATATTTGCTGACACAAACTAGTCTAGAATTTCAATTCCAGGTGGGGCTGTGGTCATAGCCTGAGAAACTCATCAAAGCCCATGGACTTCTTCTATAAACTTTTTCGGTTTTCATTTGGCAATGAGAGCATTATGCTTTGATGAGTACTGTGGATTATGAGTCCTTTGCATGTTTTAAACTGTTTATAAATAGATTTTATTTCTTTATTTAAAATTAATGATAGTCAGGAGGTTTAATTCTTCTGAAGAAATATTGAAATTATATTTTAATGTCAGACTTGGTAACACATCACCCGTCTGAGGCACACTGGTGGTTAAGTATTTCTTATGCTGTCATAAAATCATTTTTATAAATTTTAAGTTTTGCTTTATGACGCAAAATTATCCAATTTATTGATCATGGTCATAAAATGTCAACATATTCTAGTTGTATATGTGATTAAATAAAGTAAACAATAGTATATAATTTATTTTACATCTCAATGAGATTGATATGAAAAGTATTTTCAGATTTGTAGTCTGTCTCTTTTCCAGCAACCATTGTTTCCATTCTTAAACACTGTTGAGCTTTAATTATAGGCAGTTCAAACCATGTTGATGGCAAATCCAAAACAGGAATGTTGAGTTCTGCAACACTAAAAAGAAATAATGTACATTGCAATGATCAAGATACACACCTGAAAAAGAGCTTCTGTCCATTGTAAGGTGGGCATTGAATGTGATATCATCTTAAATGGCACGTCATGATCAACAAAACCAATCAGTTTGTGGTTGAACAATTGTATTGCTGGCTGGCCCAATGAAGCAGCAAGGACCACTTTATCAGATGCCTCACTGTCATGACTATCGCTGCCTAACAATTCTACTAGTTCAGGAGGGTCATCTAAAGCTTCCATGAAGAAAGGTATCAGTGCCAGCATTTTAACAGATGGTTTATTTGCCATGATCAATACCTTGCTGACTATACAACTCTTTCCGTTTGTTGAAAATTAAGAAAAGTGGAAATTATCGTATCTGAAAGCACTTCAGATGTTAATGTATGTAACAGAAATGCAAATCAGATACATAAAAGCTCACTCTCGGTCAATGTAATCGGTGTATTTTTAGGTCATCTGAGTCACTCAGGTGACCTATTGCTATCTGTTTTCGTCCGTCGTCGTGCGTCAACTTTTGAACATTTTTAGCTTCTTCTCTGAAACCACTGAACCAATTTCAACCAAATTTGGCATATAGCATCTATGGATGAAGGGTAACAAAAATTCTGAATTTCATGATCCCTGTTCCCCTGGGGCCTGAGGGGTGGGGCTAAAACCACCAAAATTAATGCAATCTTTAAAAATCTTCTTCTTTACTCCTGGACATCAAGCAGTCAAACTGTTGGCATGATTGTAATAACCATTGAGCCCTCTACCAAAATTGTGAAACTCATGGCCCCAGAGTCAGGGGTTCTGGTGCTAGGGTGGGGCTATAAAGATCATATAGAGAAGGAGCATTATTTCTTTGAAAATCATCTTCTCTGCTCCTGGGTATTAAATAAAGTAACTAAGTACATAGTTATGATGAGCAAGAGTGCCTCTTCCAAAATTGTGAATTTCATGGCCCCAGGGTCATTGATTCTGGTGTTAGGGCGGGGCTCTATTGATTATATAGTGAAAATGCATTAATTCTTTGAAAATCTTTTTCTCTGCTCCAGGGTTTAAATAAAGTAACTAAGTACATAGTTATGATGAGCAAGAGTACCTCTTCCAAAATTGTGAATTTCATGGCCCCAGGGTCAGGGGTTCTTGTGAAAGGGGGGACTCTATTGATTAAATAGTGAAAATTCATAATTTCTTTCAAAATACTGGTTATAAAGCAAAGAAACAAGTGTATAATTATGATGAGCAAGGATGCTTTTACAAAATTTATAAAACTTGTGGTCCCAGGGGTTCTGTTGTGTCTGAGAGGGGGGTGGGCTCTATTGATAATATAGTGAAAATGGGTGAATTCTTTGAAAATCTTCAACTACATGTAATTGCATAGTTATGATGATGAGGGTACTTCTTCCATATTTGTAAATTTCATGACCCTGGGTCATTGGTTCTGGTGTTAGGGTAGGGCTGTGTTAAAGAGTGAAAATGCATTATTTCTTTGAAGATTTTCTCTGCTCCTGGGCATATTGGAGGCAAACAGAGTAAAAAGTTTTAATAAGCAAGGGTATTTTTACCAGAATTTTGAACATATGGACCATTTAGTCAAGTGTTCTGGTCCTGGCCAGTGCTCTATTAATTTGTATTCTACTGAGTGAAGTTATTCCCCTTTGCCATTCACCTTTGATAATTAGTCACTGTAGATAATGTATTTGCAAGGTTAATAGAATAAGAGAATTATGCAAGAACATTTATTGTATAACAAAAAAAGTACTTTCTTAGTCTAAATGATCAGGTAGACTTGGAATAATACATGTATAAAAATGATACAAAAATAACTTATCTTTTTAAATGTTCTTCAAAGGCCAAGTGAAGTCAATGTGAGAGGTATAGACATTTTGTTAAAAGTCTGCATGGTAATAGTGAAAAATGGGGGACAGATAGATAGATACTAGAACAATTATTTTGCTGATCTTATTCGTACTATTTTTCTTGCTTTTTTGCAACAAAGCTTCATTTATCAGTTTATGGATCCTCTAAATTGTTGTACTCAGGTGACCGTTACATGTAAGGCCCTTGGGCCTCTTGTTCTGTTATGGAGTCCCCATCGGCTGTTCTGAGTTTAACTGGAAGTAATTTCAGTTTTAAAAATTCAGAATTGAAATTAAGAAATTTCCGGATTCATGCTGCACAGTAAAATCCATTTCCGCCAAATATATTAAACGTTAAAGTTAACAAAGGCCATGTTTTATTAGCCCCTAAAATTAGCTGTCCGTTTAATAGAGATAGATATCTAACACGTAGCTGTTAGGTTAGCCACTACGATCTTGAACGCAACCCAGGAAACAGTAAAAAAAGTTGGCTTCCCTTGGTAGTACCCTAGGGAAATGAGACATTTAATAGTCTCTTCATAAGCTCTTTAGTCCCTGCATTTATCAGGATCTGCTAATCTGAATTACCGGGTTACTTCCTCAGTTACACAAAAAAATCAGGGCCAGGAGTATCTTCTGAAAGTAAGATGCATGAAAAAGTATAAATTATATGTGTTTTTAAAATTAAGTTAACTTTACATTAATTATTAGGTCAGCTGTACTGACAACAGTAATTTTTTTTAACCGCAGAATAATTTAGACATTCAATTCCTGGTCATGATATTCGGTGATTCATATTTGAATTACCTAATAAATTCCAAAATTACAGTTACAAATCGACTTAGTACACTGGAATAATAGCATTTTAAGTTACCTTTGACCTCATTTATCTCTCTTAAATGATCAGTTACTTATATTTTTTTTCTTTTGTGTTGAGCAAAGGAGAATATGTTCCAACATAAGATTTGTCTCTAAAAGTTCTTGATATTCGAATGCTAGATATTTTTTTTTACTTAAATAATGCTTAGTTTTTGGCTTTTTAAGACAAAGTTATTTCGAAAGTTGGAGGATAGGCATCACTGTTAACCATCGCAACGGAGCATTATAAATACAGAATTTTAATGAGTATATCACCGATTTATGTTTTGGTATATCCGTTAATTTTCACTATTTTTCTCCTTTAAGTACATGTATATGTTATGGAATGTTAAAATCAACAATTCATACAATCCTTGATATAAGAATTTTGAGGAGTTTTTGTCGCAAGAAATAAAATGAGTTATCGTTCTTTATTTTCGATGTTGTTACTTGACAAAAGTGATTAATCATGTAAAGAAAGGATTTGCCTGAATTGGTCATTAATAATATTAGTGTTGGTGTTTTGAAACATGTTACATTCAAAGGCATATTGGATTGCAAAGATTTAAAGGTCCCAAACTTTTGTTAACTCTATTTACGTCACAAGTACCATCATTTGGCGCACCTTTTAAAACAATTTTCTCAATATTCTAGCATAAATAAATAATTATTACAGATTCTGGTCTAATTTTAGTATACAAAATATTTATCTTTAACACTTCAATATAAATTTTATTCCTAATTCACACAAATTAAACAGAAATAATGGATTGAAATTTGAGGGCGAGACAGTCCCTCCACAAGAGATTGAGCCTTGGCTGAGACCGAGATATCTCAGCCCTGAGGACTAGACAGCCCTATTTCTAAGATGCTGTCTCAGTCTTCAACACCTTTATCAGGGCTGATAAACTACTAAATATATGATATAATGTATTTCTCTGTTTTTAAATAATAAACTTCAAACAGCTTTAGATTTAATTTGATTAACTTTAAAACATGATAACATAAATATCGGTAACGTAAATATTATGATGAGCTTTGTCGTATCTTTTAATGTTGTTGTTTTATTTTATCACTGTCAATTAAAGGCATATTCTATTGCTTGAGTGTAGGTCAATTTGTTCAATAGGGAACAGTGTTGTTCTCTTACTTAATTTGTGAATATATATTAACACGTAAATATCAATGAAATTTTTAACCACTGGATTTATATTTCATAAATGAAGATAAAGAGTGTTTTATGTCCTTACATATAATAATAGCATAAATGTTCCCGAAGTTAAAAAAATTACAACTTAAGGCCATTCCAAGTTTTTTTTTTAAGTTTAGCGTCAGCGTGCGCCTTGACACCCCATGTCAGAAAAAAACAAACAAAACTAGTATTAATTGTAACGGGGACTTTTACAGATGTTCCCCAAACGCTCCCCAACTTCCTTTTGGTGTCTTATTCCCTGTAAGCTTCATTAAAAAAGGCAATCAAGTATATTGGTTTTTTTACGCATTACACGCGGGCGCACGGGCATGCATGTAAAAAAATGACCATGTCAACTTGTCTACACTTTTAATACATCTTTATATTCAAATTTCATCAAAAGATAAAAAAAATTCGGCTATATTAAGTATATCTGTCATTTTACGCATTGCAAGCGCGCGCACGTGTATGCATTTCCATGATGACCGTGTCATCTTGTCAACACTTATTAATATATCTACATATTTGAGTATCAAAGCATTTCATCAAAAAGTGTAAAATTTACAGCTATATCAAGTAAATTGGTCATTTTAGCATTGCATGCGCGCGCATGTGCATGTTGACAATGTCGTCTTGTCTACATTTATAAAGGGTCTATATATTCTGAGTATCAAAGCATTACATCAAAAAATGTAAAAGTTATGGTTATATCAAGTATATTGGTCATTTTACTCATTGCACGCGTACGCACGTGCATGCCGACCATGTCATCTTGTCTACACATTAATATATCCTTATATTCTGAGTATTAAAGTATTTCATCAAAAGATATGAAAGTTTTGGCTATATCAAGTATATTGGTCATTCTACTCATTGCACGCGCACGCACGTGCTTGCAAGTGCATGCATGTGTGCGCTGATCATGTCATCTTGTGTACACTTCTAATATGTATTTATATTCTGAGTTTCAAAGCAATTCATCAAATAATGTACAAGTTAAGTCTATATCATTTGCATTGTTTATTTCAATCATTGCGCATGCGCACACGTGTATGCATGTGCATTCTGACCATGTTATCTTGTCTACACTTTTAATATATCCTGATATCCAAAGTATCAAAGCATTTCATCAAAGGATATGAAAGTTATAGCTATATCAAGTATATCTGTCATTTTACTCATTGCACGTGCACGCACGTGCATGCATGTGTGCGCTGATCAAGTCTTCTTGTGTACACTTCTAATATATATTTATATTCTGAGTTTCAAAGCAATTCATCAAAAAATGTACAAGTTTCGTCTATATCATTTGCATTGGTTACTTCAATCATTGCGCATGCGCACACGCGCATGCATGTGCATTCTGACCATGTCATCTTGTCTACACTTTTAATATACCCTGATCTCCTGAGTATCAAAGCATTTCATCAAAGGATATGAAAGTTATAGCTATATCAAGTATATCTGTCATCTTACTCATTGCACGCGCGCGCACGTGCATGCATGTGTGCGCTGATCAAGTCTTCTTTGTACACTTTTAATATATATTTATATTCTGAGTTTCAATGCAATTTATCAAAAAATGTAAAAGTTAAGTCTATATCGATTGTATTGGTTATTTCAATCAATGCGCATGCGCGCACGTGCATGCATGCGCATTCTGACCATGTCATCTTGTCTACACTATTAATACATCCTTATATTCTGAGTATCAAAGCATTTCATCAAAAAATATAAAAGTTACAGCTATAACAAGTATATAGGTCATTTTACGCATTGCACGCGCACGCACGTGCATGCGCGTGCGCGCAAAATGACCTTCGTTCCGCAAATCTACATAACATTCCTATTAACCCTAAAAAGGTTTCACCTCAATCGGATGTGTAGTTTCGGAGATCACTCACGGACAAAAAAGTACCCAGGAAGAAAAATAATAATAACTAGATGAGATCTCGTTGCAAGCAACGAGTAGGTCTTCCGTCCGATTTTTCGATGAGATGAGATGTAATTTTGATTAAGTTTTTGTTTCCCCCCTTAGATTTAATTTTTTTTTATTTAAATAACATAATCTTGAACATCTTTTGTTCAATATTGCTTTTCAAAATGTTTCCCCTTTTTGAGATAGGAAGCGCAAAAGAGTTAACATTCTGGCCCCTTATGGCTTCTAATTACGCAATAGAGAATCAAAATTTTACTACATATTGTTGCATATAATTAAGTGAAGCATTTTTGCTTCAGTAATTGATAACAAATTCTTGATCATTGTAGAATTACATATTAGTCTTTTAGCCCCTCTGAGCCCCTACTTTGAAGGGTCAGCCCCTTTTTCTTGAAATCAAATGAAAAGACTTGTGAGTTTAACCATTTTTTGTTCAACAACTATGCAGAAATTTCTTCTGGTTTTCGAGATATGTAGAATAGAAGTATATAGGGGCCAACCCTTCAAATCCTAATGGGGCCGTTTTGCAAAAAATGAAAGGATGCATATTGTTCAGAACATTATTCTGAACATCTTTTGTTCAATATTGCTTATTAAAATATCTCCCCTTGTTGAGATATAAAGCGTCAAATATTTAGCATTCTGGCCCCTTTTGGCCCCTTATTATGCAAGATATGATCTTTATATTATAATATATAGTTACAAATCATTAAGATGAACATTTTTGCTTCAGTAACTGATAACAAAATATTGATATTTAAAGAGTTATAGATGAAAGACTTTTGGCCCCTCTGAGCCCCTAATTTGAGGGGTCAGCCCCTTTTTCTTGATATCAAATGAAAGGTCTTGTGATTTTGAAGACTTTTTGTTCAACAACTATTCAGAGATTTCTTTTCGTTGTGGAGATATGCTGAATGGAAATATTTAGGGGCCACCCCTCCAAGTCCTTAATGGGACCGTTAGATAAAAATTAAAAGGGTGCATATTGTTTAGAACATTATTCTGACCATCTTTTGTTCAGTATTGCTTATCAAAATATTCTCCCTTTTCGAGATATAAAGCGTCAAAGATTTAGCATTTTGGCCCCTTGTGACCCCTTATTACGTAACAAATGATCAGAATCTTATCATGTATTGTTGTAAATCATTAAGATAAACATCTTTGCTTCAGTAATGTATTACAAATTATTGATCGTTAAAGAGTTAAAGATGAAAGACTTTTGGCCCCTCTGAGCCCCTAATTTGAGGGGTCAGCCCCTTTTTCTTGATATCAATTGAAAGGTCTTGTGATTTTGAAGACTTTTTGTTCAACAACTATTCAGAGATTTCTTTTCGTTGTGGAGATATGTTGAATGGAAATATTTAGGGGCCGCCCCTCCAAGTCCTTAATGGGGCCGTTTGATAAAAATTAAAAGGGTGCATATTGTTTAGAACATTATTCTGACCATCTTTTGTTCAGTATTGCTTATCAAAATATTCTCCCTTTTCGAGATATAAAGCGTCAAAGATTTAGCATTTTGGCCCCTTGTGACCCCTTATTACGTAACATATGATGAGAATCTTATCATATGTTGTTGTAAATCATTAAGATAAACATCTTTGCTTCAGTAATGTATTACAAATTATTGATCGTTAAAGAGTTAAAGATGAAAGACTTTTGACCCCTCTGAGCCCCTAACTTGAGGGATCAGCCCCTTTTTCTTGATATCAAATGAAAGGTCGTATCATTCTGCACAATTTTTCTTCTATATGTTTTAACAAATTCATAACATGTGTGAAGATATGAAAGAAAAGGTGTAAAATTTTGTGAGATGTTTCTGAGACATTTTTTGAGCCCTACCGAGCTTCGGCGCCTTTTGCGCTAGAGAGATTTGGACACCTGCCTGCAAATCTACAAACCTTCCCCTACCTTCACTGAAAATCTTGACTCAATATCTTAAGTCGTTTCGGAGGAGTTTCCAGGACAAGCCGACCCTCTAAAAATCAGAAAATCCTAAATATCTCGAGATGGAAAGTGACGTCATCAACGAAAGAAATTTCCAATAAGGTTCAGATCAATACCTATCAGATCTGAAAGTTTCATGAAAATCGGCTAAGACGTTGCCGAGAACTTGCGTGCACAAAATCGGTAAGAATAATAATAATAATAATAATAATAATAACTAGATGAGATCTCGTTGCGAGCAACGAGTAGGTCTTCCGTCCGATTTCTCGATAAGATGAGATATGATTTTGATTATGATCTTTGTTAAAAGATAATAATATATAGACTTCCCTAATTAGATTTCATTCTTTTGATTTATATACCATTATCAAAGAGCTATAGATGACATACTTTTGGCCCCTCTGAGCCCCTAGTTTAAGGAGTCAGCCCCTTTTTCTTGATATAAATTGAAAGGTCTTGTGATTTTGGAAACGATTTTTCAAGAAATATTCAAAGATTTCCTTTCGTTGTGGAGATATGCTGAATGGAAATATTTAGGGGTCACCCCTCCAAGTCCTTAATCGGGCCGTTTGACAAAAAAATGAAAGGAAGCATATTGTTTAGAACATTATTCTGACCATCTTTTGTTCAGTATTGCTTATCAAAATATTCTTCCTTTTCGAGATATAAAGCGTCAAAGATTTAGCATTCTGGCCCCTTGTGACCCCTTATTACGTAACATATGATCAGAATCTTATCATATATTGTTGTAAATCGTTAAGATAAACATCTTTGCTTCAGTAATGTATTTCAAATTATTGATGGTTAAAGAGTTATAGATGAAAGATTTTGGCCCCTCTCAGCCCCTAATTTGAAGGGTCAGTCCCTTTTTCTTGATATCAAATGAAAGGTTTTGTGATTTTGAAGACTTTTTGTGCAACAATTATTCAGAGATTTCTTTTCGTTGTGGAGATATGCTGAATGGAAATATTTAGGGGTAACCCCTTCAGGTCCTTAATGGGGCCGTCTGACAAAAATTGAAAGAGTGCATGTTGTTTAGAACATTATTCTGACCATCTTTTGTTCAGTATTGCTTATCATAATATTCTTCCTTTTCGAGAGATAAAGTGTCAAAGATTAAGCATTCTGGCCCCTTGTGACCCCTGATTACGAAACATATGATCAGAATCTTATCATATATTGCTGTAAATCATTAAGATAAACATCTTTGCTTCAGTAATGTATTACAAATTATTGATGGTTAAAAAGTTATAGATGAAAGACTTTTGGCCCCTCTCAGCCCCTAATTTGAAGGGTCTGCCCATTTTTCTTGATATCAAATGAAAGGTCTTGTGATTTTGAATAGTTTTTGTTCAACATCTATTCAGAGATTTCTTTTCGTTGTGGAGATATGCTGAATGGAAATATTTAGGGGCCACCCCTTCAGGTCCTTAATGGGGCCGTCTGACAAAAATTGAAAGAGTGCATGTTGTTTAGAACATTATTCTGACCATCTTTTGTTCAGAATTGCTTATCAAAATATTCTTCCTTTTCGAAATATAAAGCGTCAAAGATTTTGCATTCTGGCCCCTTGTGACCCCTTATTACATAACATATGATCAGAATCTTATCATATATTGTTGTAAATCGTTAAGATAAACATTTTTGCTTCAGTAATGTATTACAAATTATTGATGGTTAAAGAGTTATAGATGAAAGACTTTTGGCCCCTCTCAGCCCCTAATTTGAAGGGTCAGCCCCTTTTTCTTGATATCAAATGAAAGGTCTTGTGATTTTGAAGACTTTTTGTTCAACATCTATTCAGAGATTTCTTTTCGTTGTGGAGATATGCTGAATGGAAATATTTAGGGGTAACCCCTTCAGGTCCTTAATGGGGCCGTCTGACAAAAATTGAAAGAGTGCATGTTGTTTAGAACATTATTCTGACCATCTTTTGTTCATAATTGCTTATCAAAATATTCTTCCTTTTCGAAATATAAAGCGTCAAAGATTTTGCATTCTGGCCCCTTGTGACCCCTTATTACGTAACATATGATCAGAATCTTATCATATATTGTTGTAAATCGTTAAGATAAACATTTTTGCTTCAGTAATGTATTACAAATTATTGATGGTTAAAGAGTTATAGATGAAAGACTTTTGGCCCCTCTCAGCCCCTAATTTGAAGGGTCAGCCCCTTTTTCTTGATATCAAATGAAAGGTCTTGTGATTTTGAATAGTTTTTGTTCAACATCTATTCAGAGATTTCTTTTCGTTGTGGAGATATGCTGAATGGAAATATTTAGGGGCCACCCCTTCAGGTCCTTAATGGGGCCGTCTGACAAAAATTGAAAGAGTGCATGTTGTTTAGAACATTATTCTGACCATCTTTTGTTCAGAATTGCTTATCAAAATATTCTTCCTTTTCGAAATATAAAGCGTCAAAGATTTTGCATTCTGGCCCCTTGTGACCCCTTATTACATAACATATGATCAGAATCTTATCATATATTGTTGTAAATCGTTAAGATAAACATTTTTGCTTCAGTAATGTATTACAAATTATTGATGGTTAAAGAGTTATAGATGAAAGACTTTTGGCCCCTCTCAGCCCCTAATTTGAAGGGTCAGCCCCTTTTTCTTGATATCAAATGAAAGGTCTTGTGATTTTGAAGACTTTTTGTTCAACATCTATTCAGAGATTTCTTTTCGTTGTGGAGATATGCTGAATGGAAATATTTAGGGGTAACCCCTTCAGGTCCTTAATGGGGCCGTCTGACAAAAATTGAAAGAGTGCATGTTGTTTAGAACATTATTCTGACCATCTTTTGTTCATAATTGCTTATCAAAATATTCTTCCTTTTCGAAATATAAAGCGTCAAAGATTTTGCATTCTGGCCCCTTGTGACCCCTTATTACGTAACATATGATCAGAATCTTATCATATATTGTTGTAAATCGTTAAGATAAACATTTTTGCTTCAGTAATGTATTACAAATTATTGATGGTTAAAGAGTTATAGATGAAAGACTTTTGGCCCCTCTCAGCCCCTAATTTGAAGGGTCAGCCCCTTTTTCTTGATATCAAATGAAAGGTCTTGTGATTTTGAATAGTTTTTGTTCAACATCTATTCAGAGATTTCTTTTCGTTGTGGAGATATGCTGAATGGAAATATTTAGGGGCCACCCCTTCAGGTCCTTAATGGGGCCGTCTGACAAAAATTGAAAGAGTGCATGTTGTTTAGAACATTATTCTGACCATCTTTTGTTCAGTATTGCTTATCAAAATATTCTTCCTTTTCGAAATATAAAGCGTCAAAGATTTTGCATTCTGGCCCCTTGTGACCCCTTATTACGTAACATATGATCAGAATCTTATCATATATTGTTGTAAATCGTTAAGATAAACATTTTTGCTTCAGTAATGTATTACAAATTATTGATGGTTAAAGAGTTATAGATGAAAGACTTTTGGCCCCTCTCAGCCCCTAATTTGAAGGGTCAGCCCCTTTTTCTTGATATCAAATGAAAGGTCTTGTGATTTTGAATAGTTTTTGTTCAACAACTATTCAGAAATTTCTTTTCGTTGTGGAGATATGCTGAATGGAAATATTTAGGGGCCACCCCTTCAGGTCCTTAATGGGGCCGTCTGACAAAAATTGAAAGAGTGCATGTTGTTTAGAACATTATTCTGACCATCTTTTGTTCAGTATTGCTTATCAAAATATTCTTCCTTTTCGAAATATAAAGCGTCAAAGATTTAGCATTCTGGCCCCTTGTGACCCCTGATTACGTAACATATGATCAGAATCTTATCATATATTGTTGTAAATCGTTAAGATAAACATTTTTGCTTCAGTAATGTATTACAAATTATTGATGGTTAAAGAGTTATAGATGAAAGACTTTTGGCCCCTCTCAGCCCCTAATTTGAAGGGTCAGCCCCTTTTTCTTGATATCAAATGAAAGGTCTTGTGATTTTGAAGACTTTTTGTTCAACAACTATTCAGAGATTTCTTTTCGTTGTGGAGATATACTGAATGGAAATATTTAGGGGCCACCCCTTCAGGTCCTTAATGGGGCCGTCTGACAAAAAATTGAAAGAGTGAATGTTGTTTAGAACATTATTCTGACTATCTTTTGTTCAGTATTGCTTATCAAAATATTCTTCCTTTTCGAAATATAAAGCGTCAAAGATTTTGCATTCTGGCCCCTTGTGACCCCTTATTACGTAACATATGACCAGAATCTTATCATATATTGTTGTAAATTGTTAAGATAAACATTTTTGCTTCAGTAATGTATTACAAATTATTGATGGTTAAAGAGTTATAGATGAAAGACTTTTGGCCCCTCTCAGCCCCTAATTTGAAGGGTCAGCCCCTTTTTCTTGATATCAAATGAAAGGTCGTATCATTCTGCACAACTTTTCTTCTATATGTTTTAACAAATTCTTAACATGTATGAAGATATGAAAGAAAAGGTGTAAAATTTTGTGAGATGTTTCTGAGACATTTTTTGAGCCCTACCGAGCTTCGGCGCCTTTTGAGCTAGAGAGATTTGGACACCTGCCTGCAAATCTACAAACCTTCCCCTACATTCACTGAATATCTTGACTCAATATCTTAAGTCGTTTCGGAGGAGTTTCCAGGACAAGCCGACCCTCTGAAAATCAGAAAATCCTAAATATCTCGAGATGGAAAGTGACGTCATCAACGAAAAAAATTTCCAATAAGGTTCAGATCAATACCTATCAGATCTGAAAGTTTCATGAAAATCGGCCAAGACGTTACCGAGAACTTGCGTGCACAAAATCGGTAAGAATAATAATAATAATAATAATAATAATAATAGGGAAAAAGAAACCGAACGAAAACAATAAGGTCTTCCGTTGGAGACGGAAGACCTTAACTAGACTCTTGTTGCCATGGCAACAAAAAAGTCTTCCGTTCTTCTAAATCTGTAAGAATTTGCTTTTTTCTGTGTAAAAAACATACATATCATATTTACTGTGAAAGAAAAAAATAACTGGAGAAAAGTCCTTTCAGTACTTAAGGTACTTTGATTTTCATTATCAATCTTGTATAATACATTTGGCACCTATAAGAGATATACGTATATCATTAGCAATTTAAAAAAAAAATGTTTGCAATCATTTCTAAGACAAACAAACAGACGAACGAACACCGTACTATCATAAACTTCACTGTGTGTATGTTTTGGCATAATTGTGATGGTGTTATAAAAAAATATAATGAATTAATTTACTATCACATTAAACGTAAAGTCACTGAGTTTTGTAAAGTTATAATATCAAGATTTGACAACATACCTATAAGACAAATTATTCAATTACAGTAATTCTTCAGCAATCGATTGATTGATTGATTGATTATACGTATGTTGTTTAACGTCCCTCTCCAGAATTTTTCACTCACATGGAGACGCCACCACTCGCCGGTGGAGACTGTAAATTTTTGTCCTATACTTTGGAATTTATCGCAATTGAGCAGTGGGGAATCTTTTTTATGCCAGCATCTTCTGCGACAAGGGACCTCGATTTATACGATCTCATCCAAAGGACCGGTCTCCACGTCCCACAGTCGAAGTTCATAATACCGAGATATTTTATTTTATTCTATTTTTTTCACAAGTTTGTTGCAGCAGATTTACTTAAAGATCATACTTCAAGATCATTTCGAACTCAGGCTACTTAATTGCAGTGCATACAGCGTCAAGTGATTTTGATTGACAGGTCAACACACGTGCACTTCGTGTGATACTTTTTAAGCTGAAAAATATACAGGATGTGACCATGACTGACTATGAAATCAGAAAACATCTAATAAAGAATGGGTGTGACCGATAAAAAGCTAATTTTTGGTCTGGATCGGGATTAAGAGGGAATCTCTCCTCTCTCTCTCTCTCTCTCTCTCTCAGACATGTAAATTGAACATTTCATAATTATAAAATATGAAATTCTGTATACATGTAAATGGTAATGTTATTCACATGTTCCAGATTTAAATCTAAAACGAATATATAATTCAAATTCAAGACGGGGGGGGGGGGGGGGCTTCAAAGGAATTAGATAATTTTATGAATTACAAGGAAAAGTACGGACGTCAGTTGCATGTACATGATTATATATCATTGCATAAAATTGTGTTCATTCAGATATACTTATCCCACATATCAACAGACTTGTACAATTTTTTTATCATTTTTTTTTTTTTTCAAAAGAAACATATAGCGTACCATTATTTCACACACTCTTTAACTCTTTGAGTATTTCACAAAAATCCAAGAGTCGCCTTTTCACATCTTTTATAATTCCTTGGGTATATAGAGTATAGATCATGTGTCATAAATAATTTAACCTTTTATCAAATATATATGTAATAACCAAATCTAATCTATAGATTGATTTTCTTTCTTTTCAGTGACAGATATCAATTTATTTATAAAGGCTTTAAAACAGTACTGTATTACAATTTTCTATCGCTTAATTCCTTTTTTGAGTGTATGTAATATTTTTTAATATCGAAAGTAAAACTCGGAAATCGGGATAATTTCGCATTCAGATCATAGAGAATAATAAATCGTCTGCATTATAGAAGGCTTATAACTATCGTATTCTGAACTTAATATACGAAATAGATAAAACTGCATGCCTGTCCATCACTATAAATGTATATTCAGTGCTTATAATATATTTACTTGAATTAGCTACCTAACATATATATATTAATTTTTTTTAGATATATTCATGTGTAAATTAACTAACTGTCAATACAGACTTACACTACACTGGCAACTTCAAACTTTACATGCACTGGAAGCGGTAACCAACGTCCTCTTAAATTTTGAAGAGTGAATATAAAACGTCTAAATATTTTGATATGGAGAGTGTATATGTCTCTGACGTCATCGATACTATTTCCGCCTTTATCTCGAAAGTTCTATTTTCACTTACAAGTCAGAGTTATCTTTCTTTGCCCATTGTCTACACACTAGGTAAATAGGGAAAATGAGGGTACCGAAAATCTGCAAAATGTGGAATCTGATTTCAAAACAAATTATATATTTAGTATTTGTAGAATAACCTCTGTTATACATAATAATATCTTGAAAAAATATTAAAAAACAAAAAAGTTGAAAATTGACCAAACACAAGTTCACTTCCGGTTCGAACAGGAAGTACCGGAAACACACGAAAACAACTTCGAAACAAAGAGAATGTCATGATCTAATACCCCTGTAAATTTCACATCTTTACCTCAAACCGTTTCCGAGAAAAATTCCGGACAAAAGTCCATTTAAAAATTGGAAATTCGGCCGTAACTTCGGACCGGAAGTGAATTTTTCAAAAAACGGAATTTTATATAAACTTCATATATCAGCCTACTGTCATGTGAAAAATTGTGAAAATCTATCCAACCATCTCTGAGTAATCGCGCTCACAAAATTTGGGAGGAATAATAATAATAATAATAATAATAAAAAGAAACAATACAATCACTATAAGTCTTCCGTTGTGAACGGAAGACTTAATAATAATAAGAAACAGAGTAAAAACAATATGTTCCCAAACTTCGTTTGGGGAACATAATCAGGAGTCCTGAAATTGACTATTCAGGTCGAAGTCTTTGAATCATGTCAATTTCTCTAAATATTTGTCTACAATATGTCATATTAGGTATATTTTAAGCATTTAATACCTTGATTTTGCTAAAAAAAATTTTTTTTAGATCTTTCTATGAGAAAAATAGATTAATGAAATCAGATCTTTTGAATGACGTCATTTTTATGATTATAAAGTCTGTGTTTTATTTTTCGCTTTGTGTGTTTGTTGCAAATAGGTAGGTAAGTTTTTGAAATATGGGTGGACGCTAAACAGAGAAAAAACTTGGAATGGCCTAATCCTATAACATCATTTCAGCAAAGCTACTAGTCAATTTAAGTATCCATATATGGAAATTAAAGCATTTGTTACGGATGACATCAAAATTCGATAATTATGTTTTTATTTTTTAAAATTGTGGAACGCATATGTGTGAAGGATGTGATATTCAGATAATATAACTCAAATGTAACACAATGTAACTAAGAGATAGATCTGTAATGATTTTAAGCTTCTTCTCAATTCAAAACAAAAACTACACAATGATCGGCGACAGTAACGTAAATATCGATTTCTGCTATAAAATGTGATATTCTCCTTAGACAATCATTTAGGTTACAACATACTATTGTATTTTAATCAACAACCAAAAATGGTTCATATGACTGGCAGAAAATAAAAAAAGATGTGTTTGTGAAACACTGATGCCCCCGTATGGCAGCTTATGGCGAAGGTTAAAGTTTCTCAAATGCAAGTCAAAATCCAGGCCAAAAGATAAAAAAAAATGTTGGTACCCAAAGAAAGGTCTTGTCTCGAGGAATATACCTGTGAAATTTGAAAGACCTAACTGTTCAAAAGTTAGGGTGAAGGTTAAAATTTTTTAAAAGTAAGTAAAACGTCAAGGTCAAAGTGGTTGGTATCCAAAGGAAGGTCTTGTCACAAGGATTACATATGTTAAGTATGAAAGCCCTAGCACCAACCATTCAAAAGTTATGGCCAAGGTTAAAGTTTTTCAAAAGTAGGTCAAACTCCTATGTCAAGGTCAATGGATCAAAGTGGTTGGTATCCAAAGGAAGGTTATGTCACAAGGATTACATATGTGAAGTATGAAATCCCTAGCATCAACCATTTAAAAGTTATGGCCAAGGTTAAAGTTTTTCAAAAGCAAGTCAAACTCCTAGGTCAAGGTCAAAGTGGTTGGTATAACAAAAAGGTCATGTCACAAGGATTACATACGTGAAGTATGAAAGCCCTAGCTCCAACCATTCAAAGGTTAAAGTTTTTCAAAAGTAGGTCAAATTCCTATGTCAAGGTCGAAGTGGTTGGTATCCAAAGGAAGGTTATGTCATAAGGATTACATATGTGAAGTAAAAAAGCCCTAGCATCAACCATTCAAAAGTTATGGCCAAGGTTAAAGTTTTTCAAGAGTAGGTCAAACTCCAAGGTCAAGGTCAAAAGGTAATAATGGTTGGTGTCCAAAGGAAGGCCTTGTCACAAAGAATATTTATACAAGTGAAGTATGAAACCCCAAGCACCAACTGTTTATAGGTTATGGCCAGGGTTGAAGTCTCATATAATTTTGCAAAAGTTGGTCAAAATCCAAGGTCAAGGTCAAAAGGTCAAATATGACGGTGCCAAAGAAAGGTCTTGTCACAAGGAATACACATGTGAAATATGAAAGTCATAGCTCCAACCAATCAAAAGTTATGGGCAAGGTTAAAGTTGACAAAAGACAAACAGGCAGACAAGACAAAAACAATATACCCCCGGGATCTTTCGATACCGGGGCATAATTAGTTGAAATGTTATATTACTTACAACACGGAACATTATTTAAAGCGAATTGACACTCTACTTTGAGATTCAGCGTTTAAAATTTCTTTAAGAATTTTTCACTCATATTGAGACGCCACCTCTGCCGGTGGAGGACTGCAAATTTAGACCTGTACTCGGCACTTACGACCTCTGAGCAGTGAGGGGTCTTTTTCGTGCCGCGGAACCTATACTGCAACACGGGACCTTGGCTTATACGGCCTCATCCGAAGGATTCCAACCCTTGACGTAGGATCAATTCCTTACTTCGCGATTCTAGAGAAAACGCTCTAACCACTGCGCCACGCGGGCGACTCCAGCACAGTCGTAGCAAAAGATTTCTGCGCAGGAAAGTCGTTAACATAATGCGCATGGAATGTTCTTGGCTCCTTGCACTGTTCCAATTTGCAGTATCCATTGTCTTTTTCATGGAGGTACCAGTATAAAAGGGCTGCAGATGCTGCTGTTCCCCTAAGAGGATGGGTGGTAAAGATTGTTATTTTCAGGGGGAATTAAAAAGACTTCAAAACATCCTTTGTCCTCTTTTAATGTTCTCTTATAATATACATGTATCAAGAACACATATTTCTTTTCTTTCATATGTATGAGAAGCAATGAAAGACTGTGCAATATATACCTGACTTTGACGTTTTCATAGAGTTTAAATGTGAAATTTTATGCGCTCCTTATAAATACTCATGTAATCCAGTGCTCTGACTTCACGCTCTTGCAGGAGTAATTGGAGCAGAGTGCTACTAATTTTAATGTCAGCATTTTTAAATCCCATTTTTAAAACTGGATAAATGCACTTTACATGTCTTACATTTAGGGACAAGGGGATTTACATTTAACATACCCTTTAACAATCAGTCTCGGTTATTAACCTAACTCATACTGAAAAACGGAAGAGTTTATAACAGCATAGCTTTGTTTGAACTTATTACTAAATATGAACATTTATCATTTTATTAAATGTGCGAGAAATCTGAGAACAGTGACCTCACATAGGGATTAATTTTCCATTTCCAATTTTTCTCCAAGCATATTGTTCTTGTTCATTGGTGGCTGGTTTAAGGGCTGTGTCATTTACTGAGCAATGAAATTCTGGAACCACTCGACTCTCAAGGTGCTTCCGGATACAACATATGGGAGGAAGGGCGTTTTACTTGCCAAGGAATAGAACTCTTCGGTGTGTGGCATAATCAGCAGATCTTTTTGTTTTGATAACCTGACGAAAATATAAAGTGGAAACCACTCTAAGCTCTCCTTAATTTATAATGGTCTCCTCAATCTGAATTAGTATTCATTCATTAGTCTGATGATAGGAGGGAAAATAAATGGTTTTAAGTTGGTCCAATTTAAGGAAATACATAACTGTTAATAGCATCCTAAATACCACGAAACAAGACTTTTAAATTGTGCATTAAACCTGGAAGCTCGAAAATTTTCAACTCTTTGGATATCTTTAGCTGAAATAATTAAATATTTCACCAATACAAAATTTGAATTGCAGTTGAATGTAGGGATTGAGAGTCATTCCATACATAGCATTAATTATCTGAAATAGTACTACAGTACATTACATGTGACAAAGTGGCAGATCGAGTAGCTTTCTCAAAAGAGCTTGAAGTGCAAAGCTCAAGTCAGATTATAACAGAGACCCATGAACTCAAATGATCTTCAAAACGTGCACCCCAACCTGGAAAGGAACCGGTCACGATAGCTTAGTGGTAAGGCGTTCGCGTCGTAATCGAGAGGTCCGATCCCTCCAATGTATTAGAGTTCCGATACTTAGGATTTGTAGCTACTACAGCCGCTTTGTAGTATTAATAACCAAGCCACTTCATGATCTAACAAAGAAAGGGACATATTTTATTTTGATGCATTTGATCTACTTCGCAAAGAATTTACCTCATGAGTACTGGCCCATCCAGATTTCAGTGCGAGGTTTATCTTGGATACATTTGCAAGTAGTTACTCTATTGGCAATAGTCATATTATCACAGACTTTTGTAAGCAGGAGTGTAAAGAAATCTGAAAGAAAATATATAATACCTGGAAAGAACTATTGGCATTAGTTCATTTTGTGAAATACTTTCTGCATTACTCTATGGTTGTTAATTTACGTTAATCAAATAAAGATCATAGCTCGCTCAGGTGGCTTATAAACTTTAAAGATCCAAAGGGACAACTACTTTGGTCTGTATTTTTTATCCATATACAACTTTACAATTGAACATCGGTAAGGCAGATGGCATGACAATGCGAACGGACGTTGTCGTGCACCTTGCAGACAGTATGAAGTTGACCACTGTGTTACCGACAATAGTATCTATCTAAAGTAGATGAACAACTGTTCCTGCAAAAACCCTTGAAATGCCCCGAAAATGATTGAAAGAATATAAAAAGGAAAAGCTAGATTAGTGCTCAAGAGAGGGCTAAAATACGCTATGCCTGCTGTCTTATCCCATTCACTTTATGTGAATGAAATTATGTATAAACAAAAAAAAGTAGACCAAATAAAGACATCGTGTCATCAGAATCAGTCACTGTGAAATCTCTTGTGCCCAGTGGGACCGGCTTGTTAGTCCCCTACCGGTGAAACCGGAGAGGACAATAGGTTTCCTCTGAGTCTGTCCGTCCGTCTGTCTGTCCGTAACAAATTTTGGTCGCAGTTTTCTCAGCAACTACTCATCGCAGATGCTTGAAATGTTAGCACAATCTTTGTTTAGGCATGCCATATGGTGGGATTCATGTTTGTACTAATCTGATGTCAACTTACTGTTTATCTGTGTGTCTGTCCGTACCATACATAACAAACTTTGGTCACAGTTTTCTCAGCAACTACTCATTGCAGATGCTTGAAATTTTAACACATTCTTTGTTTAGGCATGCCATATGATGGGATTCATTTTTGTACGAATCTGATGTAAACTTCCTGTTTATCCATGCGTCTGTCCGTACCATACATAACAAATTTTGGTCGTAGTTTTCTCGGCAACTACTCCTCGCAGGTGCTTGAAATTTTAACACACTCTTTGTTTGGGCATGCCATATGGTGGGATTCATTTTTGTACTAATCCAATGTCAACTTCCTGTTTATCCGTGCGTCTAACCGTACCATACAAAACAAACTTTGGTCACAGTTTTCTAAGCAACTACTCATCGCAGGTGCTTGAAATTTTAACACACTCTTTGTTTAGGCATGCCATATGTTGGGGTTCATCATTTTTGTACAAATCCGATGTCGACTTCCTGTTTATCCGTGCGTCTGTCCGTACCATACATAACAAATTTTGGTCGTAGTTTTCTCGTTAACTACTCATCGCAGATGCTTGAAAATTTTAGCACAGTCTTTGTTTAGGCATGCCATATTGTGGGATTCCTTTTTGTACGAATCTGATGTAAACTTCCTGTTTATCCGTGCGTCTGTCCGTACCATACATAACAAATTTTGGTCGTAGTTTTCTCGTTAACTACTCATCGCAGGTGCTTGAAATCTTAACACAATGTTTGTTTAGGCATGCCATATGTTGGGATTCATTTTTTACTAATCCAATGTCAATTTCCTGATTATCACTGTGTTTGTCCATAACTGAACTTGTGTATTCACATCAGAGCGGGGGTATTATTAGTGAGCATTGGCTCACAGACTTCTTGTTGATGATGGCATACCGCAGTTCAGTGCATGAAGCTACAGGTATGGCACCAAACATGAAGATGTTTGGAAGAGAGGTTGCTACTCCAGTACGAGATGCCACAGCAAAAGGACACGCTTAGCAAAAAATGGGTATGGGAGTTGCAGGAATGTCTTGAAAAAGGCTATACAAAAACCCTAATGTCTTGCAAAAGGCTATACAAAAACCCTATCATGACCGCAAATTGATGTGTAAAAAGTTTGAACCTTGCAAGGATGTGTATGTTTATTACCTAAGACAAAAACCTGAGTCAGTGAGACATCACTTAAGTTAACCAGGTTTTTTTTTTTTTGGGGGGGGGGGGGGTTTAGGATCCGTCCAAGGGTATGAAAAAGATGTCAGATTTGACTAACCTTGTAAATTGTGCGCCAAGATGTTCAGATCGATACATTTATGTTGATAGAATGCGCAAAAAGCATATGCAAGTTCTATCAGGGGAAAGTGATGACATATGAAATGATGAAAGTGATGATATAATAGATCACAATGATGGTACTCAAGGGCAATGTACCGTTCACGGTAGCTCAGTCGGTAGAGCGCTCGCTTCGTGATCGGGAGGTCGTGAGTTCGAATCTCGGCCGCGACTGACCTAAGTCGATAAAAAATGGGTAGCAACTGTTCCTTCGCCATGCGCTCGGCACTTTGAAGTGAAAGTTGCGGGTCCTTCGGATGAGACCTTAAAAACCGAGGACCCGTGTCACGGCAGACGTTGGCACGATAAAGATCCCTCACTGCTCAATGGCCCTCAGTGCCGAGTAAAGGTCAAAATTTGAAGCCCTTCACCGGTATATGGTGACCTCTATATGAGTGAAAAATTCTCGAATGGGACGTAAAACAACATACAATCAATCAATCAAGGGCAATGTCGAAGATGCCCTATGTGTACATATGTGGCAAGATCGGGAGAAGATTATAAAAGCCATGTTCTGTAATCTGCTTTGAGGACATCTAACTGTAACTGTTCTGTAACTACGCCAGCAATAAGGAGATCAATGTCCAAAGATACGAAAGAAGGAGCCACCTTGGTCTAGATCTGATTGAGGAACCCATCAAACTTGATGCTAAATCTAATTCTACTAAGCTAGAAGGGTCAGTCAGTAGTAAAAGTGTGGAAGAAGAGGCAAAACAGTTAGAGGAATAGTGGCCTTAACAAGATCATGGGGAGATAGCTGGCACCAAGTCTACTGACAGTAGAGATAATAAAGATGAGTCAAAAGATGCTCAACACAAGAATGAGGGAAGAACATATAAATTATCCCATAGACTGGTAAGGAAGGCAATACCAGGTAAAGGATGTATTCGTTATAACAAAAGATTTGACCTATAGGAGAGAACAATTTTCCGGAAAAAGTCACATTTAAAAATCAATGTTCTTTAGTTGTTTTCTATCGTATATTTGTCTAAATTTTTCAAATTTGCATTTTGAACCTAAATTTATTTATTTGCAACTTTGAAATTAACCTCCAAAGTTGATCAAAACAGTATTTTGTCCGTTAAAGCACTAATTTTTGCGTGAATTTTGGCATAGAAGTCCTTCAGGGCAGACCTGCCCCTAAATTAAATTATGAAATTTTGATAGATTTTGATCTAAGGAATAATTTAAAACAAGATTTTTTTAGGGGCACCCCTGCCCTAGGGTCGAAATTTGTTAAAAACCTACAAAAAATGCGCAAAAACTATTTCTATCACACTGGTTTATATCTATGACAAACGTCTTTATAGTCAGTATAGCTCAGAAAGTTAGACCTCAGATACTCACCATGAACAGTTTTAGTGTCCTGGTTCGAATCCACCTGTTTCCATACTTTTATTTTTTTTCAAATTTTCACCTGTATAAACACGAATTTAATTTTTAGCTCTACTGGTCAGAGACCAGAAGAGCTTACGCGATAGTAATGTGTCCGTCGTCCGTCCGTCCGTCTGTCTGTCTGTCTGTCCGTCTGTAAACAATTTTTCAAAATGCTACTCCTCCTACAGTTTTGGTCTGATTTCAATATATATGTAGACTACACTAAGATACATAATTCTGTGTATCGGTTTTTGATTTCGATGAACGGTGTTGCCATGGTTACTAAAAATAGAAATTTCTGTGAAAAACATTCAAAATGCTACTCCTCCTACAGTTTTGATCTGATTTCAGTATAACTTGGCACACAAGTAGACTATACTAAGATGCATAATTCTGTGTATCGGTTTTTGATTTCGATGAACGGTGTTGCCATGGTTACTAAAAATAGAAATTTCTGTGAAAAACATTCAAAATGCTACTCCTCCTACAGTTTTGATCTGATTTCAATATAACTTGGCACACAAGTAGACTACACTAAGATACATAATTCTGTGTATCGGTTTTTGATTTCGATGAACGGTGTTGCCATGGTTACTAAAAATAGAAATTTCTGTGAAAAACATTCAAAATGCTACTCCTCCGACAGTTTTGATCTGATTTCAATATAACTTGGCACACAAGTAGACTATACAAAGATGCATAATTCTGTGTATCGGTTTTTGATTTCGATGAACGGTGTTGCCATGGTTACTAAAAATAGAAATTTCTGTGAAAAACATTCAAAATGCTACTCCTCCTACAGTTTTGATCTGATTTCAGTATAACTTGGCACACAAGTAGGCTACACTAAGATACATAATTCTGACTATCGGTTTTTGATTTCAATGAACGATGTTGCCATGGTAACTAAAAATAGAAATTTCTGTGAAATACTTTCAAAATGCTACTCCTCTTACAGTTTTGGTCTGATTTCAATATAACTTGGCAAACAAGTAGACTACACTAAGATACATAATTCTGTGTATCGGTTTTTGATTTCGATGAACACTGTTGCCATGGTTACTAAAAATAGAAATTTCCTTGAAATACCTTCAAAATGCTACCCCTACAGTTTTGGTCTGATTTTAGTATTACTTAGCATACAAGTAAACTACACTAAGATACATAATTCTCTGTACCAGTTTCGGATTTTGATGAATGGTGTTGCCATGGTTACTAAAAATAGAAATTTTCTTGAAATACTTTCAAAACGCTACTCCTCCTACACTTTTTGTCTGATTTCAGAATAATGTGGCATACAAGTAGACTACAGAGATACATAATTGTTTTTTGATTTTGTTGAATGATGTTGCCATGGTTACTTAAATCAAAATTTCAGTAAAATTGTTTTTAAAGGCTACTCCTCCTACAGTTTTAGTCTGATATAATAATAAATCTTGCCAAAAAGAGACTAAACCAAGGATCATTATTCTATTTATTGCTGTTGCAAAGTTTCAAGTCCAAGTGCTACTTTTATCTTCCTTTATAAATACAACCAGTAGAGCTACAGTCTCATCAGAGACTTCTGGTTTTATACAGGCTTTTGCATTTTACTTCTATTTTCATTAAATGTATGTTTGCTGTTGATACAAAAGACATTTATGGAAATGCAGATCATAAAATCTCTTTAACTAAACGCAATCAACCGGAACTATACCTCAGTGTAAGCACACTTTGTTCGAGGACACGAATCATTCACTTTGTGTTACTCGATACTGCAAGTGTCACGAAAAAATCACGCCGAGCAAAAATTGCTGCGTTTTTCTTTCAAGAACATCTCTGGGTAATAGTACTGTTGTGCTAGTGGGAGAGATACTGGGCTATGCAGAGTAGATGCAGTTCATTCTTCGGGAAAATTATGTGCATTGGCGACATGTTATGCCAAAAATGCAGGAGGGAGGTTTACAGATTAGAAAAGAATGTGGTAAGGTCAGTTAAAGTTTTATGTCCCGTTGTCATTACCCAGGCATCAAGTATTTAGGACCCATACAAAGGATGTATCTGTAAATACCGAGGTAGGGTCATATGAACACACAATTGACTACAACAAAAGCGATACATGAGAAACAAGAAACTACACGCATGTGGCCTAAAGTCAGCGACCGGAACGGATATCGATAAGCTTTTTCTAAAGACCGAAACCAATATCGGCCCTATAGGTCAACACATATATTTACCTAGAAGTGATCCTTTAGGATATGGTAAGGAGCAAATAACAAATGCTGGCAAAGTAAATGTTAGTGGAATGGCACAACCTTTTAATGGAATTACAGATTCGGAAATATACAGACCATGTGGAGAGGTTGGATCATTGTAGCATTCTTTTACCCTCAAAAGTTGACTGTGTAGGGAATCTTCAGCAGCAGATGAAAAATCAATTTATTTATTGTGTGTGAGAGAGTGTCATTCTCTCATTAAAGTATTTGCAATGCCACTCCTTTGGCATCCGCCATTTGTCGGGAAGTGAATTAAATTCAATACATATTGTGAATACGTCATCTTTGACAGATCTTTGATAGCTTTCTAGACATTAAAAGTTTAGGAACCTTCTGTCAACCAAGATGTGGATGATGCCGATGTGGACATTGTTGGTTGGTTCAAGACATTTCACCATTGGTTGATTGCTTGTCGTTTAAAGTCCTATTCGAGAATCTTTCACTCATTTAGAGATGTCACCATATACAGTGAAGGGCTTCAAATTTAAACCTATACTCGGCACTTACGGGCATTGAGCAGTGAGGGTTCTTTATCGTGACAGCGTCTACCGTGACACGTGACCAAGTTTTAAGGTCATATCCGAAAGATCCGTGACTTTCACTTCTAATGTTGGTCGCTTGGCGAAGGAACAGTTACTGCCTATGTTCATCTTAGGTTTGACGCGGCGCCTGGAACGAGAATCAAACCCGGTACCTCCCGATCACGAAGTGAACGCCCTACCACTAGGCTACCGTGACTGGTCATTTCAACATTTAAGAGGAGCATGAATCAAACATGATTGAGATTGGATTAAATTACGATGATGCAAAGAAATGCTGGACCATAAATTATCCACATGGAAATGGAATCCCTCGGAACTGCCCAAATAACTTATAAATTGTTATAGGCCGTTTACGATCAAGAGAGCAACGACTGAAAGAAAACTGGCTTTGAACACACTGAGGATTATAAAAAAAGACAGATGACATAATGCAGAGAGTTTATTGTCACCTGCAGATTTTACTTCATTCAAAGGACCTGTGCCCTTCTTCCACATCATTAGGTTTTATAACCAGAATCATTATCCACACCACTTCGAATTGTGTTCACTTCGTCTGCTTCCTACATGACCTTTCCATCTTGTTGAAGTTTCGTGAAAATCTGGTCGGTCTTGTCTGTGATATCTCCAAAATGTGTAACTCTATTCGTCTTTTTATAGAAGTGCAATATGTGGAGATAACGAACAGTATTCGAGCTCAGAAGTCCATTAAACATTACAAAGAGCAAATAACAAATGAGAGCAGAGCAAACATGGACCTCTAAGACATCAGAGGTGGGATCAGGTGCCATGGAGGAGTGAGGATCCCCTGCCGACCGGTCTCACCCGCCGTGTGCTCCTTGTCATGAGCGGGAAATAACGGAAATTCCGTCGACAAACCAGTGTGTAAATATTGGCATAAGAATCAGTATGAAAAAAGTCAGTCAGCATTTGACTTAATGAAAGATTGTATTTGCTGGCAAGATCATTGTATCGACCATAGAACTTACGAAATGATGACTTTAAACGAGACTGCTGATATTCTTGTTTCATCAACTTGTCAATAATTTCGTTTTAGATATTGTACATACGTAGAGCATGCTCTTGCGTATCGAATCAACTGAGAAATATAAACCCCGTACGCAGGTGATAAGGGTATATTGCTGCATAAGTAAGGGAAGTTGACAATTGAAAAGTCATCACGTTTATCATAAAGCTTTGTTGTTAGATTACCATTAACGCCTTTTTCTAATAATATTTTTACAGAATGGGTGCAGAGCAAACACGGGCCCCCAAGACAACAGAGGTGGGATCAGGTGGCATGGAGGAGTGAGCATCCCCTGCCGACCGGTCACACCCGCCGTGTGCTCTTTGTCATGATTGGGAAATAACGGAAATTCCGTCAACACATCAGTATGTAAATAATGGCCTAACAATTAGTATGAAAAAAGTCGGAAATAAGTATATACACGAGATTAATATGGAAAAACGTTGAAATTAACAGGACACCAGATCATTATGTGCTTATGAGTGTTCCATTTGAAGATCGATTCATTTGTGTTATTGCCATTATAGCTCTCAATAAAACAGCTGAAATACCGGAGGATGTTTTACCCGGCCGAAGGGTGCTAGTATTATTAAAAAGAACGACAGCTATGTTGACGATATATTAGCATCAGATTCCACATTTGAAAATGTACTGCAGTTAGCTAAGAATATCAATCAGACATGCCTTTTGCTGCGGTACGTGTGCTTTGTCAGGTGCACGTGAAGAATTTATATACAAAAGCCACAGTTCTTGGTCGATTTTGTTCCAGGGAATACAAGCATTTCTTGCTTTCTTTTAAGACGAAATTGAATGTCACATTCCCTCCAACCAAATCCTGCTGACATACTAGCTGCGGCTTTTACATTTGCCATATATTTAAGCATCTGCTGGGCTTGATCAGAATTAGCAACTAAAAAGAGGATTGTATATAAAAAAAAAACAAAAAAAAAACAGCCCTCCGCGCCCAGCTGATTTGTGGAGTATGTTTGCAACCGATGTACTAGAAAGTGACATAATTAAGTCAAAAATATGACGACACAACGCTTAGGCATAGGATAAGATTCCCATAGTCATTGGGCTCAAATGAAAGTGGACTCAAGTCTTTCATGGCCATAATAATTTGATTAATTTTGTAAGAAAAATAAATTTTTAAGCGTTCCAAGACTTTCATGATATTTTCAGCTTCAGATATCATCACAAGACAGTTAAATGTACAACGTGTTTGGAAAGACGCTATGCGAATCCCAAGGAACCACTAATTTCATACGATGTACCGGAAATCCCATGGCAAATTGTTGCTCCCGATTTGTTCAGTTGGGAAGGACAAGAGTTTGTCACAATAGTTGACTACTACAGTCGCTAATTCGAGGTGTATCGCTTAAATGATACTCGGGCATGCACTGTAATAAATAAGATCAAATCAGCCTTTTCCAACCACGAGATACCAGAAAAACTTGTGTCTGATAACGGACCACAATATTCATGTGGAGAGTTTGCCACTTTTAGTAAACAGTATGGCTTTGTACACACAACATCAAGCCCTACACATGCTCAGTATAACGGTCTGGCCGAAAAAACGGTTCAAACTATCAAACATATAACGACCAAGAGCAAGGCTGATAAGAAAGACCCCTACGTAGGTATCTTAGAATACCTCAGTACTCCTTTAGAGGCAGATTTATCTCCGGCACAAGTTTTAATGGGTCGACGTTTGAGATCTATCTTACCCTCTACTCACGAGCAATTGCGACCACAGACTGTCGATCATGCAGCTTTCGTGATCAGCTGGTACAGAGCAAAACTAAGCAGTCCGCATACTATTCTAGGCATGCGAAACCGCTTAAACCATTGGGTATTGGAGAAACTGTTCGCTTATAGAGACAAGGCATTTGGGTTCCGAAACCGCTAAAACCATTGGGTATTGGAGAAACTGTTCGCTTACAGAGACAAGGCATTTGGGTTCCGTCTACTGTGACAGACCAAGTGGACACGCGATCTTACAAAGTCAAAACCCCCGATGGTAGAGAATATTGTAGAAATAGACGCGACCTGTTGAAATCTCGCGAAGCGCCATTACCAGATTTTGAACCCTTTGTACTGATGAATGATCAAAATGATTCAGTCTGTCAGCCACCTACAAATGTAATGACCAATCCAGTCAATAATTCTCCTGTTAAAATTCAAGTTAAAGACTCCGAAGTCAAATCACCAGACTCCTCAGAACCATATGTTACTCGATCTGGTCGTTTGGTAAAACCTCGCCCTATTTTTTCGATGTAATATTATTGTATTGTACATTTTAAGTTCAGAAAACTCTATCCAAGGAGATGAACTTTGCAAAAATATGCGTTACACTTGTTGTATCAAGAGTTTGAAACAATTACTATAGCTATACAAAATTTACAAATTGATTTTTCAGGTTTAAAAGAAGGGGGATGTAACATTATCATATAAAATGACTTTTGAGACTTTCCCTATGTACCTTAATATATATATATATATATATATATATATATATATATATATATATATATATATATGGTATTGTGTGAACCCCGAATTATTATGTACTTCCGTTTTATGTTGAATACATGTGTTGGCAGAACTCAGCGTTCTCTTGTTATTTTTCCACCCATACCTCATAATTTTACAGATAGTAGGTACGCATAAGATGGCGTCGAGCTTAACAGCTTCATGAGTTTACACCGCTCGATTCTATTAATATAAATTTTGTATTTCATTAAATAAATCGAAGCAAATTGTAGATATCTTGAGTTCTATAAGCGAAGCGAATTGTCGATACACTTAGAGTAGAAATGAAAGAGCATATCTCGTGTGAATGAAAATCCAGATGCGCACGTTGATGTTTTGGAAATACGAAATACAATACCATATGTGAAAGATATCGGTGCTACCTTTATGTTCAGTTTTGTGTGTCATTATTTTCATAGTTGTGTTCTTTTATTTGTCGTTTTTTGCAAAAACAACATAAATCCCAAGCTAATTTACCTTCAAATCCCTTGCATTTTTAACATTTGGACATATCTGTCAATAAGTATCAAAAGTAATTTGAAACTAGTGTGTATTGTTATTTTTTTTAATACAAAAAAAAATTTTCCCATTCTTTACCAACATTAACAGTGAGTGCAATAATACGATCAGGGTCAAAAATAATAATGCAGTGCATCTCAGCTCAAATTCCTCGATCTATGTACAAAATTTCAAGTCTTCATATCAAAAGGATCTTAAGTTATGGTCTGGTGGTTTGTTTCTGAATTTGACCTTGAAGAAAGCAGTAAAGGTCAAATATTTTGATGCAGTGCATTTAGTCTTTATGTTGTCTTTCCTTGTGCCAAGTTTGAAATCCTAAAGTCAAAAAGTTCTCAAGTTATGACCTTGACTATATTTTCATGTAAAAGATTGACCTTAACTTTATTAATATGTAATGGTAAAAAAAAATGTTGGCATTCAACCTTCCTCTATACCACCTCTCCATGTTCAAAGTTTGAAGTCTTAATGTTAAAGGGTTCTAAAGTTATGGTCAAATCGTGTTTCTCAATTTGAACGTGATGAAGAAAGGAGTCGAAGTCATATTTTGGTGCAGTGCATCTTGTGTCAAGTCTTCTTACTATGTTCCAAGTTCGAAATCCTAATATCAAAGGGTCCTCGGGCTTGGATTCTTTTTGATGTAAAAGATTGACCTTGACCTTATAAATTGAATCAAGGTAAAAACAATTGGTGCCGTGCATCTCCCCTTCATAACATCTCTGCATTTTCCAAGCTTGAAGTCTTTATAACAAAGGATTCTTAAATTGTGGTCTAATCAAGGTTTTTCTCTATTTGACCTTGAAGGAAGAAGAAAGAGGTCAAGCTTAAGGTCAAAATTTTGGTGCTTTGCATCTTGTATCACCGTCTTCTTCCTATGTTTCAAGTTTGAAGTCCTAATAACAAAGGGTATTCAAGCTATATCCTGGACTCTATTTTGATGTAAAAGATTGACTTTTACCTTACAATAATTGGATCGAGGTAAAAAAAAAATTGATAAAATGCACCCTTCCTCTATGCCACCTCTGTATGTTCCAAGTCTGAAGTCTTAATGCCAAAAGTTCTCTAGTTATGGTCAAATCGTGTTTTTCTCTATTTGACTTTGAAGGAAGAAAGGGGTCAAGGTCAAAATTTTGATGCAGTGCATCTTGTATCAATGTCTTCTTTTTATGTTACAAGTTTGAAGTTCTAATATCAAAGGGATCTCAAGTTATGGCCTGGACTCTATTTTGATGTAAACCATTGACTTTGACCCTATAAATAGGTCAAGGTAAAAAATTTTGGTGGCGTTCACTCCTTCTCAATGTCATCTATGTATGTTCCAAGTTTGAAGTCCTAATGTCAAATGGTATTTAAGTTACGGCCCGGACAAAATTTAAATGAAAAAGAAAATCAACAATGTCTCCCCTTAAAAGGGGAGACATAACTATTCAGGTCCGTAGCTATGTTTTTCAAGGGGAAGGAAGAGTCACAAAAAACATTTAGCAAGTAAAATTAAGAAAGAAAGAGAAAAGTTAAAAAAAAAAAAAGCACTTAAACAAGCCAAAAAAAAAAATTAAATATGAAAACTTAACAAGAGGCCCAAGGGCCTTAACGGTCACCTGAGTATAATATAACAATATAGATGATCCATAGAGTATAAAAAAACTGATAGGTGAAGCTTTGTTGCTCAGAAGCAAGAGAAGTACAGGCCCGTAGCAACGGTTATCCATGCAGATAAAAAAAGCTAATTTACTGTCCAAATCCTGGAATTTGCCTGTGCTCAACCTTGCAACATCAAAAAGTGGGAGGGGGGGGGGCAACCAGCATCCAACGGAAAATAAAAGCAAAAACTATACTCAGAAAAAGTGGAGGGGGGGGGGTAGGCCCTGGGTCAAGAAATTTACAAATTTGGAAGTTACCCTCATCATCA
Source organism: Saccostrea echinata (assembly GCF_033153115.1). Taxonomy (NCBI): domain Eukaryota; kingdom Metazoa; phylum Mollusca; class Bivalvia; order Ostreida; family Ostreidae; genus Saccostrea; species Saccostrea echinata. Next base: position 32,547,689 of record NW_026889758.1, on the reverse strand, counting down.
AAACTACGAACCTCAAAGAATTAACACCTTTCCACTATATTATCAATAGTCCACCCCTCTCCCCCGGAATGCCAGAACCCCTAACCCTGGGACCACAAGTTTCAAAAATTCTGTTAGAAGCACCCTGGTTCATCATAGCTATGCAATTTGTTTATCTGCTCAACATTAAGGAGCAGACAGGATTAATTAATAGAATTAATGCATTTTCAGTATATTGTTAATAGAGCCCCACCCTAACACCAGAGCATCTGACCTAGGGGCCATGAAACTCACAATTCTGGAAGAAGCACTCTTGCTCATCATAACTATACACTTAGTTTCTTTGCCTTATAACCAGAAGCAGAAAAGAATATTTTCAAATATATTATGCTTTTTCACTATATAATCAATAGAGCCCCTCCCCCTTTCCACCAGAACCCCCAACCCTGGGGCCATATATTTCACAATTTTGGAAGAGGCATCCTTGCCTATCATAATCATGCACTATGTTTGTTTAAATAATCTCAAGGCACAAAGAAGATTTTCAAAGTATTAATGCATTTTCACTATGTACGAATGGAGCTCCGCCCTAACACCGGAACCCCTGACCCAGGGGCAAAGAAATTCAACATTTTGGAAGAGGCATCCTTACTCAACATAACTATGTACTCAGTTATTTTGTTTAATACCCAGGAGCGGAGAAGAAAATTTTCAAAGTATTAATGCATTTTCACTATGTAATCAGCAGAGCCCCGCCCTAACACCAGAACCCCTGACCCAGGGGCCATGAAATTCAACATTTTGGAAGAGGCATCCTTACTCAACATAACTATGTACTCAGTTACTTTGTTAATACCCAGGAGCAGAGAAGATTTTTTAAGGAACAATGCATTTTCACTATATAGTCAACAAAGCCCCGCCCTAGCACCAGAACCCCTGACCCTGGGGCCATGAATTTCACAATTTAGATAGAGGGCCCAATGCTTATTACAATCATGCCAACAGTTTGACTGCTTGATGTCCAGGAGTAAAGAAGAAGATTTTTAAAGATTGCATTAATTTGATTGTTTTGACCCCCATCCCTCAGGCCCCATGGGGGCAGGGGCCACGGATTTCACATTTTTTTGTTCCCCTTTACCCATAGATGCTATATGCCAAAATTGATTGAAATTGGTTCACTGGTTCCAGAGAAGAAGCTGAAAATGTTCAAAAGTTTACGAACGACGACAGACGAAAAGAAATAGCAATAAGTCACCTGAGTGACTCAGGTGACCTAAAAAGGGGGAAGGGCACTCCACAGGATAAAACTCTGACATTCAGTTAACTGGAAGGTGACTGAAACTCCACTGGAAGGTGACTGAATGGCAAAGCTCTGCCTTTCACTCACCTATTCAGACCTTTCAGTGATCATTCAGTTGATTCAAATGTGCAGTTTCATTCTGGAGAAGGGGAGGGGGGGGGTGGAGTTAGGCTGTTGGCTATTTCACAAAACTCAAATCTGGGAAAGGGGGAGAGTGTTGATACTCTCATTTTCTTTTCTGCAGAAAATCTCTACAGTATGGCGAGGGGTTGAACATACTACCACAAAGAAAGGGGGAGGGCATTGGTTTTAGTATGAATATCATCATACATAAAAATTATATGTATCTTCAAAAGACGGATGAATCCGATTCAGGTAAAAAGAAAAGATTCAGATACTTTTACATGTAAATACAATGTATTGAAATTACTAAAACACGATTTCCATTACATACGCATGCATCTTTAAACAGTTACAAAGTTTCTTGTGTATGTCTTTTGAAATACGTGTTGTTTGTTTGTTTGTTTGTTTTTTTAACTTGGGGGGGGGGGGTGTTTGAGGGTGTTTAATTTTGTTCATGTTTAAAACGCACATCGTTCAAATACACATTATGTCCTCGAAATAATGTATAGGATTTTTCCCAAAATTTGATCTTGAAATATTATTACTTTAAGAATTTTCCTTAAAAAATATTGGTTACATGGCCTGCTATTCGGGCAAGATTCTGAAGGTTGGTATTTCCTATACAATCCTTCAAGGAAAATTGCGACTATTACGGTTTTTTTTTATTAATTTTTTTTTCAGACATTATAAGAGACGCAAACACAGGTATTCGTGGAATGTATCGCCAGACTTTTGAAAATTCGATTGTACATGTATTTCGTTGACCAAAATTTCGAAAAGTATACGACGTTCCAATATTTAATTAAATTGTGGCCCATGTTTAAAAATTCTATTTATGAAAATTCTGGGTAATTGGTGATTATTTAAAATTTAGACTACTCCGTACCTTTATGTACATTTAGTATTTGGTATACCTTGGTATGTTAATTTTTTTCCCCTCATAAAAATTCGTTCAAAAAAATTCCTGCATTTAATCAATTGTATTAGGGTACATGTTGCACAATAAAAAAATGATTCACCAAAAGGGATATATTTGTATATCTATCGATGCAAACTTTCGAAGCTGTCGAGCTTAGCGCTATCTTTGAATACGCGTCCCTACTGGTACGAATCTCGGCTTAACACCAGTGCCTTTGAAATTTAAGTTCAACCAGTAAATATCTGCCATAATGCTTGAACAATCTATTCTCTGCATATGCTCATATAATGAAATTCCAATTAATAACAACGAAATCATCATTTCAGAGGATACTCACCATATAATTTTACAAACTAAGAGTGATTCCAGGCGCGGATCCCGGAATTGAAGTTAGAGGGGGCGCAAAAAATAGGCAGGGGGTCTCGGGGCCGCCTTGAGGTAAAATTAAGGTCTACCAAGTAGACATTTTTACATTTTCTCGACGAAACTATGATTTAGGCTTACTTTGACAATTTTTTTTTGGGGGGGGGGGGTGCCCCCCTAAATCCGCCACTGGATTCGCGTTTACTTCAGTTGTGTAAATGAATGTATATTGCTCATTGTTGCCCCATGTTATATTTCAAATAGGAATAATTATTACATGAACTTGTAATGAATGAAATACTGGACAAATTATGAACAATAAAGTATATTAAGAAATAGTTCATATATTTTTGTATTAAATATTACCAAGAGTATACAACAAACAACCAAAAATAAAAACAAAACAAATAAACAAAGAACAACGCTAACTTGATAATCTAACGTAACATAATTTAACATAAATTTGACGTTACCACAATTGACATCAGTAGCATGCGCAATGTCTGTGCAAAACTTTAACCATATTGTGACCCCTTTTGGTCGAACACTTGGGGCATGACTTGAATCTACACAATCTAAAAAGTATTTACCAATCAATTTCTTGTAGACTGAACCAACCATTGACTGAGTGACGGTCAGATTGCAAACACATTTGCCTAATGTTAAACATTAGTCATTTAGACCACATTTTCTATCGAACAAACAATTCCACTTTCTTACGCTTATGATGGCTGGTACTGTTGGCCACAAACTGTTTCTTAGATAATTTTTTGGAACATATACCAAATACCAATGAAAAATACAGCAGTAGCTTTCGGAATAAGAAATATGACTTTTTTTAAACCAACACAGTGCGTGGCTTCTGACTAATCTCTTTTTAAAGAAAATATAAATTCTGTGTATAATTTCGTTAGGATTTTGTCTACTACTTGATATTGAAGTAAAGAGACTGTTGAGTTTACGACTTCTGTTGGTATCGGAAATTCGGCATTCTCTCTGGAAGTACCATTAATACCTGTTATCAGCTACACCCACATTAGTAGCATCTACAGGTTCATTGTACAGCTCAAAGTAAGCATGGTCAGCCTATTCTGGGTATTCCTGATTAGCTTCATTTGTAGAAATAACGTGTTACTGAAAGTATTTCAGAGACATATCGTAATACTGTTTTCAGCTAAAGAATCTACATCTCTTGGAATGTTCCGTTTTTCCTTACACGTTCCATGAAATTGTGGCCTATGTACTGATCAGCCACAAATCTAAGTAAATGAAGGATCACTTCGTTAAAAATGGCTTACAGACCTATAGGGTCGAAATTGTTTTAGTCTTTACAAAAACCTTATCGATTTACGTTCCGATCAATGTCTTTAGGCTAATAAATAAAAAACATGTTACTATGGTATACAAATTATATAAATGAGATCCCAGGGAGTGCAGTTAATGAAGTGTACCTCTCCTGTTTCATAACGTGGGATCTGAATTTAGACAATTGACTTCAAAATGTAAATAATACGAGGGGCGTTCAACAAATAATGTCATCGTTGTTAACAACATAACACAAGAAAATATTTTTGGTAATTCTTTTAATGATTCCCTTCAAAATACTCTCCTTTGACAGACACACATAATTTTAACCGTTTTATCCAAGCTTTTAATGCATTCATATAAAGTTTTTTGGGTATGGTATTCATGAACTGATAAATGGCAGAACCCAAAGCATTCCTTGAAGCACATCTTCTTCCTGACAAATGCTTTTTTCAATTTGGGGAAAAGAAGAAAGTCACAGGGAGACAAATCGGGTGAATAGGGAGGGTGGGGTAAAACATGAACCTTTTCTTTTTCCAAAAATGATCTCACCATGTGGGATTTATGTGCTGGGGCGTTGTCATGAAGAAGTCGAATGTTGCGAATTCCAGACTTTGGTCTCTTCCGTTCGTAGTGTTTCTTAATTTTCTTTAGCACATGATTTTTATATACGTGTCCGGTGATTGATCTGCCTTTTGGAATAGCAACCTGAACTACAGGACCTTCACTATTAAAGAAATTTGCGTATAATACTTTCTTAGTACTTTGACATCGTTTTGCGATAACAGGGCGTTTTTGCCTTTTAATCAACCACAACTTGTTATCAATTTTCCTCTGAGGATAATGAATTCATATTCCATCACCTGTAACTATTTCCGAAAAACGTTGTGCATCGCAGTTTTTGTAGATTTTAGGTAATTTCTTAGACATTTCAACACGCAATTGTTTTTGTTTTTTGTTAAAACATGGGGTATCCATCGAGCACTAACCTTTCGGAGGCCAAGGTGTTTCTTTAAAATTGTAAAAACTGTCCCCGATGAAATTCCTACCAAATTTGCTATCTGTTTAATGGTTAATCAACCATCATTATTGATGATATTTTTTTTTATTTTTGCAAGTATTGCGTCAGTTTAAGACGTTCGAAGTGGTCCATGTCGTTGCTTATCCTTTAGAATTTGCTCACCCACCTGTAAACTTGTCTCAATGACGTACACTTGTCACCATACACATTACATAATTCTTTGAAAATTTCCTTTGAGTCTTTACCTAGTCTGACACATGTTTTAATATAGCCTCTAATTTCAGCCTTATTGGAAGATGGCTTATCAGTCATATTTTCATACAGTGTCTTGAGTAGGGGTTATATATCAATTTGTCATGGGAGTATTCGATGTTGAAACGTAGTCAGATAAACGGCCATTAATAGATTATGATCCAAATCATGTGTGAAAAAAAGTCTTAAGATCAATGGAGCCCTGTGTTTTATGGAATCTAACTGGTGACATTATTTATTGAACGCCCCTCGTATACGGTACCAAATTGAATGCACCAGATGTGCATTTCGAAAAATTATGTCTCTTCAATGATACTCATGCCGAAACGTTGGAAATCCGAAATCTTTAAGGATATCCGATCCTCAGCCAGGAAGGATAACTCTTATATATATATATGTATTTTTAAAAAGTCTCAAATCAAAGCTTGAAATTGAGATCTTTTCGTGCAACAATTTTCATGTTATGCATCTCGATATGATTCAAGGTTCTTGCAAGTCTTGGAAACGGTCTTTTAAAAAAGTTGACATTTGTACCCAATAAAAGAAAACAGTAAATTCGTTTTTAGAGAAATCAGATTTCCTTAATCTAGCATTAGATGCCAATGCTTATTAGCATGATATGAAATTAGACGTGATATGTGATGTCTACACTATGTACATGTATTATATAACAATTGAAGTAAAGAGAAGAACTAAAAGTAATGAGTAAGGAGAAGAACTAAAATACTGTATAAGCGTAAAAACGATGCAATGTCTTCCAAATGCCTGGATACCTATATTTTTTTTTAAGTCGCCCGTGTCGCGCAGTGGTTAGAGCGTCTGGCCCAAGGTCGCGGAGTAAGGAGTTGATCCTTACGTCGCGGATTCGAATCCTTTGAGATCTGATAAGTTTCCCTATATAATATGATTAACTATAATGAATGAACTTTGAAGAAATACCATGGGTTAATTCACGTTACTATGTAAAATCAGAGACAGAGCCAAATACGTTGAAGGATCAGAGCTATGCATGAGGGAGATAATCCTTAGTTTAGAAATAAATTTCTAAATTTTACCACAGCAATTAAACATATATATTCGTATTTTAAAGCTAGTACCGAAGTGCCTTATTACCGAAGTACCAAACAACTGGGCTGTAGGAACCCTCGGGGACTAAGTCCACCAGCAGACGCCTCGAACCAGGGATCATAATGTAAATAATATACGGTACCAATTTTGATTTCGACAAATTCTGTCTCTACAATGATGCTCATGCCGAAACATTGGAAATCGGAAATATTTAATTAAAAAAACTTTGAAGAGCTGAAAAAGGGGATGCCAAAGTCTGGAGCCAAATACGTCGAGAAACTCGAACATTAATACAAGCACTACGTATACGTTTCAGCTCAATAGACAAGTACTAGTAATACAGATGGAATAACACCAAATACACTGAATTGATGAAATTTTAAGATATCAAATTTATCAAAAGTATTTACAATAGAAATCCATCGCAGCTCATTGCAGACGAGAATACCTGTTTAGAGTAACAGAATGAAAAACTCTTGTCCTCAAAGAAAATAATAAAATGTTCATTGAAGACTGCGTTTTAGTTCACATAGAATCTATGATTTACTTTCTCTTTTATGTGTTTTACACAAAAAAACATACATTAAAGATAGATAATTTAAGGAATATACACAAACTTTTAAAAAGATTAAAATTGTATTTGAAAAGGCGAGAATTTTAAAAAGAAATGTAAAAGTGTAGCACCAGGTGGATTCGAACCAAGACCCTAAAAAGTACTGGCTGCTTCAAGATCCAGCTGTCTAACCATCTAAGCTATTCTGACTACCAAAATGTTAAACAATGATACTGGTGCATCCACATGTCGGCAAAAATATTTATATATCAACAAAAAAATACCCATACTACAGATGACACAAACCTGAACTAGATGAATCACGGGAAAATTATTTAATGTGTGACTAAGTTCACATCCACAATAAAATAACGAATTGGTGTTAAACAATTATTACATGTAATAAATAATTGTGGGTTGGTGATCGACTATTAGGCGTTCGGAGAGGTTGCGTAATGCAGAGGTGGCAGAGGATAGTTTCGGATTAAGTACCGGTCAAAAAATATTAAAAAAAATAGAGAAACCTAAGGTTTGAAAGCATATTATATGTGATTTTATTGCTAGAATATTTTATGTGTGCATTTGGAGGGAATTGGTGGCCTTGTATATTTTATTGATATATGACACTTTAGTGTCACTACTACTGTTTATGGGATATGGACTAGAAATACGAAACTAAGATCAAAAATCACTCCTCCGGTATTTCACCAGAAAAGCGGGGTGGGTTCATAGGATGAATTGTAGCTTGAAAACGAGGTGGTTGAGCCATTATCTCTTGCTGTTCAGTGGTATGTACAGGTGTTTCTCTGCATTTTGTGTGGTAGCGTAGGGCATTAGCACGGGCCTGGAAGCTGTTGCGGATCGGGCGAAATAGTGAAAATAGGCTAAATTTTCATGAAATTTTGAGATTGTCCCTGTGCCATCATTAGGGCTCATTGTGTAAGTTGTACATGTTTTACATGTATTCCTAAAAGCTTCAAAATCCTCAAGGGCCTAGACCATACTATTGTTACATGTAGAGAGAATTTAAAATTTTCCAATGCACATTTTACAAGCAGCTCAATATTAAGAAAAACGTCAGCCAAACGTTTTGATTGCCAAAAAAACTGTCCTCTGCCACCAGACAATTGTTTCACTTGGTTTAATTTAGAAATTAAGACATAAATATGAAAATTTCACGAGACAGAGACACAATTCATTATAAATGATACTTTGCATTATGAACAAATAATTAACACCTTAAATGATGTTCCAGCCAAGTTGATTTGGACAAATTTGTATTTATACTTTATGTGCATGCATATCAATTTGACAAATTTAGGTCTGCTGCTCTTAGAAATAAGTAATCCCTTTATATTCCTTAGTAAAAAATGCATTCACACGATTCGAAATTATTTTCTCCCTCTGTCCAATAAAGGTAGTTCACGACATAATGCACGGCTTTTCCGCACATGTCCAGTTAAACCATTATTCAAAAATAAGGAATAGTCAAATTAGTTACTATTCTTGTCTTGTTCATACAATAAATTTAAAAGTGACAACAGCAAAATATTGTGCAACTTTATGTATTACTTTATGTTTGTGAAGAGATGTCCCCATACTACGGAAGCCCAATAGTGCAAACCAAAAATTAACAAAGAAAAAAACGAAATTATGAAATAAAGAAAACGAAATTATTAAATAAAAAACAAACGAAATTATTGAATAAAGAAAACGACATTATTAAATAAAGAAAACGAAATTATTAAATAAAAAACAAACGAAATTATTGAATAAAGAAAACGAAATTATTAAATAAAGAAAAACGAAATTATTAAATAAAAACTGAAACTAAAATACGGAATTTATAGATGTACATGGTAAGGGCCTGAACTCACGAATCATTCCATTCTATGACCTGATTTTGTTTCAACATTAAATCAAGTGTGGTATTTGCATTTACACTCAGCTATTCCCTTATCGATAACATAACCAGTTGGAGTAGACAATCACAATACATGAATAGGAGAGAATTTTACCTTTGGTTATCCAATATGCTTAGATCTATGTTCTTACATTAACATGATTAATGTAAACTTTGACCAGTCTGATGAATTGGCCAGTAATTAGATGACAAGTTTACGTTAACATTAGCTTTCTTAAACCCTCAGCTAAGAAGGTCTAATTATCAGCATACACTGAATCTGGACATGAAACATTAAATTTTGCTAATAAATTGCACAAATATTTAAGATACACATGTCAGTTAAGATTCCGTTGTTTACAACTGCTGAACTTTATAACATTTAGGAAATTCCCATGGCTATACATCATTTCAATTATCGCACAGTACAAATATGCTGTAAAATGATGTTACCGATCGAATTTTGCGGGTTCGTTGTTTGACATTATAAAAAAACTGTTTAAAGAGAGCAAATGCAAAAATTAAACAAGTCAAAGTGGTTACAATGAGTAGATTTTAATGATTGCTTACTTTATTAAAATTTAGCAAAACACTTCTAATTTCATGGTCATTTTATCAAAGCATAATGAAAAGTGATGCACTATTTGTTCTCGCATATTCTGAATGACAAATTCTCAATCTGCATTTATGAGTCCGTGATAGTTGTGAACAAACAATGCACACACTTGCAAAACAAATCCAACAAAGTATTCAAATCATTCTTTTTATTTTTTCAACAACCTAAGATTTATGGGTACACAGATAGGGCGCTAGGTTTAGTTTGGGGGGAATTCAGCGATACAATGCGCAAGGTCTTGACCTTTCAGCGATTCATGAGCTCTTTTGGAATGTCATTAATAAGCAGAAACAGCCATCCTCGCTCGCTACGTCCAAGCTTACATGCTCAAACTTTGACGTTGTGGGGATGCGACACAGCATCAAATTCCCGTAAACAAAATTGAACAAATGCGGATTATAGGCTGTGGGGACATACTATTTTTCTACGTTTGTCAATTTGACATTTATCTAAGTTTTTTTAATTTTTCATTTCCCCCACACTTGTTTTAATGTCGAAACAAAATCAGGTCTATAAAAATACTAAGTAAAGCTTTATAACACGTGCGCTTTAAATATGGAATGATTCATGGGTTCAGGCCCTTACCATGCACATCTATAAATTCCGTATTTTTATTTAATAATTTCGTTTTCTTTATTTAATAATTTCGTTTTCTTTATTTAATAATTTCGTTTTTATTTATTTTTTTTTTTTTAATTTTTTTTGGTTTGCACTAAACATTTTAAAATTTTTGTTTCTATTTTTCTTATTGTTAAAGATATATTGTACATACTATTTAAGTTCTCGTATTTGAGATAAAAATTCTCAAGCAAAAGGGAGTGTTTTATTTTGAAGAAAAAATAATGTAGAATCTTCGAAAATAATAATGACTAAATAAAACTTTAGGAGCTAGGACTTGTACATTATGAAGTGGTCTAATCACACTGGCCATTATTATTCGCCACACTAAACAAACTCATGTAATGTTTTTATTGTCTTATATACAGTTTTCTGTTTGAGTAGTTAAACTTTAAAAATTTAGTCTATCACTAAGTAGCCTAATGGCGTCCAAATAATATAAGGTGATTGATTGATTATTGTTGTTTTACGCCAAGTCGGCAACATTTCAGCGGAATAACATTGGGTGTCTTAAAGGCCTAATTATATTAGGTCGTAAGACGCCTTATTATTTGGTGCCTAATAGAAACCTTATAAACGACTATCTATATTGGGATGTGGACTGGTATATACACAGGATGAGAGAATATTCAGAACGCACTTTTCCTCTTTTCTTGTTTACCAGTCGCAGTGGTAGAGCGTCTGCTCTAGAGTCGCGGAGTAAGGAGTTGATCCTTATGTCGCGGGTTCGAATCCCACTGTGGGACGTGGAGACTGGTCCTTCGGATGAGACCGTATAACCGAGGTCCCGTGTCGCAGCAGGTGCTGGCACGGAAAAGATCCCTCACTGCTCAATGGCCCTGAGTGCCGAGCATACTAGGTCAAAATTTGCAGCTCTTGATCTACACTGGCAAGTGGTGGCGTCTCCATTAAGTAAAAAAATTCTCGAGAACAACAAACAAAAATCTTGTTTACCATGATGTTATGTGTTTCCATAATACAATTCGTTCTACAAAAGCAAAGTGTTGTTCTTGTTGATCTATTAAGGTCTCGAAAGTCCTACGCATGTGTTGCGAATAGCACAGGATCCACATAATTTTGTGACTTGTCTGAGGTTTGAGCAGAGTTGGATATAATCATAAGCTACATCAGCCTCAGTTGCCCACATTATAGATGACACAAGCCTCAACTAGGTGAATCACGGGAAAAGCTACAATACCTTCAGCTGCGTTACAAATGTAGGCAGCGGTGGGATTCAGTGAAATTATTCAAGTGTTATATTGGATTAATCCTACACTGAGCAGGAGGGAAACACCAATGGTAAGGAGAAGGATAACGCCGGAAAAGGTAGAACAAGATTTTGAAAGTTATTTGAACGACTCTGGGATTTAGAACTCACCAGAGTTTGAGGGAGATCCACTACCCACAAGTCGATTAGGGCCCACATAACAGATGACACAAACCTGAACCAGATGTATCACGGGAAAATTATTTCATTTGTGACTAATTTCACAAGCACCTTAAAAGAAGCAAATTGGTGTAAAACAATTGTTTAATGTAATAATAATTGTGGGTTGGTGATCGACTATTGGGCATTCAGAGAGGTTGCGTAATGCCGACAATTGTTTCACTTGGTTTTTCTGTATGGTTCTGAAGTATGGGGTTTTAAAAATCTTGATGTCATTGAACGTTTACACTTGAATTTTTTAAAGCATGTATTTAATTTGAAAAGTTCCACATGGTTTAGGGTCAAACAGGTCGTTTTCCTTTATATATAGCAGTATATTGCCGAATGATTTCATATTCGACAAAGCTATTTCAGTCCCGCAAAATAAAATTTTAAATGTATTATATAAGTATATGTTTAAGCTATATTGTGATGGAAATTTAACAAATCCATTGTTAGATTGCATACAGAAAATCTTTAATATGTGGGGTTTATCAAATGTAAGGTATGAACAGGGCGCAGTATGAATCATAAATGTATAACCGCGATTGTAAAACAATAACAAGATCAGTTTATTAAAAAATGGTCCAGTATTATAAATAATACTTAAAAAGACAAATTTACAAAATCTTCAAGCAAAACTTTGGATTTGAAAACTACTTTGGTAATTAATCTCCCAAATTTAGAAAAATACTTTCAAAATTTTGTACTGCAGATCATCATCCACCAGTAGAAACTGGAAGATGGTATGGTATACGACTTTGCGAAAGAATCTGTACACCCTGTAGTAATTCTCAAATTGCTGACGAATTCCATTATATCCTAGAATGTAAAGCGTTAGATATTGTAAGAAAAAAATTACCTAGCCAATTGTTATTCGTGCAGGCAAATGTTGTTAAATTCATGGAACTAATATCAACTCAAAACAAAAAAAACTATGTTTATTTTGACCTTATGAAGCTGTCTGTCCTCCTGGATATAATCTCCTTCTCTCTGTTATATTTTTTTTATATTTAAATCTTTTATATTTATTCATCTGTCATCTTTTTATATTGTATATGTACCTCTGATCAATTTGCATGGAGTAGCGTTTTGAAAGTATTTCAAGAAATTTCTATTTTTAGTAACCACGGCAACACTGTTCATCGAAATCCAAAACTGATATAGAGAATTATGTATCTTAGTTAGTCTACTTATGTGCCAAGTTAAACTAAAATCAAACCAAAACTGTAGGAGGAGTAGCGTTTTGAAAGTTTTTCACAGAAATTTCTATTTTTAGTATCCATGGCAACACCGTTCATTGAAATCAAAAACCGATACACAGAATTATATATCTTAGTGTAGTCTACTTGTGTGCCGGGCTATACTGAAATCGGACCAAAACTGTAGGAGTAGCGTTTTAAAAGTTTTTCACAGAAATTTTTACTTTAAGTAACCATGGCAACACCGCTCATTGAAGTCAAAAACCGATACACAGATATGTATCTTATTATAGTCTACTCGTGTGCCAAGTTATATTGAAATCAGATCAAAACTGTTGGAGGAGTAGCGTTTTGAAAGTTTTTCACAGAAATTTCTATTTTTAGTAACCATTGCAACACGAAATCCAAAACCGATACACAGAATTATGTATCTTAGTATAGTCTACTTGTGTGCCAAGTAATACTGATATCAGACCAAAACTGTAGGAGTAGGAGCGTTTTGATTGATTGATTGATTGTATATTGTTTTACGTCCCATTCGAGAATTTTTCACTCGTATAGAGACGTCACCATATACCGGTGAAGGGCTTCAAATTTTGACCTTTACTCGGCACTGAGGGCCATTGAGCAGTGAGGGATCTTTATCGTGCCAACGCCTGCCGTGACACGGGGCCTCGGTTTTTAAGGTCTCATCCGAAAGACCCGCAACTTTCACTCCAAAGTGCCGAGCGCATGGCGAAGGAACAGTTGCTACCTATTTTTTTATCGACTTAGGTCTGTCGCGGCCGAGATTCGAACTCACGACCTCCCGATCACGGAGCGAGCGCTCTACCGACTGAGCTACCGTGAATGGTAGGAGCGTTTTGAAAGTATTCCCCAGAAATCTCTATTTTTAGTAACCATGGCAACGCCATTCATTGAAATCAAAAACCGATACACAGAATTATGTATCTTAATGTAGTCTACTTGTGCCACGTTATATTAAATCAGACCAAAACTATAGAAGTAGCGTTTTGAAAAATTCTTTACAGACAGACAGACGGACGGACGACGTACACCTTTCTATCGCATAAGCTCTTCTGGCATCTGAATAGTAGAGCTAAAAATGCATTCACACGATTCGAAATTATTTCCTTCCTTTGTAAAATAAAGGTATTTTTATGACATAATGCATGGCTTTTCCGCACATGTCCAGTTAAAGATATACACGCTTTAACTTGCGTCAGTTAAAAATAAAGTCGGAAATTTATTTACTTTGCTTACCAAATAAAGTTTCGAAAATATTGTAAATTACACAATTGGAAATGAACGCATTATAAAGATCTCAAATTATAATTATTTATTATCCCACTAGGAAATTAATGACTCTATTTAATTCATGCATCATGTGACACCGTCGCTACTTTTAGATTGATAAACAAAAATGGCGTCAAGAAAACGAGGTAGGCAGTTTGGTATACAACATAACTTTTGACATGGACGGCATACGTTTTATGCTTAAAGATACTTATCTTTGAAAACAACCAGTATTAAGCATCTACTCTGTAATGACAGATATTAACTTTTATTCAAAATCGTAGTCAAAATGCAACGTACCTCGTTGTCTACGATTCCCCGCGGACATGCGTGACTATATACTGTTTACGCACTTCCTTTATCAATATTGATGAATAGGCTGAATTCTTAATTGCAGATCTTGCTTAATTGTTTTGTAAATACAACGACTTATTTAGTAAAACTTTGTGGAAAGTAATTATTTTTTATTACACATCATGTTTCTCAAATCATTTAATCATTTTGTTTTACATAAAAAATCGCGTTTATATAGCGTGTATATCTGTAAACCATTATTCAAAAATACATGTATTAGAATAGTCAAATTGGTTACTATTCTTGTCTTGTTTAAACAATAAATTAAGTAGTGCTAACAGCAAAATACTGTGGAACATTATGTATTGCTTTATGATTTTTTGAAGAGATGTCCCCTAAAATTTCGGACATTTTAAAATTTTTGTTTTCTATTTGTTTAAGATACATTGTACATACTATTGAAGTACTTGTATTTAAGATAGAAATTCTCAAGCAAAAGGGAATGTTTTATTTGAAAAAAAACAAGCATTCTGAGAGTATTGCATTAGCAATACTAGTCCCCTACCGGCAAGTGTAATCTGGTTCCCGTTAAAAATTGAAAATGCCATAATTCCGTCAAAAATCAATGAGCCGGAACGAACTGCAAACTTGATCTATAACACATCAAGGTAAAGTCACATACCAAAAATCAGCTCAATGTCTGCAAGCGTTTAAAAAAAAAGTGCGGAAAACCCTGAAAAATTGAGAAGGTCGTAATTCCGTCAGAAATCATTGAAACGGAATGAAATGCAAACTTGATCTGTAACTCATCAAGATACACTCACATACCAAAAATCAGCTCAATATCTGCAAGCGTTTAGAAGAAAAGTGCGGAAAACCAAGTGGGACAGACAGACAGACGGACGGACAGACTCAGAGGAAACCTATAGTCCCCTCCGGTTTCACCGGTAGGGGACTAATAAGACCGCGGAACATTAACTGGCAAAATTGGAAATATGCAGCTTACGTCATTTCCATCTGTCGCAGTCAAACACTTGATATACAAAGAAATGGGCGGATACAATTTGACAAGGAGGTCTGCGAAAACATTGGATTGAAATTGCAATTCGAAATTCATTTTCAATCCACCTGAGCTATTTTTCGCAAAGTTATACTTGTATGATCGAAACGACAATATGCCTCACATAAAAGAATTTATTTATTATTTGTAGGATGACAAAAAACATTATTTATTTTTCTTCTTCACTGAAAAAAAATTGAAATTCAGTTTCAATCCACCTGAACCGTTTTCAAACCTTAAGTGTGAATTATGTTTGTTTGTATGTTGTTTAATGTCCCTCTCGAGAATTTTTCACTCATATGGAGACGCCACCACTTGCCGGTGGAGAGCTGCAAATTTTGTCCTATACTCGGCACTTACGGCCATTGAGCAGTGAGGGATCTTTTTCGTGCCAGCACCTGCTGCGACACGGGACCTCGGTTTATACGGTCTCATCCGGAGGACCGGTCTCCACGTCCCACAGTGGGATTCGAACCCGCGACGTAAGGATCAGCTCCTTACTTCGCGACTCTAGAACAGACGCTCTAACCACTGCGCCACGCGGGCGACGTGTGAATTATGATCCAGAAGACAAATAAATTCAGTTCCCAAATACATGTCTTTGAAATTCATATTTATATGAGTTTTTTAGCCTATAATTTTAAGGACATGTCAAAGTCATAGAAGACAGATTTTTTTTCAGGGGACGGCCATTTGATTCTAGAAGGGGGGGGTGTCAAAAATTGTCGAGTCAGATCATGCCATCACATGAAGAATATATTAATTTCTAGGATGACAAGAGCTTTTATTTTTAAGTTTTTTGTTCTCTGAATAATGTTTGACAAACAAAAACAGGGAGGGGTTGACCAAACTAAAAGAAAACTTTCTTATTCATTTCCAAGATCGTTCAGCCCCCCTCCACCCCCTCCCCGACCCCACATACACATACCAAACAGAAATCAAATATTTGTCCCTTTATATTTCTTTAAAAACATGGGATAGAAAATTCCGATTTATATACCGGTATATTTCAAATTATTTGTCTTCTAGGTCAATCAGTAACACCGTGCGTTCTAGCGTAGCTGAGGTGGACTGAAAATAAATTTCAAACTGGAATTTCAATCCAATGTTTTCTCGGACGTCCGTGTCGAATTGTACCCGCCCATTTCATTGTCTATCATTAAATGTTTTGACTGTAACAGATGAAAATGACGTAAGCTGCATATTTCCAATTTTGCCAGTTAATGTTCCGCGGTCTTAATGTAGAATCTTCGAAAATGATGACTAAATGAAGCTTTAGGAGCTAGGACTAGCACATTATTATTCGCCACACTAAACAAACTTGATATTTTGACATTTTTTAAGTCATCCCTTCCTTCTCGTTCATGTGCCACTCTCAATCAAGTTTGCTAAGTGTGCTAAACATTTTATGATGATATTCAACAGTTGTTTACTATCCATTTTACAAAATATTGTCAACATATTATTTATTCACCGTGATTCAAATCATATTGATGCCAATTAATTTACTGAAATCAAGTTTTTCGCAAGTCAGTAGCATTTTAGCTGCTGCATTTTTAAAGATTGATTGATTAATTGTATGTTGTTTTACGTCCCATTCGACATTTTCATATACCGGTGAAGGGCTTCAAATTTAGACATTTACTCGACACTCAGGGCCATTGAGCAGTGAGGAATCTTTATCGTTCCAATTATAGCCTGGCATGACACGGAGCCTCTCATTCCGAAGGACCCACAACTTTCACATCAAAGTGCCGAGGGCTTGGCGAAGGAACATTTGCCACGTATTTTTTTTTTATCGACTTAGGTCAGCAATTTCAGTTTCACAACCATACATTTTCAGCTGGGGACACAATCAACTACCAAATATTCCTTGACAAGCCAAAAAAAAGGTCATCTGACATTATTATTGAGGAACAAGCATATATTAGCCATGTTTTCTATAGTATTCTATATATCGGCACCGTCACGGTAGCTCAGTCGGTAAGAGCGCTTGCTCCGTGATTGGAAGGTCGTGTGTTCGAATAACGGCCGCGACTGACCTAAGTCGATAAAAAATAGGTAGCAACTGTTCCTTCGTCAAGCGCTCGGCACTTTGGAGTGAAAGTTTAAGGTCTTTCGAATGAGACCTTAAAAACTTCGTGACACGGTAAGCGTTGGCACGATAAAGAACCCCGACTGTTCAATTGCCCTGAGTGCCGAGTAAAGGTCTACACTTGAAGCCCCTCACCGGTATATGTTGACGTCTCTACATGAGTGAAAAATTCTCGAACGGGACGAAAAACAACACACACAGTCTATATATGTTTCAACCTGCCCCCTGTATTTGTAGAATTATTAAATGTATACATGTATATTGAAGCAAATTAAAAAAAAAATGCCAATGTGGATTGCTTATTCTTTAATATGTGTATAAAAGATTATTTTTAATATACAGAATATTTATCACACTGTAATAATGATTTCATGAGTTTGTACACGCCAGACATCTTAACTTTTTCATTTCACATGTTGAATAGTATCATTAAGTAAATCCAAAAAAAAGAGAATCGTCCGGGGATTGAACCCGGGCCTCTCGCTTGCTAAGCGAGCAATATTTTTTTTTTATCTTTTTGCTAAGCGAGCAATATACCACTAGACCACGGAGGCACTTGATTATACAGCAAATTAAATGCAAACATTAAGTCACATATAATGTTTATATTCACGTTTGATATTGTTAAAATTTTACACAATAAATGTTGTCTAATTTAGCCTTTACTAAACAGTTCTA
Organism: Saccostrea echinata; assembly: GCF_033153115.1. Taxonomy (NCBI): domain Eukaryota; kingdom Metazoa; phylum Mollusca; class Bivalvia; order Ostreida; family Ostreidae; genus Saccostrea; species Saccostrea echinata. The sequence continues at coordinate 32,529,618 of NW_026889758.1, read as the reverse complement.
ATAGATGTTATTAGAATATAAAATCCGCCGACAACCTGTATTATACGTAATAACTCTCCACATGCCCCTGTGCTTAAAATAGTGCCAAGTGACTTTTAATACAATAAATAAAAAAAACGGGGCGGGGCACTTTGGGGGGGCAAGAGAGGCCATAGGGAGTTATGATATAAAATTTCATTGCAAAAGCTCAAAACCCTCTTGAGATATCGCCCGGAAACGAAAGTTTTACACACAGACGGAATTTAAGAATTTACGACCTTTAACTTTGACCTTTTGACTTCAAGATCAATAGGGGTCTTCCTTAGGCCACAGGGAGTTGATGTGCAAAATTTCATTACAAAAGCTCAAAGAACTCGCGAGATATTGTGCGGAAACGAAAGTGTTAAAACAGACAATTTATGACCTTGACCTTTGACCTTAAGATCAATAGGGTTCTTCTTCAGGCCATAGGGAGTTGCTATGCAAAATTTCATTGCGAAAGCTCAAAGGGTTCTCGAGATATCGCGCGGAAACGAAAGTGTTACAGACAGACAGAAATACAGAAGGACGGACGGACAGACAGACCCAAATTAATATCCCCCACTTTCAATGAATGCGGGGGGACAAAAACCGAGGCCCCGTGTCACGGCAGGCGTTGGCACGATAAAGATCCCTCACAGTCGCCCGCGTGGCGCAGTGGTTAGAGCGTTCACTCTAGAGTCGCGGAGTAAGGAGTTGATCCTTATGTCGCGGGTTCGAATCCCACTGTGGGACGTGGAGACCGGTCCTTCAGATTAGACCGTATACACCGAGGTTCCCTGTCGCAGTAGGTGCTGGCACGAAAAAGATCCCTCACTGCTCAATGGCCCTAAGTGCCGAATATAGGTCAAAATTTGCAGCTCTCCACCGGCAAGTGGTGGCGTCTCCATATGAGTGAAAAATTCTCGAGAGAGACGTTAAACAATAAACAAACAAAAGATCCCTCAATGCTCAATGGCCCTTAGTGCCAATTAAAGGTCAAAATTTGAAACTCTTCACCGGTATATGGTATCATCTCTATAAGAGTGAAAAATTCTCGAGTGGGACGCTAAACAACATACAATCAACCCATCAAGAAAATAAAAACCAAATATTTGTTTATTTGCTTTGCAGCCATTTGAGAATAGTTTTTTCATGTTCGGATGCCATTTAATGCCGATGGAAGACTGCAAATTTAGACATGTGCTGGGCATTATGACCAAACAAATTTTGAACAGAAGCAACAATATAGACAGAGGATATCATTTTCACGTGTAGTAGAGACTGTAAAACATGATTTTTCAATTGATATATTGTTAGTCATATATCGTGCCAAGCTTTCAGAGAAACCATATATGGGTTGTGTACGTGTCATTGGAGATTATATTAACAAGTATGGGCTCACTGAACAGAATTCCCTTGGAAGGAAATGATCAATCATATTGGCAACCCACATAATACTTTGAAGGTCTTCACAAATATACTTTGAAGGTCTTCACAAATGTACTTAAAGTTTACCGAGATTATTATGTCACAATTAATGACAAAGACGGTTTTAGTATTGTCTCATATTTTACCATGAAGTAATTGGTCCTTGTTGTAGACTCAACATTAATTCAGCTCTCACTACATCTATACTTACCTATACTTATAAATTAATAAATTTTGCAAATAAGCTCCGAAACGGGTACACCAGAGTTCTTACTAACACCTCTATGAATACGATACAAGATGATGTCCGTAAATTATATTCAGATTTCACTCGCATAGTAAGTATCGTACATTAAATTAAAAGTCTACTTTCATTTTCTCAAAACAGTCATGAAATAGCAAAATCATGAGTACGGTGGCGGTTCCGGTTGGCAGATCTAAGTTATGACAATTTTTAATGAAACCGAAAACAAGCAATCGTTTATTTCATAAAACACCATCACTGAATTATTCAATCAAAACTTGATTTAAATGATATAAAAGAAATAAGTTGTGATAACCGATTAAAATGGGATATGTGCAAATCATTTTCGTTATTCACCGACCTTAATATTGACGGAAACTTCTAGAACATCATATAGCATCGAGACGATTACAGCTGCATGAACACCAAAAAAAAAAGCTTTTGTGTGAATGGCTATTAAAATAATGGTAAATCATTGATAACACTATAAGTTGTAAATATATTTATACATCGAAAGACTATAAGTAGGTTTTCCTAATGAATTCATCCCTAAAATTTGTATATTCCTCACTGAGAGCATAGTGACAACGAACCCGAAGTACAATTTTGTACTTCGTAATAAATTTGCTCACAATTTGCTTACATGAAAAGAGAAATAAGGTATTGTTCAAATACAATTAAAGCTGTTAAAATCTTGTGCTTTAATAAATCAATATATTTAATTTTTTTTCTTCTGAATACAGTCTATTGTTTCAAATACTCGACTATTCATAGGGCGTTAAAAGCTAATGTTTACAAAAAAAAAAAAAAAAAAAAAAAAAAATCATTTTTTCATTAAAATGTGCATATTCGCTGCTTTTATCCTTGACGGATATAAAATAAGAGCACCTGAAGTACAATATCCATAACATAGTGTAACAGGTTTCACAAAAAACGTCAATTTTTACGGGGAGGGGGCGTACATCTACTTCTGCTCAAAAGCTAAATGTGGGATCTTGAACAAAGTATTTCTTCCTGCTATAAGCCTGTAGGCTGTCAGTAGAACCCACAATATATATTATTGGAATATTTCTTTCGGTAGTGGTATCAATTCAATTCCCCGCGCTTGCGCAGGATTTCATCTAGTTCCTTGTAAAGAAAACACGAGGGACCTCTATCAATTATCCCGAAATTTCAAATAGGCACCGTAACTGTTTTCCACCAACATGGCATGCACTTGTCGGACTAAAGTATTGTATTGTATTGTTTATTACCAAGAACCATACAGTTCATAGGTTTAAAGTATATACATGAATCAATTTGTACATTATACATATATATAACATTTCATTATTTGTACATTAAGTAAAGCAGGATCATAGTAAAGGATGTTACATACTATTCATTCTTGGTTCACAAAGCAGACAAAAGCACCATAATATATATTAGTCCATAAAGCAGACAAAAGCGCCATAATAAAAGTTGGTAATACATGTAGTAATAGTGAGGATAATCTCGTTATATCAATGTGAGTTAACTTCTGCTCTCAATCTTGTACATTTATAAAGATACTTTCCTAGTTTACATAACTCTGTTACATTTTTTGTCGACAACAATTGAACAAGTTTAAAGGTAGATGGTTTTTGGTAATAATATTTTTTAATATACTCTTTTCTAACATCAGAAAACAAGAGGCCCATGGGCCACAACGCTCACCTGAGTAACTTTGGCCTTGCTGTTTTTCACCCGATTTCCCCCTTGTAATACCTATTGTGGCCCCGCCCTACCCCAGGGGTCATGATTTGAACAATTTAGAATCTACACTACCCCAGGATGCTTCCACATAAGTTTCAGCTTTTCTGGCCCAGTGGTTCTTGAGAAGAAAATTTTTAAAGATATTTTCTACATATTTCAATGTAAAACTTGGATTCCCTATTGTGGCCCCGCCCTACCCCTGGGGGTCATGGTTTTTACAATTTAGAATCTACACTACCCCAGGATGCTTCCACATAAGTTTCAGCTTTTCTGGCCCAGTGGTTCTTGAGAAGAAAATTTTTAAAGATTTTTTCTACATATTTCAATGTAAAACTTGGATTCCCTATTGTGGCCCCGCCCTACCCCCGGGGGTCATGATTTGAACAATTTAGAATCTACACTACCCCAGGATGCTTCCACATAAGTTTCAGCTTTTCTGGCCCAGTGGTTCTTGAGAAGAAGATTTTTAAAGATTTTTTTCTACATTTTTCAATGTAAAACTTGGATTCCCTATTGTGGCCCCGCCCTACCCCCGGGGGTCATGATTTGAACAATTTAGAATCTACACTACCCCAGGATGCTTCCACTTAAGTTTCAGCTTTTCTGGCCCAGTGGTTCTTGAGAAGAAGATTTTTAAAGATTTTTTCTACATTTTTCAATGTAAAACTTGGATTCCCTATTGTGGCCCCGCCCTACCCCCGGGGGTCATGATTTGAACAATTTAGAATCTACACTACCCCAGGATGCTTTCACATAAGTTTCAGCTTTTCTGGCCCAGTGGTTCTTGAGAAGAAGATTTTTTAATGACCCCACCCTATTTTTGTCTTTTCTTGATTATCTCCCCTTGGAAGGGGGCTTGGCCCTTTATTTTAACAATTTAAACTCCCCTTCACCCAAGGATGCTTTGTACTAAGTTTGGTTAAAATTGGCCCAGTGGTTCTTGAGAAGAAGTTGAAAATGTGAAAAGTTTACAGACGGACGGACGGACGGACAGACAGACGGACGGACGGACGACGGACAACGGGTGATCAGAAAAGCTCACTTGAGCTTTCAGCTCAGGTGAGCTAAAAACGGACAAACCAGAATAAAATGATACTCGTCTTCAACTTGTGACATTGAACAAAATTTACACAATCTTTCTATTCTAGGAATATTAAAAAATCTCCCTCGTTCTATCTCTAGTTGGTGAGAAGATAGACGATATTGACTGATATGTTGTACATATTTTTGTGATATTGATTTTGTTAAATATAATTGTAAATTAAAACTATCGCTTAAATACCTATACAAAATACACTTAGGGGAAGCTTCAAAATTACTTCGTGCTTCTTGTATGAACATGTCATCCAATCTTTGTTTCACCTCAAACAAAAAAAGTTTTTCATTTAGGTAGTCTTTACAGTTCCATATATAACCAAAGCCTAAAGTATCAACAAGATCTTTTATATGTGACAGCCAACAAGGAAAAGTATTTGATTCACACACATCTTACATTTCTTGGTATATATTTCTTAAAATGCAATTATCACTATTTTTTAACTTTAACCAATACTTCAGCATTCTAATTTTTCTGTTCCATTGTAATGATTTCCGACCTAGTTCAAAATAAACCATCATAGAGACAGTGCTTTTTTTAACACTTAGTACTTTCTTACAAAAATCTGAGTGGATACTTTCTAATTCTCCTGCTGGGTGAAACCCCCAAACTTCGCAACCATAATTTGCTATACTACCAATATATGTATCAAACAATGACAAGTAAGGGTTCTGAAAGGAGTGGGGGAGGCCTAGCAAATTTTGTCGAGTCAGATTATTTATTTTCATGTAATCGCACGCAAGAATATTCATTTCCAACATAACAGGACAGTGAAGAGAAGGATGGGGGCACTAGTCAGGGACAGATTATTTACTAGTACTTTCTTCCTAGAGCACGGCAGATTATATATTTTTGACATTTTCAAGGATATATTATTTATTTCAAAAATCTGCCGCTCCCTTTAAGAATCAAATATTCGTCTGCTAATAACGTAAATTTTTGAAGTTCCCAATATTATATCCCGATATTCCCAATGTTATTTTCAGGTTCCGTGGGTCAAGGTGGTGTGTTTCTAATGCTTTGAGTTGTTTGAATATCTGCTGCCATTTAAGCATTTAATTCTTTTTTTGGGATGTAGCGCGGTATGTTAATTTGTCGGCATGGTTATGCTGTTATAGGACCGACAACATCCAAAAATAAGAATTCAATGCTTTTATTTACATTCTCAAAATTTCTTTCTTCATTATTGTTAATTTCTGAATTCGTTAATCTTTCTTATGAATATAGCGCCTTTCAGAAGTGATGTGCTTAATAGACGCAAGATCCCTTTGTGACGTGAAAAGTTAAATAACGCAAAAGAATATTGCGAGGGGAAAAAATTAAACGTACGGTTGTTATATTTTACCAATATTTTAATGTTTATTGTTTTAATTAAATTGAGTCAAATATACATTTTGGTGTTCCTAGAATATTGAAAATGCATATATATAATTCCTGTGACAAGGTTTCGTGTGTGTTACAGTGCAGGAAACTAATTTTGTTACAGCATCAATGCTGATTTGAATGCTTCCTTTGCTTGCTGATTTGAATGCTTCCTTTGCTTGCTGATTTAATGCTAGTAATCCTTATCCTGATGCTGTTTTATAATTAGGTCAATGCTACCGGAAGTAGCATCATGCTACCGGAAGTAGATAATGAATTTCAGCATTGCCGTTTAAAGCAATAAAAGTGCCTTTTACAATTATTTGATCATAATATCTCACTATGTATCAATAATGTGATTCTTTAACCAATATTCTTTCTTTCTTTTTTTAATTTTTTACTGAATTAAAACTCATTGATTTTCTGATGCTAGTAGGATAATGCTGATTTTATGTAGGTCAATGCTGGTTTTATCCTTTGCTTGCTGATGCTGGTCCTGGTAATGCTGTTTTTTAAATGCTGATCCTGATGCTAGCTCGATCCTGATGCTACTAATGCTTATGCTGATGCTGGTTTTTGTAACAAAATTAGTTCCCTGCACTGTAAAGGGTTTTGAATTTCGTCGATTTCTAATGGATTTCATAACGAAAATTACACTTAATCTAAATATATCGATATGAACATCGGCACCTATTTTGTTGTTCTGATGATAGATTGTGAATAGATAGCTATGACAAACACGTCAACAAATCACTTATTAGTTATTATAGCATATTTAGGTTAATATCAGTAATCGGGAAGATAAACAATGCTAAATCCTATTTACAGTGCATTTGACCTTCAGTAGTAAAGAATACTAAACTGTCAAAGGTGCTTTGGTGTCTGAAACTAATCATTTAAATAGGTTATTTTGAGCACATATTAGTTCACTAAACCAAGAAGATAACTCGTAGTATTTTGTATTTAAAGCGACTGGGCATGCTCAATTGTTACGTCTTTTTTTCCTGCTGAACCAGAAAGCTGCGAGGTACCAAAAGTTAAAAAAATCCACCTTTTTTTAAGACTTAAAAATTCTTATAGATAATCTTTGCCTTTAAATCTTGGTATTAGTTTCATTTTAACCGTGTTTTTTTCGTAGGAAATACCCGGTTATTGAAATGGTAAAAGTTTAGCGTGGGCAGCTGCTAAAAGGGTACATCATTTGGCCGCTTATTAACTTTCCCTACAGTTTTCAAGATAGGAACCTTAACCAAGGAAAGACAACTTGATGTGCTTTGATTTACGGGGTCACTCACTGCTGAACGAAAATAAGGGACCTACTATGTGAAGAAACGTTAACATTGACGCCTATAGGAAAATAATTAGTGGTCTGTACCCAAGTATGGACTTGCTTTAGCTTCTTCAAATAGTCCATTAAAAAATTCAAAGGAACCGAGCAAAGTTTAGTGCGAATGTGATGAAGATCTAATTGTTTACTGACTTAGGGTAAAAGTGAAGCAAAAGAGATATCATATATATTTAGCCTATTGTATGATCGATGTCCGTGACTACGCCTACGTTTAGGTGTTTTATTAAAAAGTGCCATCACATTCACATAGGCACTTTGTGGGCTTGTAAGATTCCCACCATTATTTATGTGGTTGTTGCAACCATACGGGAAGTTTCCTATTCCAGTATCCTTCTCGTTGTCAACGGAATATTGGTTGGATGATATAATTTCAACCCTTATTGAAAAAGTAGAATGATCAGACAAATTAATATGTTCATCAAGATATTGATGGCCCCCATTATTTATTTCAAACCTCTTATATTATAAACCCTATGTTTCCTCGATATAAATCAGTTTGCATAAAGTACATTCAATTTTATTTTAACGTTTTAAGTTGTACAAGTTAAATATTCTCCAGTTTTAGTACAAAACTTTTTATCAAAATATCTCGGGTTTTTGCAATTTTTAGTAGAACATTTGGAAACGGGACGAATGGGGTTCGAAAAAGAATTGTTCAAAATATCTCTGATTGAAACCTTGCGGTGTTTAATTTTAGTAAAGGGTTAGTTTGTTTTATACTAAAACTGGTTATCTGCTGACTGTATATATGAAACAAAATGTATCGAAGGAGAATCCGAGAGAGGGGTACTAACCATTCGACATGTATCCGAGGCTGTGCCCCTTGTAGACTCTACAGATTGACACCTTGCTGTACTGGGCGCCGTATCAGCCAATATTGAATCGTTTATATTTTCAAAATCCATAGTAAAATATATACCGAGCGACAAGTATCCTCGGGGACAGACTGTCTGCCAGGAGAGATACACGCTCTGCTATTTTTGGAAAGAGTTACAAATATTTTTCCTAAATTTTCCGATTAAAAACTCTGATTATTATATACATGTAGTAAATATAATTCTTAAATGTACATAGTATTGTGGTCCCGCCCTCGCCTCCGGGGTCATGATTTGAACAATCAAATCTACACTACCTAAGATTGATTGTATGTTGTTTAACGTCCCATTCGAAAACTCATATAGAGGCGTCACCGTATGCCGGTGTAGGGCTTCAAATTTAGACGAATACTCAGCAGTGAGGGTTCTTTTATCGTGCCAATGTCTACCGTGACCTCAATTTTAAGGTCTCATCCGAAAGACCTGTGACTTTCACTTCTAGTGCCGGGCGCTTGGCGAAAGACAGTCACTACCTATGTTTACGCCTTAGGTTTGACTCGGCGCGGCGTGCGAGAATCGAACTCGGGATTCCTGATCACGAAGCAAGCGCCCTACCACTACGCTAGGTGACTGGTCACTACCAAAGAAAACTTCCTTATAAATATGACTACATGTAACCAAGGCTTGGCTGTTCTTGAGAGGATTCTTTCCTATATATTCCTCCATATTATGGCCCCGCTCAAGCCTCGGAGGTCATAATTTGAAATTTATGTTATGTAATGAAGTTGTCAAATAAGTTTTATCCTCTCTGACCCTGTGGTTCTTGAGAAAACTTTTAAAAGATGACTTAAATTTTCACCAATTCTTAATCTCTCTTTGAAAGAGGACGTGGCCCTTCATTTGAACACAAACTTGAATCCCCTTCATCCAAGGACGCAAGTTTGGTTGAAATTGGCCCAGTGGATCGTGAAAAGTTGAAAATGTGAAAAAGCTTAGAAATGACAGACGGACGGCGGACACAAAGCTCACTTGAGCCTCTGGCTCAGGTGAGCTAAAAAAAATATAGCATATTTTTGTAAGTGCGGAAAGGCAAAAGTGAAAAGTAATTAGTTCTGCAACGTCAACACTGGGTACGCTTTTATTAGTTTCACCTGGATTCAAAGCCAGCTAAGCCCTGAAGCACATATATCCTGCAGGCTAGCATTCATAATCGTATAACAAACGCGCTTGGTGGTTGCAGTGAGAATTGGCATTTCGAAATGAAATATTCTTTTGGTCTTCTGGATTGATTGTACTGAATGAGTCTCTGCAATATCTATGTCATTTTACCAATGAGTAAACTAGCTAACACACATTTTATTACTTTAAATTTCATTATGTTTACAATCTTTATTAAGAAATAAGTTAATTGTTAAATGGGTGAAATTCTACTCATAAGTCGCATAATACATGTAGTGTGCCAAATTGGACAACAAGGAATCGTCATTCATCATTCTTAGAGTTATCTTTCTTGCAGTATTATGTATCTTACGTTTCCTATTTTCACTAGTACATGGTTATGTTGAGCAAGGATGCCTTTTCCAAATTTGTGAAAATCATGACCCTTGGGTCAAAAGTTCTGGTGTTAGGGAGGGGTTCTATTGATTAAATAATGAAAATACGCAAAGAAAGTATGCATTTTCACCATATGATCAATAGAGCCATACCCTAATTCAAGATCCCCTAAACCTGAACTATTCTGGTAAAGGACTTAGTGCTTATTACAATCATGAATTCAAGAATTATTAACATTATCAAAATGATATAGCCACCATTGCTGAACAAATACTTTGGTATTTTCATGTACTGTAGCTAACGATTGTTAACCAAACATGGTCATTTTCTAAAAAATGATAAAAGATAAAAGATACCACAGAGTCTGACACATCTGTTTCATATTTGGATATTTTACTTGAAAAAGACGGTAATGGTAATCTAACAACCAAGCTTTATGATAAACGTGATGACTTTAATTATTCAATCGTCAACTTCCCTTACTTATGCAGCAATATACCTTCATCACCTGCATACGGGGTATATATCTCTCAGTTGATTCGATACGCAAGAGCATGCTCTACGTATGTACAATTTCTAAAACGAGATAAATTATTGACAATTAACGATTGTTAACCAAACATGGTCATTTTCTAAAAAATGATAAAAGATAAAAGATACCACAGAGTCTGACACATCTGTTTCATATTTGGATATTTTACTTGAAAATGACGTTAATGGTAATCTAACAACCAAGCTTTATGATAAACGTGATGACTTTAATTATTCAATCGTCAACTTCCCTTACTTATGCAGCAATATACCTTCATCACCTGCATACGGGGTATATATCTCTCAGTTGATTCGATACGCAAGAGCATGCTCTACGTATGTACAATTTCTGAAACGAGATAAATTATTGACAATTAAGTTGATGAAACAAGAATATCAGCTGTCTCGTTTAAAGTCATCATTTCGTAAGTTCTATGGTCGATACAATGACCTTGTCAGCAAATACACTTTATCATTGAGTCAAATGCTGACTGACGTTTTTCATACTAATTGTTAGGCCATTATTTACACACCGAATTGTCGACGGATTTTTCCGTTATTTCCCGATCATGACAAGGAGCACACGGCGGGTGTGACCGGTCGGCAGGGGATGCTCACTCCTAGATGGCACCTGATCCCACCTCTGATGTTTGGAGGTCCGTGTTTGCTCTGCTCCAATTTCGTATTGTATAATGGACTTTTGAGCTTGAATACTGTTCGTTATCTCCATATATTTCATATCTTTAAAATGCAAGGGAAAACCTGTTTGATAATTGTGTACGTGAGTATTGTCAATAACATTTCAACCGTTTGTATGAAATTAGCAGCTCATTTCTTTTCTCTAGCATTTGTTTTTTTTTCCTTATGAAACAGTTATCTTTTTTTTTTTATTTATTTTCCATTCAGTTACATAAATAGTAAAAACATATTTTAGAACAAGTCTTGCAAATCATTTTTTTATTCTAACATTAGTTTAAAGATGGAATTTAATAGGAAAATGTTTTCTCTTATGTTGCTAATTTATGTCGATTTATTAAGTTGCTTATTTATATTAATAGATTAATTTATATATACAAGATAAATTAATTTATATATAAGATATCATCCGTGAAGCATTTCTTCTTTTATATAAACGTGACGATTTTTTTACTCAAGGTTAGTCTCTTTAAAATGAACATGTGGGAAAACAAGCATGAAATAGTCGACACTGTGCAAAATGTCCACAAATCCGGGGAAAAAATCTTGTGTTTCATTATTTAAAAAAATTATATTCAGTTCAGAATTCCTTCTGTGAGAATTGTTAAGTATTGGTATCTTAGTAAAAGATTGTTCCGAAAGTGTTTGATATCTATTCTCTATTGAGAAGTTGATGGCTCGTTTTAATACTCCCCCTCAACTTCTCTACGAACAGCCTAATAAAAGCAGTTCAGAAATCGACTAAATGAAGAACCAAACCGGGCCCCACTTCGATCGATGTTTTAGGATTGATGCATTATCATAGACACATTTTGGATGCACAGATGTTGTTTTGCAATGGAAATGAGATTAAAAATACCGATTCTGCTGACTTAAAAAAAACATTTATCACGGTAGAACACTTACTTGCCCTATCTGTATCACCGGATTCGTTTATTCATTCAAAACTGCGTTTGTACTCGGTTGACCTCTAAGAAAGTCTAAAAAAAATTTTCCGGATAAATTGGATTAAATGTTCCAGTGTTAAATAGTTATCCGGAGAAATAGTTTTAGACTTTTTTAGAGGTCAACCCAGCTTCAAACGCAGTTTTGAATGAATAAATGAATCCGGCGAATCAGATATCACAAGTAAGTGTTCTATCATTAAAAACGCGGTTTAAGTTAGCGGAATTGGTATTTTATTCGCATTTCTATGGCAAAATAACATCTGTGCATCCAGACTACGTCTATGATATCGCATCAGACCTAAAACATGAATCGAAGTGGGGCCCGGTTTGGTTCTTCATTTAGTGAATTTCTGAACTGCTTTTATTAGTCCTTTCGTAGAGAAGTTGAGGGGGAGTATTAAAACGAGCCATCAACTTCTCAATAGAGAATAGTTTGATATCATGTCTTGCCATCAATCTTATTATGCATTATGATTTTCTTACAGGTAGATTTATTGAGGCTTATTTGCACTGCTTTCACCGATGTTTATATAATGTTAATCAATTCGAAATGCAATCTCTGGTGAAGAAAGAATATATAGAGGATATTCAATGTTTTGTAGTTGGATATTGAATTTATTTCACGAGTGGGACAGGATTTTTTTTTAATTTTTTCACGAGTGCGAAGCACGTTTGAAAAAAAAAATTCCTGTCTGAAGAGTGAAATAAATTCCATTTCCAAATATATAACACTGAAATTTCGGTTTATTACATTTTCTTTGATTTCACTTTCCCTCTCTCTTTTATTAAAGCACGGTGTTGTAGGCTGTGACGTCATAGTTGAGTGGTTGAGACGTCATAGCTTAGCAATTGTGAAATTGAAAACATTGTAACATGGACTTTAGAAATATATTTGGTAAGAAATTAGCAGTTTTAGCCTCTATCAAGATGGCTTCGTTACTATCGCTATCTTATGACAGGCCAGAAATAATGTTTTACTTACTTTGATATCCTTTCATACTGAGAAAGGATATCACTTTGGTATCCTTTCACACTGTGACAGAATATTACTTTCATTCCAAAAAAAATAAATCACAGTATTTCACTGTTGAAAATGTAATGAAAGAAAAAGTAAGCAAGCTCACAAACCCCACGCTCCCCCAAAACTTGACAAATCAACACATAATGAATGGCACGGTGCACTTTAAATAAACAGTATAATTCAAAAAGGGGCATTACTTGCAAAAAAATCATCACATCAAAACTTCTTGCATATAAGGACATTCACATCTTTGTTAAAATTTAATTGGGCTTAAGTTTCTAGATAGAATGGAATCAAAATTTCTTGGTAATATACAAATCTACACATTATGTCTGAAATACCTACAAAGTTTCAGGAAATTTAGTCAGTGCAGGAATTATGCTGAAAAACTGTTATTTAAATTCCTCAGTGATTTCGATTTGTTAATGAGTGTCCAACGTATGACAATTTACACATTTAAATAATTGATGGAAACAAAATCATGACATAGTCACATAAATTTGTTTATATAGTGAACTTATGAAATTATTTAAGGCAAAGCACTAATTTGAGGTGTGTGTGGGGGGGGGGGGGGACTTTTTGTACTTCTGTTTTGAATCATTGATATTTTGATCTCAAAATCAATAGGGGTCTTTTAAGGTCATAAAATATTTCGCATAAAATTTCATTACAAAAGCTGATTCCAGTGGATTTCCTTATTACGTAGCAAGAAAGTGTCTTTAATAATAGCCAACATTCTAAGGCTAAAAATAATGGAATCGAAATTTCCTGGCAATATGCACATTTACACACTTTGTAGATGTGCATCTCTATATTCAAGATATGGCCAAAAATCTAAGTTTAAAAGTTTCGAAATTCCCAGAAAAATAATGGATTCGGAATTTCCTGGCAATATGCACAACTACACTGTGTCCTAAATATCTGCAAAGTTTGACGAAATTCTGTGATGCAGTTTAAGAGGAGTTGTGCTGACAAACTGTTCATCTCTATATTCAAGATATGGCCAAAAATCTAAGTTGAAAAGTGCCGAAATTCCCAGAAAAATAATGGAATCGGAATTTCCTGGCAATATGCACAACTACACACGGTGCCCTAAATATCTGCAAAGTTTGACAACATTCTGTGCAGCGGTTTAAGAGGAGTTGCGCTGATAAAATGTTCATCTCTATATTCGAGATATGGCCAAAAATCTTAAGTTGAAAAGTGCCAAAATTCCCAGAAAAATAATGGAATCGGAATTTCCTGGCAATATGCACAAAGTGCACAACTACAAACTGTGCCCTAAATATCTGCAAAGTTTGACAAAATTCTGTGCAGCGGTTTAAGAGTTAAGGAGTTGCGCTGACAAAAAACATGACTGACGGACTGACTGACCTTCTGACGGGTCAAAAACATTATACCTCCCGCAACTAGTTGCGTGGGGTATAATAAAAACATTCCATCACTACTGTAGGTGTCAGTGTCATACCAGTATTTCACAGGAAGTTCATGTCAAAACACTTACGTCATGGCTATGGTGGGTACATGATATGGGGTCAGAATTTTTTCATGTAGATTAAGGGGGGATTAAATACTTCTGAATTGCAGGGCCAAGGTGATTCAGATAAGCAGTGTGGCCAATGGGCCTCTTGTTTTATCACTGCGCATGCCCTTGAACTTGCCCAAATAACCTTGGGTCAAATATTCTTGCGAGTCAATTTTAAGCTTCCAGTGTTTCTTCATTACAAGTTGTGGTACACGATAACAAAATAGTTGGTTGGTTAGGTGTTTGCTTCAATTTCCTTCGAGAGATTTTCACTATGTTGGGAAGTCACCTGTTGCTGTTGGAAGACTGCAAATATAGACTTACGTCCAGTGTGAATTGAGATTTCCTTTACGTGCCAGCATCTATTGCGACATGGGATATACAGTTTTCATCCGAAGGAATGGTCTCCACAGGGATTCGAAGGAGCAACCCCTATCTTTGCGATTCTAGAACGCAACACTCTAACCACCCCATCACGCAAGCAACTGCTGAAGTGATTCTTAAAAAAAATGTTTTGCTTGGGAGAGGGGGGTGGGGGGTAATTTTCTTGAGTCGATTTTTTGCATACTTAGTTTTTCATTGAACATCCTTTGGGTCAATATTTTCATTTTATACAAAATTTCATCTCAGCCATTTTTATGCTTGACTGATTTCTTGAAAATGCAAATATGTACTCTGTCGCAATGGGTGTGTATTCAGATTTGCACGAAATCACGCTTAGCTGACATTAAAAGATCGCTTTACTAAGGCGTTAATTTGCCGAGTTTTTTTAGTGAAAGATATTACCAAGTTTGTGAATGACGGATCTAGTTCTAGGAATCCCCTTTCTTAAAGATGCTCAGCTTATAATGTAAACAGTAAGTTTAACATCTTTGCCTCCTCATTTATTCTTCAAATTACGAACTTGAAGAATTTGAAATCTGTAGAAAAATCTATATTTTCGCCACTTATACAATTATCAGATTATTTTAAACTCTATAATAATGTGCTTGCAAGACCCGTTTAGAGGAATCAAAACACTGTCTTTTGAAAATAAAAAGAACATTTGTTTTGTAGAAACTAATTAATAAAGCTCTCAGTGTCATAATACATGTAGTCCTGGTCTGGTTTCGGCAGCAATATTCACAGAGACAATAAGACATACGATTTATTTGCCGACAAGCATTTGCTCTCATGTTCGGTGATGTGATATACATCGAGAACTTTATGCTTGCATCTTCGTTTTGGCACAGATTTAAGTCCTTATGACAACTTCCTTGTCACCAAAAGAGACATGCAAATGGATCATTTGTACGAAATACACAGTATCCCTTTACGTATTACATGCCTTGGACATATTTTTAAATGAGGGGATCTGGGTGTATTATACTGTGACGATGTCCTGTCACCATTCTTTCTGCAAATAATGCAAATCACAAACTTGTGAATTGTCAAATTTTGTTTTAAGTGGAATAACATTTGAAAATAATCATACTATTTTTTTATTCTTGGAATGTTTCCGAGTATTCAAATGTCATCGACGTTATATTCAATATATTCAAAATCCAGAATTCTGGTTGGTCATATTGTGCTATAACTACTTTACTATCTATAAGAGAGTCAACCAATGAAAATGCTGCTAAAAGGTTTTATTAATTAGCTTAAGTATAAAAGAGAATGCATGCGATGTTTTCATATATCTTGAAAAATGAGAAGCCGCATTAAATGTAGCATCGTAGGGGAAACAATGGTGGGAAAGACAACATTGCTAAAATCTTACGTCACGTGTAAGCCACCCGCAATTTACTCTCCAACAATTTACGAAAACATCAAAGGTATGTGTTGAAATCCATAAACTTTTTAGTTTATGGTTGAAGTCCTATTGATATCCAAAACAAAAACTGTCGATATACTTTTAAATTTGTTTTTGCCCTATTTATGTGTTTCTGTTTTATTTATAGGCTTTGTTGTTCTTGGACACAAGCATCATAAGGTAAACCTGGTGGACACAGCCGGACAGGTAATTTGCAATTCTTATTTACATGAATTTGAGGTTATTAATGGAAAATAGTACAATTCTTTGTACAGTTGCAGTTATTATCAATTAATTTCTTATATTTCCAGCATGAATATTCAAAACTTTGTACAGCATCCTACTGCAAAAGCAAAGTGATCATCCTCTGCTACAGTGTGATAGATAGACAGTCGTTTGATCGGATAAAGTCATTCTGGATACCAGAAATTCGAAAAAATGTTGGAAAAAGTATACCGATAGTATTGACTGCTACCCATACAGATCTTCGTAGTGACAAGTCAATTCAAAGGTGTATTCAGGTTGTGTCGTCTTCTGAAGGAAAGACTTTAGCGGACTCGATCGGTGCAAAAGGATTTTTTGAAATATCAAAATCGGACATTAGCCAAACAAATGACATTTTTGAATGTGCTGTGAGGGCTGTAATCAGTAAGAAAAAGACACTTTTTACCATTTTAAAGAAAATATTTTGCAGTACTTGTAAAAATAAAAACGAATGAGTAATATTTGGTTTGTGTCTGAATAAATAAGAGTACCAATATATAATGAGACAAAATTAAAAACAAAAAAAAGTACACGTAATTCCAGATATTCAAGTAGCATAAAAAGTTAATACAATATGAACATTCTTCAAAAAGGGACCAACATTTTCGATGCCATTTTAAAAGTTACACTTCTGTTAAAACTCCTTTATTAAAACACATTTATTTCTCAATTATCTAATAAAACCTCGACTAAACTTCTAACCAAATTCCAAAATTAGTTCAGTCTTTTAAACATTTTCCTTGGTATCTGATCTTCACCTCCGAGGATTCGTGTTTTATGTCCTTTTCACAGATTTGTACGTATTATTTGTATATTTTATGGGATCGGTCACTGTTCGTTATCTTCTCCTTTTTCATTAATTTTCTTAAATCTAACTTTCCTAATAAAGTATTAAAAAGGCTTTTGAAGACAAAAGCGAAGTATTTTGAACTTGTTTACTGTGCAGTCTTTTCTTTTGTCCATCTTTGCCTCTCTCCTGACATTAAAGTATATTTCACAGGACTCTGGTAGAAGTAGTGTTTGGATTGGTCAATTGCAATTCTAGAGCAATTCCTCTCAGGCTAAGCTCAAAAAAGCACTTTTTTCTGTTCGCCAGACTTTTTGTAATTACGTAGGTTTTTGTAGCCTTTAAAAGATTCCCTTCCCTTTGCCATTACACTGTGTATTATCATTGTTTAATAATTACTAATAATTATCAACTCCACCTAATTCACAAACACTTTGAACACTTCGATTTGTTTTATACGAGAGACTCGTGACTAAAATACTCTCACTCTATACTTTTTTATTTTTGATTGCTTTAACTCGAAAGATTTTTTTATCACTGAAGTCCAACACCTGCAATTCAAATTAGTATATATATGTTTCAGACCTCAAACAAATAACCTGGTTCACTCCAAGACTAATCTTTACATTAGATGACTTCGTCATTGTGTGCACAATAGGGAAATCTTCATGTGATGAGTTTGTCATTGTGTGCATAAGAAACTTTAATCGTCAAAAATGATGGACAAACCGTAAATCTCTCTTTAAACAATGAAGGTCGAGCGTTATACCGATATGCATTAAAATCTACAAAGTAAAGAAAATTAATCTCTCTCTCTCTCTCTCTCTGACATTGCTACACTTACTTTTTGACCCAAAATTAAACCAGATATTCATAGACAAGACTTTTATTTGTGTGTGTATCGGAAGCAGTTTTTAGTGTATCCTCAATCCGCTACCTTCTTACAAACCCTTTGCCTTGCTACTGAAAGTCGGGATTGTTTACGTCATGTGATCTCGAATCTAACCTGAAATGCAGTTTGCGTCATCGACAGAAATAAAGAGCAGTTTTGAAAAGTTTATAAAAAATAATAAACAAGCAGGTTTCGAACGATGTGTATTTGTTATTTAGGATGCAAATCTATATTTGCAGTGGTTAGAGCGTCTGCTCTAGAGTCGCGGAGTAAGGAGCTGATCCTTACGCCACTGCGAGACATGGAGACCGGTCCTTCGGATGAGACCGTATAAACCGAGGTCCCGTGTCGCAGTAGGTGTTGGCACAATAAAGATCCCTGACTGCTCACTCTTTTAAAGGTAGATGACATCTCATCATGTGATTTAGTGCGTTTTGGAGGTAATATGTTAAATTAAAAAAAATATATTTAAAGGACCAGTAATTCATTCACAATGTTTAAACAAGGTCAATATCTAAAAATGAATTAAGAGAACGTGTATTAAGAACGTTTTGGAGGTCAAATATAAAATTTAAGAGACTAACATTTACAAAAAAATTAAATGCCGACAAAATGGCATTTAGAACATATTGGAAAACAACAAAACAAAGTGCGAAGAAATTTTAAAGATTTCCATTGTTTAAAAGAATTGAATAACTTGATATTGATGGAATTTTGTAAAGCTCAAAAGTTAAACTTAAAGCTGAACACAATTCGTAAAAGGAATTTGTCTGTCATATTCTTTTATACAGACGTTATATCGGAGGGCCCCTATATAAGTCGTTCATTTAGTCACTGTTTAGTGTAATTTAGTTGTCATCTGTATAGACAGACGTTTGCTACATACTTTGTAAAACACTCGGTAGCGACAAAAATAACTGTACTTCTTCCACGGCATGAGAGAAACAAAGATACCAAGGAAACTTACAACAGGTGCACAGGTCAGTGCAGTATACAAACAAACACAAATACATGTAAAATACAATGTAAATCATATACGGTACCAATTTTGATGCACCAGATGCGCATTTCGACAAATAATGTCTCTTCAGTGATGCTCAAGCCGAAAGGTTGGGAATCCAAAATTTAAATAAAAAGAATTGGAAGAGCTGAAAAAAGTGCCAAAGACTGGAGCCAAATACGTGGAAGGATCAGAGCTATGCATGAGGGAGATAATCCTTAATTTTGAAATAAATTTCTAATTATTACCACAGCGATTAAATTGTATCCGTATTTTCTAGCTAGTACCGAAGTACTAGGTTACTGGGCTGTAGAGGCCCTCGGGGACTAACAGTCCACCAGCAAAGGCCTCGACCTAGAAGTCATAATGTAAATCATATACGGTACCAATTTTGATGCACCAGATGCGCATTTCGACAAATTATGTCTCTTCAGAGATGCTCAATAAAATGTAAACAAAGGTAAGTTAACGTAAGATAACCAGCACGAACACGTGTCGTCTATTCCACGCCGGTACCAGTGACAACAAAGCAGTCAGGAGTAACGAGGGCGAAGGGTATACCCCAGTGCTAATAATGAAGATCGTAAAACTGAAATGTCATTTACGAGTCGTGTTCAGCTTTAAAGTTAAGAATGGAAACTGCATACAATAATGCAGCTCAGCAAGAAGAAAATCAGCTGAAAAGAATCAAGCCAAGTACGATGCCAATGCAGGTCCATAGCCGGGAAGCAAATTCAGTTGGGGGAGAAAACCCAGGAAATGAAAGGTTAAAAGGTCATCAGCCGTTACTATTGGAGGTGCATAACTGTGAAAGACTTGGTTTTTGGATAGAATACTGCAAAATAACTTCGTGGGACAAATCTGACAGTTCACTGTGTAAGCAATGGCCTAACAATTAGTATGAAAAACATCAGTCAGCATTTGACTTTGTGCTGACAAGGTCATTGTATCGACCGTAAAACTTGCGAAATGAAGACTTCAAACGAGACTGTTGATATCCTTGTTTCATGAACTTGTTTGTCAATAGTTTGCCTCGTTTTAGAAAGTGTTCGTACGTAGAGCGTGCTCTTGCGTATCAACTGAGAGACATAAACCCCATATGCAGATGATAAGGGTATATTGCTACATAAGTAAGGGAAGTTGATGATTGAATGTTAGTCTCGGAGACAAGATAAACCTGAAGATAAGTGTTCGTTCGAAGCATGTTCATACACCAACGCTAAGGAAATCCAAGCAAAAACAGAAAAAGGAAAGACAGGAATGAGAACTCTTAAATCATATACGGTACCAGATGCGCATTTCGACAAATTATGTCTCTTCAGTGATGCTCATGCCGAAACGTTGGAAATCCAAAATACTTTAGAAAAAACACCTTTGATGAGCTGAAGAAAGGTGCCAAAGACTGGGGCCAAATACGTGGAAGGATCAGAGCTAGGCATGAGGGAGATAATCCTTATTTTGAAATAAATTTCAAAATTTTACGACAGCAATTAAATATATATCTGTATTTTCAAGCTAGTACCGAAGTACTTAGCTACTGAGCTGTAGAGACTCTCGGGACTAACAGTCCACCAGCAGAGGCTTCAACCCAGGGGTCATAATGTAAATCATGTACGACACAAATTTTGATGCACCAGATGCGCATTTCGATAAATGATGTCTCTTCAATGATGCTCATGCCGAAACGTTGGAAATCCAAAATATATTTTTTTTAAAACACCTTTGAAGAGCTGAAAAAGGTGCCAGATACTGGAGTCAAATACGTGGAAGGATCAGAGCTATGCATGAGGGAGATGACAAATGCCACATTATGTTACTTCTTTAATATTCTGCTACTGAGTGTGCACAAATCAATGATCATAATCAGCTATGAAAAAGAGAAAGTTCACTGGGGGCCGTCAAAGATATAAAAAAAAAACTCTTCAAAAACCGGTCAAAAAACTTACTTTTCCGGGGAATTATGGCTGAAATATTGCCGACTCGGCGTTAAACAATCAATCACTACTTAACTTGTAGAGTAAAACACGCTTATAGCGATGTGCCAGGGAACAACGTAATTCGTTCACATCACAACACATTTTAAAACTGCTGGGAATGAAAATCATGCACTTCGCTGTAAGCGTAAATTGATTATACGCATGTTCGCTTAAATCGTGTTTTACTGTATATACAGGAGGAAGCCAGACAATTTTAAACTCATTATTAATAAAAATAAAATACAATTACGCAAATTTATCTGATAATTATTTCCACATCCTTAAAAGCACCACAAACTGATGTCATCCTATCTCAGGAAAACCTCATCCAGAACATATCCAGAAAACGACTCGGTTTAACGGCCCTTTACTCTTCCTCATTACTGCAAGATATCCTGTAATTCATTTTTTCGAAAGTAACTCACAAAAGAAATGAAAACGTTCATCAACAGCAAATTAATTGTAGTTTCTGTGCACAATTGTATTGTTTATTTCAATTATAGCTGGAAGCATCAGTATCTCGAAATTGTCAATCTTTATTCACTCAAATTTGAATATTAAAAATTATCAGTAATAACGATTTTTTCTGATTCAGTATAACATTCTAATTTTCTTTTTAAATTCTTGTGGACCCCTTGACTGGTTGAATTGGTTTCTGGTCTTCCTTGTTGACCCCTTGACTGGTTGAATTGGTTTCTCTACTTCCTTCTTGACCCCTTGACTGGTTGAGCTGGTTTCTGACCTTCCTTGTTCAAATTTAAATGGTTGAGTTGGTTTCTGGACTTCATTGTCAAAAATTCAAGAGTTTCTCACTTTCGTTTCCATACAAGTATAGCAGTCTTGTGAAAAGTTAGTTAATAAATAAGTACAGTAGAAAGCGTGTCTTATAAAGTCATGTTTAATTAATCATGTTAAAGTCTTGACATACACGATAAATGATTGCAAACAATCCACATGATGACTTTATGATATGATGATTACAGCACACTTACAACAAAACAGAAACCGATATCGATAATGTCCATTTTCCTATTCTTTATACTGTAATAAACTTGAAATTATGAAATTGTCGAACTTCGAGAGAGAGAGATGAGAAATTTCAACTCTTTTAACCGTTACCTATCACTAGGCACTTTTAAAGTTTGGGTGAACCATCACTTGTCTATATTTCATAAAAAACAGAATTTGTTTCGCTGGGATAAAATATAAGTATCTCACAAAGCTACGAATAATAAAAGAGGAAATAAGTTTAAAAGTTGGTTATTATGCTTGTCAGCGCCAATTACTTCTAATCTTTAATTGGATTTGCTCACGCCCTCTCGGAATGTTTTGCAGGAAAGGAAATGATAACAAAGAGGGGGTTGCAAACCTTGATTAACACTTATGCTCAACAATTACTCATAATAAACTCGATGAAGGAAAAGGGAGTATTTCTCACATTTCCTTATTACGAATATGGACAAATGAGCAGGTAACTTCCTTTCCTCGGTGTCAAAGCTGTTTTACTTTCTTACAAATACATGTATTCCTTTAGAACACTAATATTTTTCCCCCGGCTAAATTTTTTTTTTTACTTTAGAACATTGATGGCTGCTTAGATGTTGTTTTTCAGTGGTACTTAAAGTGACATTGTTTTAAGGAATTAATCTCCCACCGGTGTGATAGGTGAATCAGAAAGTCTACATACGTATAACTATTGATAGGTCGAACTTCGATCTTTTGAAGTTCTTGATCTCTCGAAGTAAGTTTCCGTCTCCCCAAACCCGATTTTTTACTCCTGATTCTCGAATTCACGATCTCTCAAAAATCCGTGATTTCTTGAAGTCAAAATGCAGTCCTGCAACGCATATTCTATTAAAATTTGCCCCAGTACCTCAAATGACATTGTGTACCAAATCTGGACCTAATTAGCAGCCTGGACAATGAAATAGCGTAGACATGGAGCACGTGTACCCGGATAATTATACAAAGTGACCGCTCGTGGATCACTGAGTACAATACATGTACTTATCTATTGTTTTCACCTGCACTTAAAATAATTAATATCAAACAAACAAAGATAATTTGGGAAACAACGAAAGTTACTGGTTTTTGCGTGTTGCAAGTTTCAGTGACTGTTGTCACTAGTTGTAAATAAAACAAACTCGAATGATTGATTGTATGTTGTTTTAGGTCTCATCCGATAATTTTTTTACTCATATAGAGACGTCACCACATGCATACTCCGTTGAAGGGCTTCAAATATAGACCTTTACTCGGCACTCAGGGCCATTGTGCAGTGAGGGATCTTTATCGTGCCAACACCTGCCGTGACACGGGGCCTCGGTTTTTAAGGTCTCATGGACCCGCAACTTTCACTTCAAGGTGCCGAGCGCTTAGCGAAGGAACAGTTGCTACCTATTTTTTATCGACTTAGGTCTCATGGCCTTCCGATCGCGGAGCCAAAGTCGAATGAATTTCTCATATGCCTCTATTTATATAAATATTTTTACATGTATATTGCCACCTTATCTGTTACATATAATTGAAATATCATTAAAAACCAAGAAAACATTGATGTTGCCATCAATTGTCGCCCGGGGAAACAAATGAAGTAAAATATCAAGATTTTGTGGTATTTAGACGTGCCTGTAATTCCTATATTCTTAAATTTAGTCTTAAGGCAAGGTACCAACGCCATCATTTTTTTTTTTTTTTTTGGTGAAAATAAAACTTAAGTGAATGGGTTTTTTCATTTATAGTTCTCGAATTTAATCTGTTAAAAGCCGTTAATCAAGTAAATTGATCGCCCAGATTGAATGCAATTGATTTCATAGTCTTGTATATATAATTAAGAAATTACCATTACTACTTTATACACATTTAGACATACCCTTGACCCTTTGAACTCAAAATCACTCATGAATTAAGTGTGGAAAATGACCGAACAAATACTTATGTATTTATTATTAGTGGGGATAATTCATGAGCAAGATCAATCAATAGCGGAGATCTACAAAAAGCTTCTAATCGGATGAAAATCGAACAAAAACGGTATACCGTTTTAAACTTTATCATTTCCTCCTGTTGGCTGATTAAAATATGAATTAGAATCACACACCTATGCATCACCTATCATCAAAAAATATATTTGACCGAATGAATATAAAATACAAACTGTGTAACGTACGTGTACGTTTTTATGCGATAAGTAAAATTTAATGTTCTTAAAAAAGGGACCTATTGTTTTGTAGATATTAAATAAGAAACTTCGTACATTACATATGAAAAACATATATATTTTTAAAGATGTAATTCATTAAAAATTAAATATACTGTGTATCTCGTAATTTATAAAGGGAAAGAACATTCTGATGTATAATATTTTTAATGTAAAGTTAATAATTAAATCTGAATAACTTCTCCCGCCTAATCCAATACACCAAAACTTAAATAGGATGTCCTTCTGCAAGGAATTAATGAGCAGAATAGCAATATCAATTTATTTAAATTTACCTGATGACTGGTAAAATGGTTTCCACAGGGTGAAACTGCCATTCAGATAACTGAAAGGTGACTGAATGGCAGAGCTCTGCTATTCAGTGACCTTTCCAGACCTTTAAGTGGCCATTCAGTTGACTGAATGTGCAGGTTCATCTTGTGTTCACCTGCATATGGAGTTTATGTTTTCTAGTTAATTCGATACACAAGAGCATGCTCTACATACAGTTTCTAAAACGAGGCAAGCTATTGACAAACAAGTTGATGAAACAAGGATATCAACAGTCTTCTTTGAAGTCAACGTTTCGCAAGTTCAATGGTCGATGCAATGACCTTGTCAGCAAATACAATCTATCATTAAGTCGATTGCTGACTGACGTTTTTCATACTAACTGTTAGGTTATTATTTACACATTAAATTGTCTACGGATTTTTTCTGTTTGTTCGATCATGACAAGGAGCACATGGCAGTTCATATTCTTTTTTCTAATTTTTCTACGGTCATATGAAAAAAGTTAATTCTCGTGACGTCATGGGTAAAGCTGGTGGATAAATATTCAAACAACTAGCAGAATTTCTTAATTGCATCCAAGTTCAATATTTAGCAAATTCTATGGTCGATACAATGACCTTGTTAGCAAATACAATTTGTCGTTTAGTCGAATATTGACAATTTATTTTACGGATTGTTAAGTCATTATTTTCACACTAAATTTTCTGTGGATTTTAGGACAGAAAATTACGGCGGGTCTGACTGTTCGACAGGGATGCTTATTCCTCCATGGCACCTCATCCCACATCTGATGTTTTTAGAGGTCCGTGTTTGCTCTGCTTCCAATTATAATGTTCCAACGGACTCGAACTTTATTACAGTTCGTTTTCAGGCCCGTAGAACCCGGAAAGGGGGGGGGGGCAAGGGTTGGGGACCCGCTCAGACTTTATATTTTATTGTAGCTTTTCGCTTTAGTGGATTTTCATTTAGAATCTGGTTGTCCCCCGTCCCCCACTTTTTGTTGCTGTACGGTGAAGCTATGACAAACTCCAGCATTTTGAAAAAGATGAAATACCAAAAAAGTTAGATAAAGGTCCAACAACACCCCAGACCCGAAATAAGATTTTCGAGTGTGGACGTTATTTCAGATTTTTTTTAAAAAATTGTATGGCGGGGTCCGTTTGAAACCGTTGGCACGGGCCTCGCTATCTTTATAATTCACTTATAGGCTATCACATGGTACAGACGATGCCAATCTTTGCATCATTTCTCAAAATACTCTTCAAGGAAACTTAATATTACCCTCAATTGCCGAACGGGAAACATAAAACTTTAATGCTTAGACATTCATAATTACATCTATATTTTCAAGGAAAATTAGTGTCATCGCTGCAAATTAGTATTATATGATTAGTATGCTCGTCTCTGACGTCGGAAGTTTACGGACTCAGGGTGCAGCCAAGCGTATCCTCGACCCTCATTGTTATTTACCGTTATTATTTCTTTAATTGCATGAAAAGTGTAGAGATAATCAGGAGTCATATTTTATTAAATTTTATAAAAGACGGCGGACGTATTAAGTCACTCGGATGACCCATTGCAACTATTTTCGTTCGTCGTTGTACTGATATTTAGCTCTAACATTTTCAGCTTCTTTTCTAGAGCTGTTGAACCAATTTCATCCAATATGGTATATAGCATCTATGGAGAGAAGGTAACAAAAATTGTGAAAACAATAGTCCCTACCTACCTGGAGCATGGGGGTGGGGCTAAAACCATCAAAGTTATTGAAATCGTCTTTTCTCTTAGACATTAAGCAGTTAAACTTTTCGCATGATTGTTATAAGCATTGAGCCCTCTACTGAAATTGTGAAATCAATGACCCTGGGTAAGGGGTTCTGGAGTTAGTGTGTCACAATCAAACTCTAGTTGTGATGGGTTCTTTAAATTACATAGTTACAACCCAAAACAAATATTTATTTGGATGATTCCTGTTCACCAGGAAACAACAGGATTTGTAAAAAAAAATAACACTGAATTTATCTACAAAAGTACAATATATATCAAAACGGCCAATAAAGTCCAACTGAGGTCATCGCTGGATGGGTTCCCTCTCCATTTAATAATTTCGTCTATTGCCAATCGTGCTTCCCCCGGTCCACCATGTCATTAGTGTCTCCGCCCAATAAAATCTATTCATCACCACGTGACACCAAGTCCAAAACAAAAGCTTATAAAATTTGGTCACCTACAATTTTCACAGGGTTTTCTAATAAACACTTCTGTTTGTTTGAAATACTAGGTATAACAAACAAATTACATAAGAATACATAGGGACTTGAGACAATCTTACCAAAATGGGGTATATAGTATAATAGGGGAGAAGGGACCTAACGAGCCGCCATTAATTCGTAGGTGCCTCGCTTCAAACTCTAAAAACTTCGATTTATATTCTGAAAACCCATAAAAATGTTTTGCCAGTCGAAAGGCAGAATGTTGTCCTTTATTGTCATAAATTGATCATTTACCTTACTTCATTAAAACTTAGAAAAAAAATATTCGAACTTCCGAGAATTAGGTCGCCGTCGTTAACCTTACACCATTTTTTCCATGCAATTACCTTAATTTTTCCGCACTTGTCATCTGTTGCACTCTATATTAGAGCAACGTTTTACAAGAGGCCCAAGGGCCTTAACGGTTACCTGAGTACAATACAACAATTTAGAGGATCCATAAATTGATAAATGAAGCTTTGTTGCCCAAAAGCAAGAAAAATAGTATGATTAGCATCAACAAAATAATTGGTCTAGTATCTATTCTGTCCCCCATTTATCACTATTACCATGCAGACTATTTAACAACATGTCTGTTTTTTAACCCCATATTATTACTTCTCACATTGGTCTCTCTTGGCCTTTGAGGAACATTTAAAAAGATAAGTTATATTTGTCTCATTTTGATTCATCTATTATTTCCAAGTCTACCTGATCATTAAAACTGTGAAAGTACTTTTTGTATTATACAATTAATATTCTTGCATAATTTTCATATTCTATTAACCTTTCAAATACATTGTTTACAGTGATTAATTATCAAAGGTGAATGGCAAAGGGGAATAACTCTGCTCAGCAGAATACAAGTTAATAGAGCACTGGCCAGGACCAGAACACTTGTCTACATGGTCCAGGTGTTCAAAATTCTGGTAAAAATGTCTTTGCATATTAAATCTTCTACTCTACCTCGAATATGCCCAGAAACATAGGAGATTTTCAAAGAAATGCATTTTCACTATATTATTAAATAAATAAAGCCCCACCCTTACACCAGAACATCTGACCCAGGGGCCATGAACTCACAATTCTGGAGGAAGCCCCCTTGCTCATCATAACTATGTACTTAGTTAGTTTATTTAATACCCAGGAGCAGAGAAAAAGATTTTCAAAGAATTAATGCATTTTCACTATATAATCAATAGAGCCCCGCCCTAACACCTGAACCCCTGACCCTGAGGCCATGAAATTCACAATTTTCGAAGAGGCGCTCTTGCTCATCATAACTTTGTACTTAATTAGTTTATTTAATACCCAGGAGCAGAGAAAAATATTTTCAAAGAAATAATGCACGTTCACTATATGATCTATATAGCCCCACCCTAGCACCAGAAACCCTGATCCTGGGGCCATGAATTTCAAATTTTGGTAGAGGCCTCAATGCCTATTACAATGATGCAAACAGTTTGACTGCTTGATGTCCAGGAGTAAAGAAGATCTTTCAAGATTGCATTATTTTTTGTGGTTTTAGCCCCACTCCTCAGGCCTCAGGGGGCAGGGACCATGAAATTCACAGTTTTTGTTCACCTTTAGCCATAGATTCTATATGCCAAATTTGGTTGAAATTGGTTAAGCGGTTTGCCAACATTCTTGCAGATCTTCTGTCTCGAAGATCAAAAATACTTCCAGCAAAGTGGATCTTAGACAAAGCAGTTGTACAGACAATATTCAATTTGTGGGACAAACCACAAGTAGACTTGTTTGCACTCGATTGAATTGTCAACTTCAGACATTTGTGTCTCCGTTCCCAGACGAACTAACTCTGTCAGTGGATGCCTTGAATCTCAGTTGGCAGGGAAATATAGGATATGGTTCTAATCCCCAACGTACTGCAGAAAATTAAGTCATCAAACTGCATTATAATACTGATAGCCCCTTTTTGGACAAGACAACCATGGTTTCCAGAACTAGCTCAGCTACTAATAGATTACCCAGTGAGGCTACCAATGCTGCATGGTATGATTTCTGCTGCCCATGCACACTTAATTTCTTTCAAGGTAAGTTAAAATTTCTTACCCTCCTTGAATAACATAATTAATACATTTGTGTTGATGAGGTACACCCACCTCCTTTTAGCTTCAAAACCTTAGCTATCGTAAACTCTAACAGGTAAGTACGATGCAAAGGAGATAATTTTTTTTTGAGAGTATTATCTCCGAGCATCATACTTACCTGTTAGACTTCCTCCCAACCTCCCCACTTAAATCTTTTTAAGGGAAGGTAACTCGAAAAGATGAGTATGCGCCAAAGTAGGTAGGCTGTATGGGGTACGGGAGTGTATAAAATTTGACTCGGCGGTGGGTACAAATTCTGGGAATCAGAAGTTATCGTAACCTCTAAGTAGTAAGTATGATGCTCGGAGATAATTATATATTCAGTGTTTAATTCTTTTAACATTTCAGTCAAGTTCGATCTATCAGGTTAGTTCGATCTATCTACCCTACATATACTGGTTCCTAAGCTTCATAAATCCTTACAGTGATACATTGCCAGGTCCAGCAAATACTCTACAAAGCCCCTATCTTTAATTCTTACGAACAAATTAACTGCTGAATTTTTCACTCATGTAGAGACGTCACCGTATGCCGGTGAAGGGCTTCAAATTTAGACCTTTATTAGGAACATAGGGCCATTTAGCAGTGAGGGTTCTTTTTCCATGCCAACGCTTACCGAACCTCGGATTTTAAGGTCTTATCCGAAAGACACGTGACTTTCACTTCTAGTGCCGAGCGCTTGGCGAAGGAAAATCACTACCTATGTTTATGTCTTAGGTTTTTCGCGACGCAGCGAACGAGAATCGAACCCTGGCCTCCCGATCACGAAATGAGCGCCCTACCCTGCTGTAAAGGAGAAACTGCTGTACTACACCATATCCTAGAAGTGGTGAAAATCAGATGTGGATTCTTAAAAACTCCGAAGAACTTTTAGAAAATTTAAAATCACGGAAATTTTATAAAGTCAGTAACATAAAAATGTTCGACTTAATTACACTTTATACAACTATTCCTCGCGAGAGTAAAAAACAAAGGTTTTTGATATTATAGATAACTGCTTCTTCAATGAAAATGGAAGTCGGAACATTTCCGTATTTCGTGATTGATAAACAAAATTACTTTATTAAAAATCACTCTGATTCTACACAATACTCTTATTAGTTAATACTAAAAGGGTGCTTGAGTTCCTCATTGACAACATTTATGTAGTCTTCGGAGACCTGTTCTTCCAACATACTATTGGCATTCCATGGGCACTAATTGTTCTCCTTTATTAGCCAACTTTTTTAAAACTTCCATTTATATGAAGCAGAATTTATTCAAAAACTTCTACATGAGAAGAAACCACTTGCAGTGGCCTTCATCTCAACAACAAGATTACATGTATCGACAACGTTTTAACGATTAACAGTAGTTACTACCATTCATATGTCGACTCGATATATCCCTGTGAACTTGAAATAAAAAACACCACAGTGTCTACCACATCTGTTTCATACTTAGATATTTTACTGGCTATAGACTATAAAGAGCAAACTAACAAGTAAATTGTATGATAAACGAGGTTAATTAACTTTTTCTCTCGAAAACTTTTCTTATT
Source organism: Saccostrea echinata (assembly GCF_033153115.1). Taxonomy (NCBI): domain Eukaryota; kingdom Metazoa; phylum Mollusca; class Bivalvia; order Ostreida; family Ostreidae; genus Saccostrea; species Saccostrea echinata. The sequence continues at coordinate 32,499,210 of NW_026889758.1, read as the reverse complement.
TATGTAGTAATATTCCGCTATCACCTGCGTATGGTGTTTACGTCCTCCAACTTATTCGATACTCAAGATCATGCTCAGAGAACGATCGTTTTTAAGCCAATGCAGGCTACTGACAAATAAGTTCATGTTACAGGGATTTAAATAACCTAATTTAAAGTCAGCATTTCGTAAATTCTATGGTCGTCATAATGACCTTGTTTAGAAATATAATACATCATTGAATCGTATTTTGGCTGACGTGTTTCATACCAATTGTGAGGTCTATGTACAGTCCCTGAAACGTTCTACTTTCCCACTTGAACGGTGAGCGAACGATGTGTGAACGCTGAACGCAACTTGGTGAACGATGTGTGAACGGTGAGCGAACGCAGAACGCGAACGGAGCGCAAAGTGAACGGTGAACGAACGGTGAACGCAAGATGAACGAATTATTCGGAATGCCTCTGATCTTTTCCTTGCATTGAAACTATTCTATTGTATTCTAATGTCTGGTGCTAAAAAATAAATAAATAATAAATAAATAAACAAGTCAATGAAAATTGTCCTAAGAAAGACGATACATGCACATTAAGTAAAACTGTTAATTTAAGTTTCTTACAATATTTTCTGCACATATGTACGATGTTTAAAATCAACTTTTTAAAACACGATTTTTATCGCTGTAAAACATTGTAATTGTTACCGAACGCTGAAGTATAAAAGATAAAATAATCCAGTTGTAAAAATAAATATGTTAATTCTTATTTGATATATAAAACCATTACAAAAAATTTGGATTTTAGAAGAGAAAACTACGGACTTATAGAATGAATTACAACGGTTGTAACAACCATACACATATTTCCGTGTCAAGGCGATGCCGTGTAAAATAATGAGAAAAAAAATTAAAATATTTTACAAAGTTATGTGGACGTATTGCATAAATACACTAGTATTTTAAAATTTTAATGCAATAATATATTTATGTGTCAGTTTTATTTTTTTTTATGATGATTTATTGAGCAGATTTCTACGTGTATCTGTAGACATTCCCCGGCCGTGATTATACTCGGACAAGATGATACAAAAAGGCATTAATATTATTTGTTATAAATTAAATTTTCACAACCTGATATTTAAGTAATATGCTGTCATAGTTTTTATTAAACAGACAAATGAGAGAGAGAGATTTTAGCCCCCCCCCCTTTCCTCAAATGTTTGTAATGTTTGTACCTATATCAAACAAAAATTCTTAATTTTTTTTTCTAAATACTAGACTTTGACCCGTGCGTGCACGGGTTGACATTGTTATGAATGCATCCATGTGCATATCGGACATTTACAAAATAGATACATCGACACAGTCATATTGTAAGGTATTTTTGAAATAAACAATGAATGTGAATATAATTCTGTTTTGTTTGTTGTTTTTTTGTGTTTGTTTTGTTTTGTTTTTGTTTTTGTTTTTTAAATTGTTGAGTAACGGCGTAGCGCAGAATGGGTTTGACCACCAGTTAGCTATAAATCAAGTCTTGAGTTCGAATCACGCCGGAGCTTACATAAATTTCACCTTTCCAAACAAATTTAATAAAAGAAATTATGGATGTTCATTGAAAATATGACAACAGCAAAGAGTTGAGCACACTGCTGATACATATCAGGCAAAGTAATGAAAATGAAGAAATGTGCTAAGCTGGTATTTTTACACAATCAGTTATTAAAGTAAAGGTGTAAAAAATTTGTAACAATTTTAACACTGCAGGTCTCAACTTGTTCAAAATATGACCTCAACAATAAAAGAGTTACGGTAAGCACTGCTAATACATATACTTTATATATACACAGGTAATAGACAGGTATATAATCTGTAAAAGACTGTCTGTTTTGATAAAAAATAATGTAATATTCTTGAATTAGTACATAGAAAAAGTAATAAAAATAGAAGCTTAATTGAGAAAAAATAAAAACAAATTGTTAATCTTCAAGTACCAATGATGTTTAAAATATATAAAACAAAAGACAGTATTCTTCCGATTTATCGGTATTAAAGGCCAAAAATTCGAGTCTGTAATTTTTATATAGTAGTTATTGTAATTTTTGGCGGAAAAAGAATGCCTACTTCACTAAGATGTGATTCTAACTGGAGTTGTAACACCCCCCCCCCTTCAGTTCCCCTCAAAAAAGCATAAAAGAAAGGAGGGATAAAATAAATCGGGTAGTTACGTTAATGTTGCTCCTACGATCATGAGCTTTTTGCCTCCGTTGAGATGGCCAGAGATATAAATAACATATAATAAATGTGTCTCCGAGATGGCGAATGATTACCCACGTGGCCACAATATCACATTTGTATGGATATAAACTCAGAAACGATTACAATAATACAAACATAGGCGTAAGAAGCAAATTGAAAGTGGGTCGGCTATTTGAAAGGGGGGGGGGGGGCTAAACCAACGAAAAAAGGTAAGCGCCAATTTTCAATGGCTATATTATGTCTATCTTTGCAAAAAAAAAAAAGTGGGGAGGGGGGCTAAACCCCCCAGCCCCCCCCCCCCCCCCCCCGGTTCCGACGCCTATGACAAATACGTGTAAATTTTCATTGGAAATTTGCTATATATTCTGTTCATATATATTAATGATTTCTTATTAGAGAAATTATACAATAACAAAATTAATATATATCTACTTAGTATTGTATTTACTTTTGTCTTCTCTAATTTGAACACACACTCGACCAACGGCTCATACATTCGTGTATGAGAGAGAAACGAACGACAACTCTGAAAGGGAGATTGATTTGATTTGATTTAGCGTGAATGTAATGCGCACGCGCAAGATTGTAAAATCCAAAAAATCCAGATGATTTCCGGAATTTTTTGAGGATTTTTCGTTGAATATTAATTAGCGAAGCTTAATTGAGAAAAAATAAAAACAAATTGGTAATCTTCAAGTACCAATGATGTTTAAAATATATCAAACAAAAGACAGTACTCTTCCGATTTATCGACATTAAAGGCCAAAATTCGAGTCTATTATTTTAATATAGTAGTATAGATATCAGACAGTGAAAGTAACCATTTTTTATCAACAAATCCATTTGTTTTACAGTCATAATCGGTTTTTATTTTCATGCTTCAAGTTCACACGAAGTCCACGTGCTTGACCTGTCATGACTTTGTTTAGATGCATGTTTGTTTTGAGACTGAAATATTTGTGCTACAAAACACATTAATTTCTTTTTAAATGTTAATTAAAATATACTGGAAATACTAAGTAACCGATCTAGGGGAAGAGGGGGGGGGGTAATCATATCGAATGGCAAACATATAAATTTAAGGTGAAATATATTATTAGTGGAGAATCACCTTGGTTATATTAATGATAATCATGTTATAAAGGCATTTCTCTCTCGCTAATTAAAGACTTTATGTATGTAAAGTAGAAAAAAAATACTATAATGTATTACATTTTAAACAAAACTTTTTTTAAAAAAAAACCACACTCTCAATTTAATTCGCTCTAAAGATATTTAACTGGATATCCGCAGTACTGTTTATAATTCTCAGAACTAGTTCTAACATGTATTTCTGTATTTAAAAAAATGTGTTAGAAATAAATATTTTCGTATTTTTGCTGCAGTTGGTAAATTAATTGATTTTGATTATTATCTATCCATTAACGATTTGTCGTCTTTAACATAACAACAAAATGTTGCAGTGCTTGAAGTATCTGTATATTTCCCGTATTTAAATTTAATTTTTCAGCATCGTTCTACATAGGTTCATACATAACTACATTTATTTTCCAGATAAATTTAATAAATGATCAAACAGCTAAGTTAGTATAATAAAAATATAATTTTTTCCCCATGAAATAATTATTCTTTAAACACGATATGTTAATTATTAAATTCAAAACCTGTAAATCCTTACTTTCAAAAAGATAAATCCTTTCACTTCAGAGTTCCGAATGACAATAAAGACTGAACGATAGGTGAACGCTGAACGCAAGGTGAACGCAAAGTGAACGAACGAAGAGCGAACGCTGAACGCTTTGTGAACGGTGAACGCGAGCGCACGGTGAACGCAAAACTGTGAACGGAGAACGCACGCTGGACGAACGGTGAGCGAACGGAAAAATGGGAAAGTAGAACGTTTCAGGGAATGTATACTAAATTTGAGTACATAATGTTTCGTCCACATGATCAATACAAAGGGCTCACGGTGGGTCTGACCAGTGAAAAGGGGACGGTTTATACTCCTAGGTACCTGATTCCGTCCATTGAATTTTGGGGGTCTTTGTTTTATACCCTGTTCATAGATTTGTATGCAATTTTTTTTTTTATCGATCATTAATTGTTCGTTATCTTCATCTTTTTATTATGTCCCCGTATCGAAGATTCGGGGGTATATAGTTTTGCTCTGTCCGTCCGTCTGTCTGTTTGTCCGCAAAAACTTGCCCATAACTTTTGATTGGTTGGAGCTACGGCTTTCATATTTCACATGTGTATTTCTTGTGACAAGACCTTTCTTTGGGTACCACCATATTTGACCTTGACCTTTGACCCAGATTTGCAAAATTTTACCAAACTTTAACCTTGGCCATAACTTTTGAACAATTGGTGCTAGGGCTTTCATACTTCACATGTGTAATCCTTGTGACAAAACCTTCCTTTAGATACTAACAACTTTGTCCTTTTGACCTTGACCTAGGAGTGTGACCAACTATTGAAAAACTTTAGCCTTGGCAATAACTTTTGATTGATTGTATTGTTGTTTTTACGTCCCATTCGAGAATTTTTCACTCATATACAGAAGTCACCATATACCGGTGAAGGGCTTCAAATTTTGAACTTTACTCAGCACTCAGGGCCATTGAGCAGTGAGGGATCTTTATCATGCCAACGTCTGTCGTGACACCGGGCCTCGGTTTTTAAGGTCTCATCCGAAGGACCCGCAACTTTCACTTCAAAGTGCCGAGCGCATGGCGAAGAAACAGTTGCTACCCATTTTTAGCTCACCTGAGCTGAAAGCTCAAGCGAGCTTTTCTGATCACCCGTTGTCCGTCCGTCCGTCTGTAAACTTTTCACATTTTCAACTTCTTCTCAAGAACCACTGGGCAAATTTTAACCAAACTTAGTACAAAGTATTCTTAGGTGAAGGGGAGTTTATATTGTTAAAATAAAGGGCCAAGTTCCCTTAAAAGGGGAGATAATCAAGAAAAGACAAAAATAGGGTGGGGTCTTTAAAAAATCTTCTTCTCAAGAACCACTGGGCCAGAAAAGCTGAAACTTATGAGGGTAGGGCGGGGCCACAATAGGAAATACAAGTTTTACGTTGAAATATATAGGAAAAATCTTTAAAAATCATTTTCTCAAGAACCACTGAGCCAGAAAATCTGAAACTTATGTGGAAGCATCCTGAGGTAGTGTAGATTCTAAATGTTTAAATCATGATCCCCGGGGATAGGGTGGAGCCACAAAAGGGAATACAAGTTTTACATTGAAATATATAGAAAAAATCTTTAAAAATCTTCTTCTCAAGAACCACTGAGCCAGAAAAGCTGAAACTTACGTGGAAGCATCCTGGGGTAGTTTAGATTCTAAATTATTCAAATCATGACCCCCGGGGGTAGGGCGAGGCCACAATAGGGAATACAAGTATTACATTGAAATATATAGGAAAAATCTTTAAAATCTTCCCAAGAACCACTGGACCAGAAAAACTGAAACTTATGTGGAAGCATCCTGGGGTACTGTAGATTCTAAATTGTTCAAATCATGGCCCCCGGGGGTAGGGCGGGGCCACAATAGGTATTACAAGGGGGGAAGTCTGGTAATGAACAGCAACATCAAAGTTACTCAGGTGTGGCCCATGGGCCTCTTGTTTATCGACTTAGGTCAGTCGCGGCCGAGATTCGAACTCACGACCTCCCGATCACGAAGCGAGCGCTCTACCGACTAAGCTACCGTGAACTGTCTGGCAATAACTTTTGAACGGTTGGTGCTAGGGCTTTCATATTTCACATGTGCAATTCTTGTGAAAAGACCTTTCTTTGGATACCAACAACTTTGACCTTGACTTTGGAGTTTGACCTACTTTTGGAAAACTTTTACCTTGGCCATGACTTTTGAACGGTTGGTGCTAGGGCTTTCATACTTCACATATGTACTCCGTGTGACAAGACCTTTCTTTGGATACCAACAACTTTGACCTTGGAGTTTGACCTACTTTTTGAAAACTTTTACCTTGGCCATAACTTTTGAACTGTTGGTGCTAGGGCTCTCATTCTTCACATATGTACAAATGTACTCCTTGTGACAAGACCTATCTTTGGATACCAAAAACTTTGACCCTTTGACCTTGGAGTTTGACCTACTTTTGGAAAACTTTAACCTTGGTCATAACTTGTAAACGCTTGATGCTTCGGCTTTCATATTTCACCTGTGTATTTCTTGGGAGGCCTTTCCTTGGACACCATTAATTTTGACCTTGACCTTGATGTTTGACATACTTTTGAAAAAAAATTTAACCTTTTCCATATCTATTCAATGGTTGCTGCTAGGGCTTTCATATTTCACAGATTTATTCCTCGAGACAAGACCTTACTTTGGGTACCAACATATTTGATTTGCATTTGAGAAAATTTAACCTTTCCTATAAGTTGCCATACGGGGGCATAAGTGTTTCACAAACACATCTTGTTTAATGTACATTTGTAATATTTTTGTCTCATTTTTACTCTTCTATTCTGACGTTTAAAAACGAAGTATATTTTGTATTGTACATTCTCTAAAGGACCTTCTATACACTTAAGAGGCAGTCCACCGAAAAACCAGGCAGTATTGTATTAATAGGCGGCACATCGAATGTGAGGAATATTTGATATTTTATTAAAAACAATATCGATGTAGCCCAAAAGGAATAATGTAATTGAAGATTTGTTTGATAATTGCTTATTTAGTAAAATATCCTTGTGTTTTGTGTTTTTGAATGCCCCTATATAAACCATTGAATGTAGGTCAGAAACAAAGAACTGTAATTTCTAATACATTTTTAACAGGACTATAATTCACACTTAACTAAATCTAGAAATATTTCAACTTTTTGTTTAAAAAATAAAATCGGTGGGAAAAACACTTTTGATAGTAGTTTTCTGGCAAAATATAAGGACGTTTTTATGAAATTTTGCGATACAAGAGTTATCTCCCGTGGCATCGGTAAATCTGCTCAACACCTTTTTATCGGAATCCTAGTGAAATATTTAGAATAGATACACTAACGAAAATAAATAAACAAAAAACTAAATAATTTATTTTCAAAATATAATTCATTTTCGCCTCCAGACGTAATATTTAGATTAAAATTGGCTCTATTATTCAGGTTGAATCCACGTTTCCATTGATGTATCAGTGACGTCATATACCTGACTAATATTGCGTCACAATGAAATAGTTACAAGTTTCCAGAGAAGTTTGTAAATTCTTTGCGTAAAAGTGTAAAGAAAAAAGATTTTAAAAAAATTATTTCTCTTTTTCTGTTTAATTACTCTTCAGAATGCATTATTCTAAATGTTAAATAATATTTTAATATCAAAATGTATTTTATACACAGGCGGCGTCTCAGCTAGATGACATTTTGATAAGTAATTTTATACATGTCTGAGAACTAATTTTTTTTTACTGATTTACTAGGATATGCGTAAAAATAATTAATGAAGTGTTTATCATGAACATTTCTTATAGAATTGGGAATCAATGATGAATGTTTTAGATTTACGCAACACTTAATTCAACGAAGTTGAGATGTTTACTTCATGATATTTGTAATATATTTATCTATGCAGTCAAATCAAAATAAACAATCCGAAGTACGATTAAAAATGAAAAAAAACACCTGAAAAATAAGTTATAAAAATATATTAATTGAGTTAAACTACTGCTGAACTCCCCACTATAATTTGGCTCTAAAATGGAAGATGGTTTAGTGAAACATTTCGTTTTTTTTTAATTTTACTTATTAATTTTTTTAATTTGGCGATTGAAACAATCACACACTCACATTTAATATGGAGTTTAAACATGTGACTATGTTGGCCAATTCTAAAATGTTTTCACGTTCATGAAACCAATTTTTAAAAATAATGATGTCATGACCCCCCCCCCCCTCTTTTTGCTTGCGATTTATCGGCTCTTGAATAATGATACTATATATGAGAGAACTTATTTTCTTATTTATATAAAATCAAATTTTGTAAAAGAGGAAAAGGCTTTACAGATGACAGGTAAGAAAAAACTTGGATAAAGTCGAGACTGTACACATAAAAATATTTCCTGTATTTAGGCAAGTTTAATTTCGCCATAGATAGAATTTACTCTTTAATTCCTGAGGAAATAAAAAAAGAAATTTTACTTGGAAATAAGATAAATAATAAAGCTAGAAAGCTGTCTGCTCTCATTTGTTGCATAATGCATGTACAAATACTTTTTTTTTAAATACCGAGTATCTATTAAGAATTCAATCAGATGTTTTACATGTAATCTTCATGTACGTAAAAGACATTAGTAATTTAAATAATATATAAATTTGAATCTATGGTTACATTCATTTAAAAACAGTTAACTGACTGAAAAGAAATAAAAGACAAGCATAGTTTTCTTATAAATTAAAATGAAGAGCCAAATTTAGGAAATGTTTCTAAATTTACAGTAAAAACCGATAACGATCCGATCGAAAATAATGCAAAATTAACAAATTTATCAAACTAAAGGCACCTGCCACCTATATAACATGTTAAAAAAATAAATCAAGTACGTTTTTACTCATATTACAACAAAAGAGCCAAATTTAACATTACAATTATAGTATTTTTTTCTTTATATAATTCCGGTCGGGATCGGTTTCATTTGGGAAAATTGTATTAAAAAAAAAAAAAATTGGTAAATTTGACTCCTTTTATTTCTTTCCATATACCTGTTCCCACTGATTTTATTGAGTGATTCAAAAGTTTGTACTTTGTATTCATAATAACATAAGAAAAAAAATCTGTCCTTGTAATGTATTGGGTTTTATAACGTAATGAAAATTGGATACTGAATTCAAAAAGTTACTTGCTTAACTCAAATTTGGACCAGATAATTGTTTCTAAAGAAGTATAAATTGGAGTCTTATTCATTAATAAAATAAAAGATAAGAGTCTATGCTATAAATAATATTCATCGACACATCCAGCTTCTGAGTATCTGTAACATATAAAACAAAATAAAAACGTAGTAATTTTTTTTACCCTTATGTTGACCTTTTTGCACTTAAAATTAAGCATTTACCAAAAATAGGACTAGAGGAGCACTAAAAATTTTTTAATGTTGTCATGTGTAAACACTTGCTTTAATAAGTCTACATGCAAAAAATAATTAAAATCCATGACATGCGATGTGCCACCCATTGCCTGGTTTTTCGGTGGACTGCCTCTTAAGTTAAAGAGAAACGCGGCTAGGACAAGGTTGTCTGAAGAATGTCACAGTGTACCAGTCGCAGTAACTTCTCTGAACTACCTAGATATGACGTCATAATGGCATATGACGTCAAGTCACTGCAAATTTGAGCAGACATGACGGGTGAAAGTGTCATAACTTTTACATTCCTTTCACATCACATGTAAAAAAATTTTATGTTGATGTTGAATTCATGTGTCTGGATTGTTGTTTTAAGACTGTTATGTTGGTGAATATTTGCAGTGTAATATCGTTATTCCTTTTTCTTATCTAACATATACGTATTCAAACAAGTACAAAAAAAGAATCTGAAATGTTCCCCCCTACATATCCGTAGAGAGAGTTAGAATTTATAAATCTAATATACATTAGACTGGCACAAGTGAATAATAAGAATTAATTCAAGATATTTTGTGTGAATCTACTAGAGAAATATGTCCTCTAACTGAATTTTGCTGGGGGATTGTATGTAATTTATCCCATTTTGTATAAATTGCGATGAAGAGTGGAAAATGACCCCTTGTATGTGGGAAAGTTGAATTTCTCGTGAAATATTTTCTTAAGAAATAAAATTCAGACTTGCCCCCAGCACTTTATATATACCCAAGAATATGTTTAATTGATTTATGTAACAAGCTGTTCACAATAATTTTGTTTTTCACTTGTGCCGACGCGATTTTTGTGCAACATTTAAGAAAATATATGTGTCCGTCACGTGATCAATCCAGACATGTGACATCACAAAAATGCTATTTTATAATATCTTATTCAACTCTCTTTACCACTTAACTGTGTATGTATACATAGATTACAAATAAAATCAAAACAGCTCAGAATAAATAGTATATATCTAATACATATTAAGCCTTCGGACAGCCTTAACATAGCTGCGAAATTATATATTGTATAAAGGTGTAAATATTGAAATTATCTATGTAATTTTCAGCATGGAGTACGTGGTAAGAATGTTTAAAGATGATGGAGAATTGATAAACAGATATCACTGTTGTTTATTTCAGTGAAATATATGGAGATAACGAACTGTATTCAAGCTCAAAAGTCCATTAAACATTGCAAAATAGGAGCAGAGCAAACACGGACCTCCAAAACATCAGAGGTGGGATCAGGTGCCATGGAGGAATGAGCATACCCTGCCGACCGGTCACACCCGCCGTGTGCTCCTTGTCATGATCGGGAAATAACGGAAAAATCCGTCGAAAATTCAGTGTGTAAATAATGGCCTAACAATTAGTATGAAAAACGTCAGTCAGCATTTGACTCGATGATAAATTGTATTTGCTGACAAGGTCATTGTATCGACGATAGAACTTACGAAATGATGACTTTAACCGAGACTGCTGATATTCTTGTTTCATCAACTTGTTTGTCAGTAATTTACCTCGTTTTAGAAATTGTACACACGTAGAGCATGGTCTTGCGTATCGAATCAACTGAGAGATATAAACCCCGTATTTAGGTGATGAAGGTATATTGCTGCATAAGTAAGGGAAGTTGACGATTGAAAAATTAAAGTTATCTCGTTTATCATAAAGCTTGGTTGTTAGATTACCATTAACGTCTTTTTTAAGTAAAATATCCAAATATGAAACAGATGTGTCAGACACTGTGGTGTCTTTATCTCAAGCTCACCGGGATATATCGTATCGACATAAGAATGGAAATAACCATTGTTAATTGACAATACGTCGTCGATATATCTAAATGTCGAGTTGAAGGCCACAGCAAGTGTCTTCTTCTTTTCACGTATAAGATTTTGAATAAATTCTGCTTCATATGAATACATAAAAAGGTCTGCTAAGAACGGGGCGCAATTGCATGGTACCCATGGGAATTCCAATAGATTGTTGGAAGACCTGGTCTCCAAAAACCACATAGATATTGTCAATCAGAAAGTCGAGCATCCTTTTAATGTCAACTTCAGAGTACTTGTGTGTACAATCAGAATGTTTTTTAACAAAATAATTTTGCAAATGACCAATGATAAGGTAAGTAAATTTACGAGTTCCATTTTTATTGAAAAAGCAGCTGTCAATGATATCAAAAACCTGGACTTTAGTTTATCGTGGGGAATGGTTGTGTATAAAGTTGAAAAGTCGCAAGTTTTTAAGCTGTTGGTTTTGGTAAAATCCTGTGATTTCAAATTTTCCAAAAGTTCCTTTTTAAGTATCCACATCTGATGTGGAAAATACATGCAAATAAAGTGTTCAATTGATTTATCTTGGACTTTCAAGATATTAAGAATGCTTGAGTTGGTTACAAATTGAGTATTCACTGAAGATTTCAATTTACTCTATTTTAGATCAAAGAGCAGATTACTCTAAATCATTATAAATATCACAAAATCAGAACTCTTTAGTGTGCAGTGTATAAAGGGTTCTTTAAGCAGAGTGAATATTTCTTAATGATAGTAATAGATTTCCACCCTAGCTCCAGATCCCTATCTCAGGGTCCATGAATTCCACGATTTTGAAAAAAAGGACTTTTCTTTATCATAACTATGCGCTAAGTTTCACTGATGAATACTGGGAAGAGAAAAATTCAAAGAATTTTTGATGCATTTTTCACAATGATCAATAGAGCCCTGCCACTTATTTTAAGGTCAAGTTGGGGAGTTTGGAAGAAGTCACCCTTCCTCATCATAACTGTACACTTCGTTTGTCTGTCTTTTGTCCAGGAGCAGAGAAAATAAAAGATTGTCAATAAATAAGTGCATCTTCATGATATGAGCAATAGAGTCCCGTCCTGACACCAGAACTCCTGACTCTGGGGCCATGAATTTCACAATTTAAAAAAAATGCACGGTTAAAAAACGCCAATGCTTATTATAATTACACACTTTGTCTGTCTAATACCCATGCAGGAGCAGAGAAGATTTCAAAGAATAAATGCATTTCTACTATGTGATCAATAGAGCCCTATATGTAACACCGGAAGCCTGACCCTTGACTTTCACAGTATTGGAAGAGGCACCCTTGTTCATTATATCTATATACTTAGTCTGCTTTATTTTATAGGATGAGAGAAATTGTTGAAGATTTTATTTTTTTCACTATATGAATTAATTTGGTCCACTATAACACAAGAAACCCTGACCTTAGGACACTTTATAGAGATTACGAACAGTATTCAAGCTCAAAGTCCATTAAAACAATACAAATCGGGAGCAGAGTAAACACGGACCTTCAAAAACATCTGAGGTGGAATCAGGTGCCATGGAGGAGTGAGCATTCCCTGCCGACCGGTCACACCCGCCGTGTGCTCCTTGTCATGATCGGGAAATAACGGAAAAATCCGTAGACAATTCAGTGTGTAAATACTGACCTTACAATTTGTATGAAAAATGTCAGCATTTGACTTAATGATACGTTGTATTTGGTGACCCGCGGGCCGCAGTTGTAGAGCGTCTGCTCTAGAGTCGCGGAGCAAGGAGTTGATCCTTACATCGCAGGTTCGAATCCCACTGTGGGACGTGAAGACCGGTCCTTTGAATGAGACCGTATAAGCCGAGGTCTCGTGTCGCAGTAGATACTAGCACGAAAAAGATCCCTTACTGCTCAATGGCCATGAGTACCGAGTATAGGTCAAAATTTGCAGCTCTCCATCGGCGTGGTGGCATCTCCATATGCGTGAAAAAAATTCGAGAGGGAGGATAAGCAACAAACAAACGTTGTATTTGTTGACAAGGTCATTGTATTGACCATAAAACTTACGAAATGATTACTTCAAAAGATACTTTTGATATCGCTGTTTGACCGGTAACCTAGTGGTAAGACGCTCGCTTCGTGATCGGGAGGCCCGGGTTCGATTCTCGTTCGCCGCGCCGCGTCAAACCTAAGACGTAAACATAGGTAGTGACTGTTTCTTCGCCATGCACTCGGCACTAGAAGTGAAAGTCACGGGTCTTTCGGATGAGACCTTAAAAACCGAGGTCCCGTGTCACTGTAGGCGTTGGCACGATAAAGATACCTCACTGCTAAATGGCCCTGAGTGCCGAGTATAGGTTTAAATTTGAAGCCCTTCACCGGCATACGGTGACGTCTTTATATGAGTGAAAAATTCTCCAATGGGAAGTTAAACAATATACAATCAATCATAATATCGTTCTTTCATCAACTTCTTTGTCAATAGCTTGCCTCGTTTTAGAAATTGTTCATACGTAGAGCATGCTCTTGCGTATCGAATCAACTGGGAGACAAAATCCTATATGCAGGTCATAAGGGTATATTGCTACTTAAGTAAAGGAATTGACGATTGAAAAATTGAAGACATCACGTTTATCATAAAGTTTGGTTGTTAGGTTACCATTAATGTCTTTTCTAGTAAAATATTCAAATACGTCAGACTCTGTGGTATCTTTTATCTCAAGCTCACTGGGATATATCGAGTCGACATATGTATGGGAGTAACTATTGTTAATTGATAATACGTTGTCGATATATCTAAATGTCATGTTGAAGGCCACAGCAAGTAGGTTTTTTTTCTTTGCATGTAAAAGTTTTTGAAAAAATTCTGCCTCAAATGAATACAGAAATAGGTCTGCTGATAATTTGGCGCAATTGGTACCCATGGGAATTCCAACAAATTGTTGAAAGACCTGACCTCCAAAAACTACATACCGGTAGATATTGTCAATCAGAAACTCAAGCATCTTTTTAATATCAACTTCAGAGCACTTGTGTGTACAATCAGAATGTTTTAACAAAATAATTTTGCAAATGATCAACCACAAGGTAAGTATATTTACGAGTTCCATTTTTTTTTTAAGAAGAGCTATGATGTCAAAAAGTCTCGTTTTTAATTTATCGTGGGGAATGATTGTATGATGTGTTGGAAAGTCGTACGTTTTGATATTATTGATTTGGGTGAAATTTTGTGATTTCAATTTAAAAAAAAAATCTTGAAGTTTTAAAGTACCCACATGTGATTTACACCACTTCTCGAATATACTGTTGTACAGTAATCCTGAAGTTTCTCCTTCACTGCTTTAAATATTTTAGTGTCAGAGGAGTAAAGAAAGAGGCTTGGTATAACATTTACTGGAACCCGCTATGTATCTTCGTTTGTAAGGATTTTTATGGAGTTTTGAAATCCAGTATAGGTATGGTAAGTCAAATTCATTTTGAATATTAAAAATATTTAAAACTGACATGGTTTTGAAGAATTTCTTCCTTAGAAAGGGAGCTATGGATATAAGTTTGACTACCACTAATTACTTCTACTGAATTCATAATATTTATGAAATTATGACACCAGTTGAAAGATCGGGTTTTTTAAAACTTTGGCCCTTTTCTTAAATACGTAATTTAAGGTCTTCATTATTAACTATATTTACGTCACCAGTAATGACGTGTTCAACAGGACTATTATAGTTATAGGGTGAAGATGAACATGAACACGTTAGAGGATTATGTTTCAGATGCTCGATATCTAGGCACTGTAGAGTTGTGTTGTTTTTTTTTTTTATTTAAAAGTTTGGAAGCAATTGTCGATGTTAGGAAAGAACTCGTTGCTTATTCTCATCTTGTCAAGTTTGACTGTTTGATGTCCAGGAGTAAAGATCATTTTTGAAGATTGCATTATTTTTGATAGTTTTGACCCTAGCCCTCAGGCCCCCGGGGGATGAAGGACCATTAAATTCACAATATTTAGTTCCTTTTACCAATATATGCTATGTAACAAATTTTGTTGAAATTGGATCCGTCTTCAATAAAACTGATTCTCTTTATTTTCCATGTTGACCATAAAATGATATTTCTATGAAAAGCTACTTGAGAGAAAAACTTGCTGTTAGGCCTATTACAAAAATATTTGCAAGGTCATTTTGTATACATGTATATATCGAACCCATTTAAAAACTTGCGGTTATACTATTCATAAAGTCTATGTCTATATTTAAAAGTATGATTGGATATAAAATTGCCTTGTTCTTTTAGAATGAATTATTAATTTTTTGAGAAGCAAAATGACAGGACGAGAAAGTACGACGTCACACAGAAATTGAAGCACAGTTTATAGCAATTAAGAAACTAATCGATGTACAACGCCCTGTATAGATTACAGGGAATACATCAAAATCTTTTAACCCGTGCAGTAAAAAAAACCCTGAATGTTTGAAATAAAGTCCAATTACGTTGTCAAACCAAACTCTAGAACTTGATTTTCTGCATAGAACATGGCGCAATTATCTTACACATAGAAGATCTGTATCTAAACAAAAATGGGAACATTTAGTTTTTTTCCCTTACTTAATATGTAAATAAAAAGCATTTAATCTTACTGTATTTTTGTGTAACCTAATTTTTTTTTTTTTTTTTTTTTTTTAAAACCCTTTTGTACCGATAAAATTGTTTTGATTGACAAAATCAATACATTGTTAAAAATAAAACTTCCAATATTGTTATGAAAATACTGCGATGATAAACTACAACTCGAGTGACTAAAAAAATCACCATCAGCGATTAGTATTTGCAACAGGATTTTCAGTTCATATAAGTCTTATTCTGAATATTAAAGAGCCTGGGCACAGTTGCATTGCCGTTTTGTCTTCAATTTCAATTTTTATCCAAAAACAAAAAAACCCTTCAGTTTAATAAACTGAATTTCTTAAAATTCACTGATCGCGACATTCTTCATAACATCACGCCAATTTACGATTCACCGGGTGTGTTCAATTTCAATTTTTATACAAAAACAAAAAACCCCTTCAGTTTAATAAACTGAATTTCTTAAAATTCACTGCTCGCGACATTCTTCATAACATCACGCCAATTTACGTTTTACCGGGTGTGTTCAATTGTTTACTCTACACACATCACTGTGCACAGACAGACAATACTGGAGAGTTGGTTTTGCATTCTCACATTTTTACTCTGAATAATCCAGATTTTAATTTTCATTAATACACAAAAAGAGCAAGGTTCGCTTGGGGCCTTTTTGGCCCTGAAAATTGCTGAAAAATGAAAACTGTCTAGTTTTAGTTGAAAGTACATGAAATTTCACTTGGACCCTTGGTGACTGCATATCTATTTTTTTTTTAAATGACGCAATTTTCTTGCAATTCGATGTATTAAGATGTCATAAATTGCGTCATTATCCTTGAGTCTTGAAATTTCTTCAAAAACGACCAAAAGTTTTGATGTTTTTCAAAATTTTGTATAGAGCCCAACATCGTCGGATACCTATGGGTGATCTCGTCTTTTACTAATCACCCATGGGCAAACTCGGCGAAAATATGCGCAGGTCACTTGATTGGCTGCTCCACAGAGTCGGGATTATGGCAAATCAACAAAGGATGACTGCACTTAAGGACATGCGAAATTTGCGAAAAAATAAACTTTCAAAACAAGCATTTTTCTTTTCATTGCATGAATGGTCAACATCTAATCTACAACTTTGTGTAATTACGTTTAATAAAAGTGTGTATTTACAGAGTTCGAATCTGTTTTCAAAGGCAGGGGTCATCACAATTTCTTGAATCTCCGTTCGATAATGAGGACGCCCACTTTTTTACTGACTTCATACATAGTCAGCGCATGTTTGTCTATTGTTCTACGTTTAACAGTAGTTGCATATTTGCATGAATAATAATGTGTCAAAAGGAGATTAATAGACAAACATGCGCTCATGGTTAAAAAGAGAAAAAACTGCTTCTTCTTACATTCACTCTCTGTGTTGTAACCAAGGATTGTGACATGTTGAATATTATAATTCACCACGTGATTTCGTACCTCAGGTAACTTTGTGAATACTAAATTCCGTCACGTGACTTGTAAGGTAGCATGTTTTGTGCTAACTAGGACATTGTGTTCGAACACGTTAAGTCATCTGGCATTGATATAAAGTCTGCTTTAGTTATATTGACGTGCTCATATTGTTAATTTCGTTTTGAAACCTTTGTCAGAAGTGTATATGTGCAATACAGAATGGAGAGGGAGATTGGAAAGAGTGATCACTTTTTTTTTTCAAACATGTCATTGTTATTTATCAAGTCTAATTTTAGACCCATTCTTACAATATTAGCTCCACCTCTCATGCATATCTAATGTTCGATCAAGGGCAGGTAAGTGTAAATTCACTATATTTGGAAAGCAGTAAGGACAAAAAACATTTAATCATTTTATTGCATCACAGTCTAAAATCTTTTAAGATTTAAATTTGGTTCCAAATTGTCAGGATTCTTTCATAAACATACAAAAGTGAAATAAGGTTTAGATATAAAAGCAACAGAAGCAATCGAAAAAGACCCAAAAACAGGCGTTAAGTGCAGTCATCCTTTAAGTTAACGATACGTATGTATGTTCGGCAATGACAAAAACTTTTCCGTAGTTAGCACAAAAATTGCAAATAAATCCACTCAACGGTGCATTTCGCAGTTTGAGAAAGGTACTCTCATATAATTTCTTACTGGTATTGATATACGTGACCTGTACGATTTGTCTTGTTTTAAAACAAAATTTGCACCTTTGAACGAGCGTCAAGATATTAAGCATAAATAGAAAACTAATAATATTTTAAAAATTGAAGAGTTACAATTTTCTGATTGGTTGTCTATAATCAACAAATTGGCATATTTTACGACGATATTTCGGCGAGTTTGCCCACGGGTGATGAGGAAAGACGAGATCACCCGTGGGTATCCAACGATGATAGCCCAATTTCTGATCCAAAATGTGCAATTATATAATGAAATGAAATGTCTGACACATGTTTCATATTTGGATATTTTACTTGAAAAAGACGTTAATGGTAATCTAAGGTGGCAGAAGATAGTTTCGGATTAAGTACCGGTCAAAAAAAAAAAAATAAAAAAAATAAAAAATAGAGAAACCTAAGGTTTGAATGCATATTATATGTGATTTAATGGCTAGAATATTTTATTTGTGCATTTGGAGGGAATTGGTGGCCTTGTATATTTTATTGATATATGACACTTTAGTGTCACTACTACTATTCATAGGATATGGACTAGAAATACGAAACTAAAATCAAAAATCACTTATCCGGTATTTCCTCAGAAAAGCGGGGTGGATTCATAGGATGAATTGTAGCTTGAAAATGAGGTGGTTGCGCCAGTATCTCTTGCTGTTCAATGGTATGTACAGGTGTTTGCATTTTGTGTGGTAGCGTAGGGCATTAGCACGGGCCTGGAAGTTGTTGCGGATCTGGCGAAATAGTGAAAATAGGCTAACTTTTCATAAAATTTTGAGATTATCCCTGTGTCATCATTTGGGTTCAATGTGTAAGTTGTACATGTTTTATTCCTAAAAGCATCAAATTCCTCAAGGGACTAGACCATTCTGTTGTTACATGTAGAGAGAATTTTAATTTTCCAATGCACATTTTACAAGCAGCTCAATATTAAGGGAAACGTCAGCCAAATGTTTTGATTGCCAAAAAAACCTGTCCTCTGCCACCTAACAACCAAGCTTTATGATAAACGTGATGACTTTAACTTTTCAATCGTCAGCTTCTCTTTTTTATGCAGCAATATACCTTCATCACCTGCATACGGGGTTTATATCTCTCAGTTGATTTGATACGCAAGACCATGCTCTACGTATGTACAATTTCTAAAACGAGGTAAATTATTGACAAACAAGTTGAAAAAACAAAGATATGAGCAGTCTCGTTTAAAGTCATCATTTCGTAAGTTCTATGGTCGACAGAATGATCTTGTCAACAAATACAATTTATCATTGAGTCAAATGCTGACTGACTTTTTTCATACTTATTGTTAGGCCATTATCTACACACTGAATTGTCGACGGATTTTCCCGTTATTTCCCGATCATGACAAGGAGCACACGGCGGATGTGACCGGTCGGCAGGGGATGCTCACTCCTCCATGGCACCTGTTGTCAATAACTTACCCCGTTTTAGAAATTGTTCATACGTAGAGCATGCTCCTGCGTATCGAATCAACTAAGAGATATAAACCCCGCATATATGCAGGTAATGAAGGTAATTTGCTACATAAGTAAGGGAAGTTGACGATTGAAAAGTTAAAGTTATCACGTTTATCATTAAGCTTGGTTGTTAGATTACCATTAACGTCTTTTTCTAGTAAATATACAAATATGAAACAGATGTGTCAGACTCTGTGGTATCTTTTATTTCAAGCTCACTGGGATATATCGTATCGGCATAAGAATGGAAATAACCATTGTTAATTGAAAAAACGTCGTCGATGTATCTAAATGTGGAGTTGAAGGCCACAGCAAGTGTTTTCTTTTAACGTATAAGATTTCGAACAATTTCTCTTCATATGAATATAAAAATAGGTCTGCTAATAACGAGGCGTAATTGGTACCCATGAGAATTCCAATAGATTGCTGGAAGACCTGGTCTCCAAAAACCACATATTGTCAATCAGAAACTCAGGCATCTTTTTAATATCTACTTCAGAGTACTTGTGTGTACAATCAGAATGTTTAAATTTAATTTTAAAAACATCTTTTTTTTAACTATGATATGAGGGTCTCTGATATTGAAATAAGTTTTACATGTTAAATCATTTTTTAAAAAATTAATTTTGAAAGCAAGATGCAGGATTTTCTCTATTTTGCTTGTAATAGGGAAAGTGTTCTGCGTATGAATATCAAAATTATGATGCTTAAAAGGACTTTTATGTACATATATTACCATGCCAGACAACTAGTTGTTTGTGGGTCCCCTGCCAGTGAAACCGTCTGGTCTGATTGTCCCTCTATCAGTCTGTCCCACTTAGTTTTCCTCACGTTTTTTAAAGCTTGCAGATATGAGCTAATTTTTGGCAAGTGAGTATACTTTGATGAGTTATAGATCAAATTTGCATTTCGTTTTGCTTCGATGATATTTAAAAGAATTACGGCCTTTTAAAATTTTAAAGGGGAATCTGATTTTCCACTTTGGTTTTCTGCACTTTTTCCCTAAACGCTTGCAGATTGAGCATGTTTGGTATGCGAGTCTACCTAATAAAATGTAGGTCAAGTTAACATTTTGTTCGCCTTTAGTGATTTTGGAATCTATTATGGCCTTATTTTAAGGGGAAACAGGTTACATTTGCCGGTAGGGGACTAGTATTGCTTTTACAACAAGAAGTCTGTGAGCCAATGCTCACTAATAATACCCCCGCTCTGATGTGAATACACAAGTTCAGTTATGGACAAACACAGTGATAATCAGGAAATTGACATCGGATTTGTAAAAACTGAATCCCAACATATGGCATGCCTAAACAAAGAAAAAATTTCAAGCATCTGCGATGAGTAGTTGCTGAGAAAACTACGACCAAAATTTATTATGTATGGTACGGACAGACGCACGGATAAACAGGAAGTTGACATCGGATTTGTTCCAAAAATGAATCCTATTATATGGCATGCCTAAACAAAGATTGTGTTAAAATTTCAAGCATCTGCAATAAGTAGTTGCTCAGGAAACTACGACCAAAATTTGTTATGTATGGTACGGACAGACGCACGGATAAACAGGAAGTTGACATCGGATTCGAACAAAAATGAATCCCACCATATGGCATGCCTAAACAAAGAGTGTGTTAAAATTTCAAGCACCTATGATGAGTAGTTGCTGAGAAAACTGCGACCAAAGTTTGTTATGTGTGGTACGGACAGATGCACGGATAAACAGGAAGTTGACATCGGATTAGTACAAAAATGAATCCCACCATATGGCATGCCTAAACAAAGAGTGTGTTAAAATTTCAAGCACCTGTGATGAGTAGTTGCTGAGAAAACTGCGACCAAAGTTTGTTATGTGTGATACGGACAGACGCACGGATAAACAGGAAGTTGACATCAGATTAGTACAAAAATGAATCCCACCATATGGCATGCCTAAACAAAGAGTGTGTTAAAATTTCAAGCACCTGTGATGAGTAGTTGCTGAGAAAACTGCGACCAAAATTAGTTATGTGTGATACGGACAGACGCACGGATAAACAGGAAGTTGACATCAGATTCGTACAAAAATGAATCCCACCATATGGCATGCCTAAACAAAGATTGTGCTAAAATTTCAAGCATCTGCGATAGGTAGTTGCTGAGAAAACTACGACCAAATT
The DNA here is from genome assembly GCF_033153115.1 of Saccostrea echinata. Lineage (NCBI taxonomy): Eukaryota > Metazoa > Mollusca > Bivalvia > Ostreida > Ostreidae > Saccostrea > Saccostrea echinata. The sequence goes on along the minus strand of NW_026889758.1, from coordinate 32,477,656 downwards.
TTTTTATGTATGGTACGGACAAACGCACGGATAAACAGGAAGTTGACATCGAATTCGTACAAAAATAAATCCCACCATATGGCACGCCTAAACAAAGAGTGTGTTAAAATTTCAAGCACCTCTGATGAGTAGTTGCTGAGAAAACTGCGACCAAAGTTTGTTACGGACAGACAGACAGACAGACACACAAGGGTAAAACAGTATACCCCCCTCTCCTTCGGAGCGGGGGTATAATAATCTCAGGATGCTTTTTTTTTTGGGGGGGGGGGGTTCGATCATTATTACATTTCTTAGATAAATATGTAATTTGAATTAAGACATTGAAAAAAAACCAATATGTTATCAAAGAAATAATATTATGGGTCTTATATACCTAAAATTACTTATTTCTTCTTCTGTGTTTTCATATTTTTTTAATACATTTTCTTTTTAATTTTATTTACCGTTACCTTAATTGTTCTTAATATATAAAATTTGTATTTGTATAATTGTATAGATTTGTATAAAATAATATGCTGTAAAGCAAATTTATTGCCTGCCATACACAAACTCAATAAATCACACCCCCACTAATCGATGCTTGTATCAATCAATAAACAATTGCTTTACACGGAAGATAGGTAACAAAAGAATTCATTGTATAGAAATTCATGCGTGGATTTTCTTCAAAGGTTGGTCTAAACGTCAATTAGAAAACTACCGGGTCATTGGAAGTGATCAGTTAAATACGTTGCTGTAGGCAATGGAAGCGGGATACTTTGTCGTCAAGGTTCTTCAGATGTCGTGACATGTCAGAAAACGATCAAGACCACACATTTATAAAATTTTAATTGAATCTTTCGCCCCTTTTTTGGATAATGCATGACAACTCTAAAAGATTTAAGTCCATGAAAGAAAATTTCACAACTTAATTATAGAACTAATGTCAAAAAACATTATATCTATTTTCCATACTTTTGCCATTATCTTCACTATTGTTCTTTTTTTCTGTAGAAAAGCAAATTTTACTTTGAATACCGACGGACACCCAGTTTGAGTAAATACCACACCCATAAAACTCTGTCCTTCTATATTTAAAAAAATCAGTTTAGTACAATTTAAATAGTCCACACCCTAATTCTTGACAAAGGTTCGTATTTTCGCTATTAATGCTATTAATTCTCTTTCTATAAAGGTACGGTCATTGATTTCAAAATATTTATTTTCTGTTTTACTATCAACAGAGGAATGTAATCAAACAATATTTTAGAGAGTTTTTATAGAGTGCTTGCATACTTAAATAAATAAGTATTTTGACACCTTGATTATTTGTGATTTACTTTCACACACACACACACACACACACACACACATATATATATATATATATATATGTGTGTGTGTGTGTGTGTGTGTTTAAGAATTTTTATTTGAAACCTGATATAATATGCACGAGCTTTTATAGTAAACAAAATATATATTTTAAATAGATTTTTAGATTGTCTGATTTTTCAAAAAAGGGTTGCATCACCTTCAATGCAATCATTTCCTTTTCTAAGGTTCAACAAAACATTTTATTCTTTAATAATAAAATAAGTCTGTTATAATAAAGAGACGATTGTCCAGTCATCAGATGAGGACTCATGATAAATAATCCAAATGTACAGCTTGAGAATCTCAATATTAAAAAAATCGTTTTAATACTGTGAGAAACATTGATTACTAAACGGGACAAAATATTATCTTGTGCATGGGATAACTAAAATCTCTAATACCAGCTTATCTGGACACTAGAGAGTTTTTTTCCCAAAAGTGTGCCCATTAAATTCCACATTTAACCTTTAAAAAATATCGATTTTAACAGATGAAGAATGCCTCGACTAGAAAAATAATACATTTTTCCTCGAGAAAAGAAATAGCTAAATATACATATAAGACAAAATTTACGTAAATAAAACATAATATACTATACATCTACATATATAACACCTCAATTGCTTAACAGTGCAAAAAAAAAAATCAAACCTATAACTTCTTTATTACAAGTGCAGATACAGTGTAATTAACAAAGTAATTTTGCAAATGGTATGCAGATTCTACATGTTGCATTTCGTACTTTAATTTTTTCATTAAAAAAAGATTAAAAATAGCGAAATTCCAATAGGGCGAATATTAATAGACTTTTGAGGAAGCTTTTAGCTACACAAATCGCATATCATGCTTTTCTTACACGATCATTTTTTTTTCCTAGCGTGATTTAATAGACACTTATCTTTATAATACACAAGACCCTGTTCTTTTTCTTGTTTTCTACAATTGATCACTTTATCATGTCTTAACCCTGTAATTATACCTGCCTTCATTTTACTTTCAAAATCTGTCGTTAGCGACTGTAGGACCGCCTACTTCTGAATACTAGTATAAAAGAAGTTTCTACATATTAAGAACCTTAAACATTCCGCCTGGTTTTCTATGTATAAAAGAATTCAAAATGGCAATAGTTCTTCCAAATCATTGTGATGCCTTCCAAAGAGAAGCACATGTCGATAATGAAAACTGTTCTATGAGTGAAATCCAAAAGATGCCAAAATTATTGTGTGATTTGGATATTATCAGCATGAACTCATTTGTCTATTTTCCCGTTAAAACTTGCAGTTTTGTATTGTGTTCAATAGAAAATAAAGTTAATCATTCCTTAATGGTATGATGGAGAATGATGGAGATTGCTGAAGATAAAATGGAGCTGTATACAGAAGCAGTAATTGACGAAGAAGCCATTTTCAGGCATTCGATAGAGAGACTCTCCAAATGGATTTTTTTAAGAATATGACAAATGGTTGCACACCTGTACATGTATAGTATCCAGTGCTTGACAGAAGCGAAGGGTTTCTTAGGTTGTGTTAACAAATTTTTATATACTGATTTCAATGAACGTCTAAAGGACGCAATGCCTATTTTTGATCAAACAGTGTTCAAAGTTGTGCATAACACTTAAATTACATGTATGTATATTTGTTTGAAAAAGAATTACATGCTACAAAGTATATCGATTTTAGTAAATTATTTAGAAAGCTTGGTGCCTTTAAACGAGCAGTGCTCAACGTTATATTTAATGCATAAATGTGTTCTTTTTTTAAATAAACACTTCAAATTTTACTGCTTCTGTAAAATTGTATTTCTCTGTCATGCCTATTGAAATGTACGTATTTAATTTACATGTAATATTGCAAGGCGATTAATAAGATGGGTTAGAAATCAATGAATGCAGATGTTAAACGGGATAAAAGATTTAACCTTTTAATTTAGCGTTTAAAATAAGAACATTCGAATTCAAAACCTTTACTCCAGAGTGAGAAATATGTTTCCCCTTGGCTCTTTCTTTCGTTATGCAGATGGCTTTATTAATATTAAATCAGTGATGTTAGGTTCTCTTAAGATACATCAAATGTATACATACAAATATATATATATATTAGGGATGTCAACGAGTACCCGGTTAACCGGGTACTCGATCGAACGTCCGAGTATCGAATACTAAAATCGGTACTCGGTTACTCAGATGTATATTTTTTTTTCATATTTCCAAGTGCATATATTTATTAAAAACTTATCAAAAAATGTTATTTACATATGCACTGTCCACGTCTATACAATAATTAGCGTCACCTTCTCCAGTTAATACCCGTTATCGTCTGTGGCTGTGTACATGTATATTCAATAATTACCGTGACCAATCACTTGACATCGTACAGCTGTTCTCATCTCTGGTGACCCTAATTTTTGGATGGCTTTAATTATTTGTTTTTAATGTTTCAAACGTTTAATTTGATCTATTATTTATCCTTAAATTATTTAATTAGCATACAGTAGCGAAATGGACATACATAGAAATACCGCTACCAATTCAAAAGAGAAGAAATGTTTTAAAAATAACCGAAGATTTAAAAATGTTAAAAAGTCAGCTGTGCATAGTAAATTTAGCGTATACAGGGGGAAACAACCACATATTAAAAGGAATCACTGTCTAGTTTGTTGGTTACATGTATGCCAGAGCATCAACGGCAGTTGGAAACGTGGGATAATTTAAACAGCCATGAAATAGCAAAAACGTGAATACGGTGGCGTTTCCGGTTGGCGGATCTAAGTTACTGGCAATTTTTAATGAAACTGACAACTAGCAATCATTTATTTATTTCATAAAACGTCATCACTGAATTATACAACCAAAACTTGATTTAAATGATGTAAAAGAAATAAGTTGTGATAACCGATTAAAAAGGAAAATGTGCAAATTATTTTCATCATTCACCGGTCTTAATATTGACGGAAGCTTCTAGAACATCATATAGCATCGAGCCCGATGTTAAAAAAGAAAAACGATGCGATTATATAGCTGCATGAACATAAAGAAAAAAGCTTTTGTGTGAATGGTCATTTAATTAATGGTAAATCATTGATAACACTATAAGTTATGAATATATTTATATATCGATCGAAAGACTATTACATATGTCTCTGCATATATGTAGTAGGTTTTCCTAATAAATTTATCGATAAAATTTGTATATATTCCTCACTGAGAGCATCGTGGCAACGAACCCGAAGTACAATTTGTGCTTCATAATAAACTTGCTTACATGAAAAGAGAAAATTAATGAATAAGGTATTATTCAAATACAATTAAAGCTGTAAAATTTTGTGCTTTAATCAATACATTTAAGTTTTTTTCATGAATACAGTCTTTTGTATCAAATACTCGGCTTATTCATACAACGTTAATAGCTAATTTTTACACAGGTACTTGGGTCTTGGATTATATATATATATATATATGTATTTATTGATATGTAAAAAAGTAAAGTACATTTTTTTTACATATCAATAAGGTACATACATATTTATAAACCAAGACCCAAGTACCTGTGAATTTTTATCCCCCATCCCCCACCCCCAAAAAATTATCAGCATATTCGTTTATTGTATATTATGTGCATATTCGCTGCTTTTATCCTTGACAGACTTGAAATAATAGCATCTGAAGTACAATATCCTTACCATAGTATACAGGTTTCACAATAAACGTCAATAAATGAATTTGTTATTTTTTTAAGTTTTTACAAAAGGGGGGTGGTGGTGGAGATGTACATCTACTTCATGCGGGGTTTTGAACAAAGTATTTCTTCCTGCTATAAGCCTGTAGGCTGTCCGTAGAAACTACAATATATCTTCTGTCGGTAGTGGTATAAATAAATAGATAGATAGATAGATATATACTAGTAATCTAGCGGTGTTTGTTTATTTCAATGTGTTTCCCTACTATCTAAGGCGGATTGTTAACTTTATAAAACAATTCCATACAATAATTCACCTAGAAACAGTTAAGAAATAAAAACCCGGAAAAGTTATGTTTAAATATGAGGACTGCTGATTCAGTGTACACAATTATGTTCAGAAACAAGATGTGTTTGTGAAACACTGATGCCCCGTATGGCAACTCATAGCAAAGGTTAAACTTTCTCAAATGCAAATCAAATATGTTGGTACCCAAAGTAAGATCTTGTCCCGAGGAATATACCTGTGAAATGTGAAAGCCCTAGCAGCAACCATTGAATAGATATGGAAACGGTTAAAGTTTTTCTAAAGGAAGTCAAACATCAAGGTCAAAATTAATGGTGCCTAAAGAAAGGCCTTCTCTCAAGAAATATACAGATGAAATATGAAAGCTGAAGAACCAATCGTTCAAAAGTTATGACCAAGGTTAAAGTTTTTCAAAAGTAGGTCAACTCCAAGATCAAGGTCAATGGATTAAAATTGTTGGTATCCAAAGGAAGGTCTCGTCACAAGGAAAAAACATGTTAAATATGAAAGCCATAGCAACAACCTTTCAAAAGTTGTGTCCAAGGTTAAAGTTTTCCAAAAGGAGGTCAAAGTTGTTGGTATCCAAAGGAAGGTCTTGTCACAAGGATTATATATGTGAAGTATGAAAGCCCTAGGACCAGCCGTTCAAAAGTTATGGCCAAGGTTAAAGTTAGGAAATTTTTTTTTTGCAAAACTGGGTCAAACTCCAAGGTCAAGGTCAAAAGGTCAAATATGGTGGTACCCAAAGAAAGGTCTTGTCACAAGGAATACACATGTGAAATATGAAAGCCATAGTTCAAACCAATCAAAAGTTATGGGCAATGTTAAAGTTTTTGCGGACAAACAGATGGACGGACAGGGGAAAAACTATATACCCCCGAATCTTCGATACGGGGGCATAAAAATGTGTAACACTTGTTCAGGGTTCATAAAATGTACATTTTAATAAGCTCCACAAAACATGTTCTTTATATTATTGAAATAGAAGTCAAAAGTGAGGAGAAAAACTTAAAAGATTTTCCTGAAGTGACGTTGGTCATATTCGTTCGTAAGTTAGAAAATATATGTATTTTTTTTTAATAAATTGATGCACACAATGAAAAAAAAACTTCAATTAACGACTGAATATCGAGAGCAGGTTCTCAGTAGACGCCGTATGGTGTTAATTCTGCTCCAGTTTGCTGGGATATAAAATAAAAGAATCTTATCATGATTCATAACAGCAGCAAGCAATGCAACTACCCATGATCAAGACATACTAGTCTTAAATTCACTGGTGTTCCGGAAATAAGATGAAATCATCTCAGGACAGGGCTTATTAAAAATATGTATGTTCTCAAAAAGAGACCAAAAGGCCTTTCCGGTCACCTGAGTATTATACAGTTTTGTAAATGATCAAGTGAAGAATGAAATAAAACAAGAAGTCTGAGCCAATGCTCACTAGCAATGCCCCCGCACTGATGTGAATATATATATGCTCTCAGGTGAACTGCCATGATCAGTTGCTGAGAAAACTGCGACGGAAATTTGGTAGGGATAGACGAACGGAAAAAAGGAACTTGACATTGGATTCGTACAAAAATGAATCCCACTATAAAGCATTCCAAAACAAAGAATGTGCAAAAATTTCAAGCATCTGCAATGAGTTGTTGCTGAGAAAATTGCGACGAAAATTTGATAGCTCCAGAGCGACGCACGGATAAACAGGTAGTTGATATCACATTCATACAATAATGAATCCCACCATATGGCATACCTAAACAAAGAGTGGGATAAAATTCCAAGCATCTGCGATAAGTAGTTGCTGAGAAAACTGACGAAAATTTGGTACGGACAGACGCACGGATAAAAAGGAAGATGACATCCTATTCGTACAAAAATGAATCTCACGATAAAGCATGGCAAAACAAAGAGTGTGCATGCTAAAATTTCAAGCATCTGCAATGAGTAGTCGCTGAGAAGACAGACAGACGCACAGAAACAAAAGGGTAAAACAATATACCCCCTCTCCTTCGGAGCGGGGGTATAACAAAATGAACTGAGAGAGAAGAATAGGGTAACCCAAAGCAAGCAAAATACATATGAAGTTATTCTAGAACTCGGTAACAGATCATAAATTAGGTCCTGTTACTTCTGTTACTTGCTAGTACTAATACACTACCATTTGTCACTATCACAATATACACCAAATACTTCAATATCACTTGAAATCATGGAGTAAACCTTTTACATTCATTTTCCTCTCAAACTGGGCCTCTCCCTCCTTTGAACGATATATCATGCACAAAGAAAATGTATTTTTTTCTCCTTTTTTATTTATCTATTACATGTATTTACAAGTCAACATGGACATTAAAACCATTAAAGTATTTTTTGTATAATATATTAAAGATTCTTGTTTAATTCTTCTATTCAATTTGACCTTTCAATTACATTATTTACAGTACTTAATTATCATACATGAATAGCAAAAGGGAATAAATTCTCTCAAAAGAGTATAAATTTCTCCACAATATAAATAGAGCTCTGTCAAGCATCGAAAACTGAATCTGAATTTCACGAATTTTGTAAAAACATCTTTTCTCATTACATTTTTGTACTCTGGGTGCCTTCTACACGCCCTGGAGAAGAAATAAGAATTTCAATGAATTCATTTTTACTATATACAATGTAATCAATAGAACCGCTCCTTAACACCAAAACACCTGACCCAAGGGCAACGAATTTCACAATTTTGGAAGAGGCATCCTAGCTTATTAATACCATGCACTAAGTTTGTTTGTTAAATACCCAGGGGCATAGAAGATTTTTAAAGAAATAAATGCAATTTTGATGTCTGATCAACAGAGCCTCATAAGAACCCAGTCCAGGGGCTTATCATAATCATGCCCTTGGTTTGTTTCCTTAATACCCAGATGCAGAGAAGAATTTATTCATGTTCACTACACAATTGATAGAACTCCACCCTAACACAATTCCTCTGACTCAGGGCAATTTAATTTTACAATTTCTGAAGCGGCATCCTTTCTTGTCTTAATAATACACTTAGTTTATGAAATACACACATAAAGTTAAGGAAGAGTAATCAAGCTCAAGTCATTGAAACAATATAAATTGTAAGCAGAGACAAAATGGACCTCTTCAAACACCAGAGGTGGAATAAGTTGCCATTTGAGGAATTAGAATCCCCTGTCGACTGGTCACACCTGCCATGTGCTCCTGGTCATGATCTGGCAAACGGAAAAATCCGTAGACAATTCAACGCGAAAATAATGGCCTTACATTTAGTAATGAAATACCTCAGTTAACATTCTACTTAATGATCGATTGGATTTGCTGCTAAGGTCATTGCTTCGACCATTGAATTTGCAAAATGTTTACTTTTAACAAGACTTTTGATATTCTTGTGTCATCAACTTATTTGTCTATAGCTTGCTTCGTATTGAATAAACTGGGAGACTTAAACTCCGTATTTTTAGCTACTTAATATCCAGGAGCAGAAAAGATATTCAAAAAATAAGTGCATTTTTACTATATGATCAATAGACCTCGGCCTTAACATATGAGACCCAAGGACTTTACGGTCACCAGAGTATAATGCAACACTGTAAATGATCCATAGAGGTATAAAATAAATCGAAGTAAACTGATACATGAAGCTATATTGCCCAAGAGAAAGAGGAGGATGATAAGGGATCAACAAAATAATTAGTCTAGTCCTCAGAAACATATCTTAAAGAAAGGCTACCCCCCCCCCCCCCAGTTGTCAATTTAATTTGATATTTATTCAATAGACCCTTCAGTGACTTTATTTACAGTCATTAATTATCATATGTGAATCGTAAAAAGGAATAACTCTCTCTCAAAAGAATACACATTAATATAGCCCTGTCCATCATGAAAACACTTGACCAAGTTATACAGAAATTCACAAATATGGTAAAATGCCTTTGCTCATTACAACTTTCTACTCTGTTTGCCTCCTATATGCCCAGGGCAGAGCAAAAGTGTTTCAAATAATGCATTTCCACTATAGATTAAACAAAGTCCCACCCTCATACCAAATATCTGACAAGGGGCCAAGAATGTCACAATTTTGGAAGAGGCACACCTCATCATACTGTAGATTCCTTATTTTATGCGAGTACTTTATATCGCGAAATGGCCCAATGGCGTCAAATCGCGAGAACAATAATTCGCAAGTGGGTGATTTATCTAGAGATTTTACATACATTAAAGCGCAATAAAAATAAAAGCGAGTAATTTTATTTCGCGAGTGGTGCTTCTCGCGTAATTACGCGATAATTTATTCCTCGCATATATTTAGGAATCTACAGTAACTATACACTTGCTTTATTTGCTAAATAAGTTGCTTTCAAAAGAGGCTCCCAACCAAAACCCCAGACCCTGGAGCCATAAATTTCAAAATTTTGGTAGAGGAACCATTGCTAATTATAACCATACAGGGGGAGAGAATAAAAATTTATGCATTTTCATTTTGATCATCAGAACCCCGCCTTAAATCCAGAATTCCTTGACCCTTGGGTCGTGAATTTAACAAGTTTGGTAGAGGACTCTATGCTCATTAAAAACACGGCAATAGTTCAACTGCTTGATGTCCAGGAGCGCAGAAGAATTTTAAAGATTGCACTAATTTTGATGGTTTTAGCCCACCCCTCAGGACTCAGGGGGGCAGGGACTGTGAAATTCATAATTTTTGTCTCCTTACTCATAGACAACTTCTTTGTAAATAGCTTGCCTCGTTTTAGAAATTGTTCATACGTAGAGCCTGCTCTTGAGTATCGAATCAACTGAGAGACATAAACCCCCTATGCAGGTGATAAGGGTATATTGCTACATAAGTAAGGGAAGTTGACGATTGAAAAGGTGAAGTCATCACATTTATCATAAAGCTTTGTTGTTAGTTTACCATTAACGTCCTTTTCTAGTAAGATATCTAAATGTGAAACAGATGTGTCAGAATCTTTGGTGTCTTTTATTTCAAGCTCACTTGGATATAACAAGTCGACATATGAATGAAAGTAATTATTGTTAATTGATAATACGTCGTCGATATATCGAAATGTCGAGTTGAAGGCGACAGCAAGTGTTTTCTTCTTCTCATTTTGAAGTTTTTAAGGGAGTATGGGACTGACAGGTCCTGATTTCAGAGTAATTAAAACTCTGAAACATCCACACAAAATGAAAGAAGTACCTTTATATATTTCATAAAATTTTATAAGAAAAGGTTCTAGTGAGTAAATTTAAAATTATGACGCGCTAAAATAAGGGGGGTAACTCTGTATGATAAATTCATATTTTTATAACCATTTTTTTTAAAAATTGAGAACAACAATAAAAACAATAGAAAAATATTTTTTATGAAAAAGATGTCATCCACAAAATTGAAATTTTAATTCCAAAACAAAATAGTGCAAGAAAAAAGCCAAAAAGACAAATTAATTTTGACTCATTTATATCATGACAATTTATTGGGAAAATGGGTTCATGTTAATGTACAACATATTTTTTAATAATGAAAGAATAATTATAAGTTTGGTATCTTATGCTATATTTATAGTGATTTGCTTGCTTTACAAATTGCTAATAAAAAATTATAATGTTAGTGTTTGGTTTTGGAGTAATGTTCTCCCGAATTTCCTGACCCGAATTTCCTCTGCTCAAAAGCTGCTATAAAATGTAAAAATAATGAGCTTGCAATTTATTTACTTGCTTATAGTTTCTAACTCTCCTGATTTTGTCGTTTTACACTCAAAATTTTATTATAGTTATTATTTTTCTTCTTGTGACACGGCGGGCAATGCTTTTCACCAGATTTTTGCCCAACAATCCGAAAATCTTCCGATTTCCCGGTTTGGTTTTGTACATTATCGTGTAAACGTTACTTCCAGTTTGCAACTCGTACACAAAATGCCGAATCGGAATCAAAGTTGGAAAGTAGACTTAGAGGAGGTGTTTACACTATTATCTATGAATTGTTTTGAAAAAAAAAAGAGTTTGAAACTCCGGCTTATAATTTCTAACATTTTAGTGGAACGGATAAAATAAAACGATCGGACGAAGACAGAATGCTCGAGGCTTATTGTACATTCGTTCTAGTATGTCATTATATATGTCTCTGTTTAATTTTAATTAATAATAAATCTGTGTCTTGAATGAATATTTTCCATCTTTAGCGGTATTAAAAGATTAGATATGATTCAGTAACTAACCAGCTATTAAACCCAGGTCCGCAGAATGCGGCGGGGGGGGGGGGGGGAGGGGGGATTCTGAGTAAAGTATATTGTTATAGTAAATTTTTTTCCCCTTAGATGCTAGTTGCTCTAATGTCGAGCTCAAGCAAATTCCAGGATTTGGATAGTGAAATTAGGTGTTTTTTTTAATTTTTGCTTGTCAGATTTTTGAGAAATATTGCCCCCTTTTTTCTTTTATCAGATTTTTTTGGGAAGACCCCCCCCCCTTTTGAAATTGTTGCTACCAGTCTGATTAAACCACCATACACGCTGTACTTTGCTATGCATGTGTACAATATGGTGTAGAGTAACAGCAATATTTAACAAAATTATATAAAATTTTAAGAGCTAGAACTATAAAGTACAAAAATAGTCCTTCACTAAAATAGATGAACTTATGTTTCATAATTTGAAGGGTTTCAAACTATTTATCTTAAATATATTTTTCTAGTTTTCTTTTTATGGTTAAAATGACCTTTGTTTCTCTAATAATAAGTATCATAAGTTTACAAGTCAAGCAGGCTTGTAGCAACGGTTTCAAAAGTTGGGAGGGGGGGCAACTTCCCAAAAAAATCTGTCAAGCAAAAAAAAAAAAAAAAAAAAAAAAAAAAAAAAAAATGACCAAAAAGAGGGGGAGGGGCAACTTCCCAAAATAATAAGATAGGCAAAAAAAAGAAAAAAAAGAAATCCAACTAATTAAATGTCCATTTCTTGGAATTTGACATTGCTTGACCTTGCAGCAACACGAGGGGGGGGGGGCAAATCACCATAGCAAATTACTATACTCCGAAAAAGTAGGTCCCCCCAGCATTCTACAGGCTTGAGCAGCTTTGTAATACTGCACCTGACATAACTCTCACACACTGACAGGAGCTTATAAATGAAGATCAAAAAAAACCTACAGTACATGACGTGAGGCAGCTTATTACCTCCTCAATGTAACCATACTCATGAGGGATGGGAGATTAAGTTGTAGGAGATTATACATTCAAGACATTGGGTCAGATTATGACACAGATTTGAGTCATAAGCAATTTTTATGCCAAGTATCAACTACCAATTACCCTTCATTTGAGAGTAATAGACCAGGTACAAATAATACACCTTTTCTGCCAGAAGCCTTGAACTTGCTGGAATGACCTTGAGTCAAGGTCAGTTACTCAATACATACATGTAAGCGTAGGTTATATGCAATATTTATGATTAGTATGAGCGTCTCGTTCTCCATAAAAAATACAGGAATTCAATGTTTTTCTTAAAATGACAATTAATTTGATCATAGGATCTTGAGTGAAGGTCATGGCACACATTCGGATCCTTAGCAGTCCTTATGTGCCATTTTCATCATTTTTCCAATGGAAAACCTTGTTAAAAATAAGGAAGATGAATTTCCCAAGATCTACTCTTTTTATTTTTAACATGCAGTGTATTTAGCATCTGTTCATACAATGATAAGGTAATAAAATAATTTTTATAATGAAATGTATTTAACATTGCAAAATTCATAAGAATCAAAATACATTACATATTGAAAACTTATTTGCTCTTATCTACAATTAAAAAAATGAAAAATAATTTGTAATTTGACCAAATTTAAATTAATGCAAAAATGAAAACTTATTACATTTAGTACAAAACACTGACATGGTATCTAAAATTGATGCTACAGACATGGCAAATTCTGATAACTCCAATAATGTATCCACAACTGATGCCATAGACATTTCAAACAGACTGAATATATAAGACTCTTTTCATATAAAACTCTGGGGTCTTTCAACTGAAAAGGTCTGCATTCTGAGATAGAATCCACTTTACTTTTTATAACGAGCCACACATAGTTTTCAATTCACATCTTCCATCAATAACTCCATATCGAATTTGTTGACAATGCCAGTTTTAAACTGCATTCCGGAATTCTGGAACATCATAGGAAATGATAGTGTATCCAGTGACTACACTTTTCTTCTTGTTACTCAAAACTTAAGTCTAATTCTGATTGTTACAAGAGAAACTTCTATGTTCACTTGTTATTGTACACCTTCATTTCATTTATTTTTAAACCTGTAATTTTGTCTGCCTGTTTATCGATTGTTCTTTGTGGAAAAAGTTGAAAACTTCTCTCGTCTCATTGCTGATATGATGTTCCCGCTCTCTGTAAGAAATAATACTCTTGTTTTAGTTATTAGATCAGGTGGTAAAATAATTTTCATTTTAATAACAATCAATTATGATCTAGTCCACCTGATCTAGTCAATACAGGCCTGCAGAATGGTTGTGTGTGTTTGGTTGGGGGGGGGGGGGTCTGTCTTCCTTACTTTTTTCTCAGAACAGTATTTGGCTATAGAGTAAATTTTCATTAAGGTGTCTCCCCCCCCCCCCCCCTTCTACAGCCATAGCTAGAGGTCTGCATCAATAAACTTGTTGCATGTATATGGGCAACTAGTGAATTCACATACCTAAACCTGTTGGCTTCATTTCAAACATGAAATGTTTAATAATTATGAAACAAACAAGTTGTATGTCCCTATGATACTATAAATAAACAATAATTAAGTATGTATGTATTTATGTATAATTCATAATATTTAATGTCAAACCTAATATACCAGTTAGTATTCATCAAACAGTTACAATTCTTGCATATGGTTAGTGATGGGAAATTGGGATTCTTTTTCATAATCGATTATTGGAATAATTTGATGCACCATAATAAAAACAAGAGGCCCAAGGGCCTTAACGGTCACCTGAGTACAATACAACAATTTAGAGGATCCATAAACTGATAAATGAAGCTTTGTTGCCCAACAGCAAGAAAATAGTATGATTAGCATCAACAAAATAATTGGTCTAGTATCTATCTCTCCCCCCCCCCCCCCATTTATCACTATTCCCATGCAGACTATTAACAAAATGTCTATTATTCAACCCCATATTATTCCTTCTCACAATGGCCTCTCTTGGCCGTTGAAGAACATTTAAAAAGATAGGTTATTTTTGTCTCATTTTTATTCATCTATTATTTCCAAGTCATTAAAACTATGAAAGTACTTTTTTTATTATACAATAAATTTTCTTGCATAATTCTCTTATTCTATTAAGCTTTCAAATACATTATGTAAATTGATTAATTATCAAAGGTGAATGAAGGGGAATAACTTTGCTCAGTAGAATACAAGTTAATAGAGCCCTGGCCAGGACCAGAAAACTTGACTAAATGGTCCAGGTGTTCAAAATTCTGGTAAAAATACCCTTGCATATTAAAACTTTTACTCTGTTTGTCTTGAACATCCAAAGAAGCATAGACAATTTTCAAAGAAATGCATTTTCACCATATTATTAAATAAATAAAGCCCCATCCTTACACCAGAACATCTGACCCATTGGCCACGAACTCACAATTCTGGAAGAAGCACCCTTTCTCATCATAACTATACACTTGTTTCTTTAGTTTATAACCAGGAGTAGATAAAAATTTTTGAAAGAAATTAAGCATTTTCACTATATAAATGTAATCAATAGAGCTCCCCCCCCCCCCCCGAACCCCTGACCCAGGGGCCATGAATTTCACAATTTTGGAAGAGGCATTCTTCCTTATCATAACCATGCACTTCCTTTGTTTGAAAAATACCCAGGAGCAGAGAAGAAGATTTTGAAAGAATTCATGCCCTTTCCCTATATAATCAATAGAGCCCCCCCCCCCCCTCTAACACCAGAACCCCTGACCCTGGGGCCATGAAATTCACAATTTTGGAAGAGGCACTCAACTATGTACTTAGTTATTTTATTTAATACCCAGGAGCAGAAAAGATTTTCTAAGAATTAATGCATTTTCACTATATAATCAATAGAGCCCCCCCCCCCTAACACCAGAACCCCTGACCCTGGGGCCATGAATTTCACAATTTTGGAAGAAGTACTCTTGCTCTTCATAACTATGTACTTAGTTACTTTATTTAATAACCAGGAGCACAGAAAAGGATTTTCATAGAATTACTGCAATTCTACTATACAATCAATAGAGCCCCCCCCCCCTAACACCAGAACCCCTGACCCTGGGGCCATGAAATTCACAATTTTGGAAGAGGCACTCTTGCTCATCATAACTATGTACTTAGTTACTTTATTTAATACCCAGGAGCACAGAAAAGGATTTTCATAGAATTACTGCATTTTCACTATATAATCAATAGAGCCCCGCCCTAACACCAGAACCCCTGACCCTGAGGCCATGAAATTCACAATTTCGGAAGAGGCACTCTTGCTCATCATAACTATGTACTTAGTTACTTTATTTAATACCCAGGAGCAGAGAAGAAGATTTTCAAAGAATTCATGCATTTTCACTACATAATCAATAGAGCCCCGCCCTAACACCAGAACCCCTGACCCTGGGGCCATGAAATTCACAATTTTGGGAGAAGTACTCTTGCTCTTCATAACTATGTACTTAGTTACTTTATTTAATAACCAGGAGCACAGAAAAGGATTTTCATAGAATTACTGCAATTCTACTATACAATCAATAGAGCCCCCCCCCCCCCCCAACACCAGAACCCCTGACCCTGGGGCCATGAAATTCACATTTTGGAAGAGGCACTCTTGCTCATCATAACTATGTACTTAGTTACTTTATTTAATACCCAGGAGCACAGAAAAGGATTTTCATAGAATTACTGCATTTTCACTATATAATCAATAGAGCCCCGCCCTAACACCAGAACCCCTGACCCTGAGGCCATGAAATTCACAATTTCGGAAGAGGCACTCTTGCTCATCATAACTATGTACTTAGTTACTTTATTTAATACCCAGGAGCAGAGAAGAAGATTTTCAAAGAATTCATGCATTTTCACTACATAATCAATAGAGCCCCACCCTAACACCAGAACCCCTGACCCTGGGGCCATGAAATTCACAATTTTGGATGAGGCACTCTTGCTCTTCATAACTATGTACTTATTTAGTTTATTTAATACCCAGGAGCAGAGAAGAAGATTTTCAAAGAAATAATGCACTTTCACTATATGTTCTATATAGCCCCACCCTAGCACCAGAACCCCTGACCCTGGGGCCATGAATTTCACAATTTTGGTAGAGGGCTCAATGCTTATTACTATGATGCCAACAGTTTGACTGCTTGATGTCCTGGAGTAAAGAAGAAGATTTTTCAAGTTTGCATTATTTTCAGTGGTTTTAGCCCCACCCCTCAGGTCCCAGGGGGGCAGGGACCATGAAATTCACCATTTTTGTTCCCCTTCACCCATAGATGCTATATGCCAAATTTGGTTGAAATTGGTTAAGCGGTTTCAGAGAAGAAGCTAAAAATGTTCAAATGTTAACACACGACGCACACCGCACGACGCACGCCGACGGACGAGAACAGATAGCAATAGGTCACCTGAGTGACTCAGGTGACCTAAAAATCAATCAATTTCAAATATATTTCTTCAATTTCAAATGTAGAATAAATTGTTTAGAAATTCTAGAGTGATTTCCAGAATACATTTTTGAAATAATTTGTATCATTGGGTTCATTTATTAGATTATTATTTAGGATTTAGTTCAATTCAAAGAAGAATGAATCAAAAATCAAAGGAATAACTTGCTTTTAAAATTATTTTGAGTAACTGATTATCTATAATCGGGGACCATTTCGATTGGATAATTGATTTAATCGTTACATCACTACATATGGTACTTTAAACTTTATTTAAAACTTGTCATGGGTATCAACTATGTTATACATGTACATGTACTTGTCTAAAAGTGACATATAGGTCTAATTGACTGATAACATGTATTTTTATGTTATTCTTCATTCTGTAATATATCACTACATGTATAAAATACAATTTACTTACTTACTAATTGTGAAATCTAGCCAATTATCAAAGAAAATAATCTAAGTAAAGCCCAGAAAAATGATAGGTTAAACCTGCTTTGTTCCCACTTTTATCATGTTCATGCTGAAAAAATTTAGAGGTACGGGTAGGTTGGCATATTTTTATTTTTTTATTTATTTGTTTATTTTTTTTGTGTGGACTTCTTTAAACAAAACAACCAAATACATGTAACACTGATGTCAAAGAAATAGTGTTTTATTTATGGTGGAAATTTTTTATACATGCTATTATTGGGGAATTTAAAATGAATATTCATATTTTCCTTGAAAAAGCATTTAAAAAAAATTAGGGTCAGCTATAAATATAAAATAGGGTGGGTTCACTGGGTTGTGAAAGCGGAAACAATTTTGCCTAACAACACCACAGCCTAACATTTTGACAAATGTAAATGTACCTTAATGATAGCTGATGATCCATAAGTTAGGATATCCACAGCATGAGAGAGCTGCTGCAATGGCATGGACATTTTAGAGCATCTGTCACATCACCCCTAGTTCCATAACCCTCCTCCCAAGTCCCAAGTTTCCGGTTAGCAGATATTAAGGGTTCCAGATCCTGTTCCATCTCAACTTTATGTTCAATGTCCACAATATTAGAGATACCTATTTAAATAATATACATGTACTACTACTAAATCTATATAGCTGAGATTTCTTCCCTATCACTGCATATATGTAAATGAAGATGCAGTATATACAAAACGAGTGTTTTATTTTATTTTCATATTGTGTGGTCTACATGATAATGATTGAGTTTCACATACTCTATAATATGTAATGATGTTTTTAGCTTTCATGAACTCGGGAGAAAATTCAATTAAAAAAGAATGATTATGGTCAAAATTGCATGTCAGACACTCCTCCACCAACATGTCTTCCGCATGTCTTGGAAATTAATAAGGAAAGAAATAATCTTAATAAAAAGAAAAGTCCTGTTTTATAAAAAAGAATTTAGTGGTAAGTATGTATTATTTTGTGTTGTAGTGTAGTGAATTTTTTATCTATTATGTTTTGGAAGAAAATATTGTCTAGACAGTGTCCAACACCTTGCATCTGGTTATCTTCAAATTTCATTGAGTTATAACTGTGTCTCATATGACATGACATTTATAATAAATTATTGTTTCTTTTAATATATTTTCTATGTTTGCTAAATTTAAAAGCATCAATACACACATGTAGACATGATGAGAGTACGTGAAACTTGAAACGTTTTTCCAAAATCTAGCGAACATGAATAACATCAATAAATTTTTGAATTTTTATTGATTCACCAGCATTCCGGCATGCAATCATGTCACACAATATAAAAATAAATTACAAAACAGCAATTGTATATAAATCATGTAAATTACCCCCTCATGTGTTCACTGGTAACCAGTAGTATTGTTTTTATTAGTCCCCTACCGGTGAAACCGGAGGGGACTATAGGTTTCCTCTGAGTCTGCCCGTCCGTCTGTGTGTCCGTCTGTCCCTCTGTCTGTCTGTCAGTCTGTCCCACTTGGTTTTCCGCACTTTTTTCCTAAACGCTTGCAGATATTGAGCTGATTTTTGGCATGTAAGTGTATTTTGATGAGTTACAGATCAAGTTTGCATTTCGTTCCGCTTCATTGATTTTTGACGGAATTACGACCTCTTCAATTTTTAAGGGTTTTCCGCAATTTTCTTCTAAACGCTTGCAGATATTGAGCTGATTTTTGGTATGTGACTCAACTTTGAAGATTTATAGATCAAGTTTGCATTTTGTTCCGCTTCATTAATTTTGGACGAAATTATGGCATTTTCAATTTTTAACGGGAACCAGATAACACTTACCGGTAGGGGACTAGTATTGCTAAGCCAATACTCTCAGAATGCTTGTTATAATATAGTGTAGTGCTCTTTATCCCTTTTTTCGAATCTATATTGCAAACAACAACTAAGGAAGAAAATATCAAATTTTAATCTCAAAATCTCTGCTTTAAAAAAAAAAACACCAATCGTCATTAAGAACAAGGTACGGTTTCAATACAAATCTTGCCCTGTGTTTTTCTTAAAAATAAAAGTGATGTAAAAAATCAAAACTCATGCTTTTTGAATTATTGAAATTCCATGCAGAAAGATCATCCAAATCTTTTTTCTCACATGACCTTCCAAATGCTATTTGTGACGTCATAAACTTGTGCATTTTCCCATATTTTCTCAAAAAGTTGCAGAAGACATCAATTTTCAATGAAATTTTCTTTCAGATAATATTGTCCACAGACATCGCCCACAAAGATTTTGAGATATGTGATTTTTCAAAGAATTTTACTAAACATAATCTAAAAATTAACGTGGGCGACGGCTGTGGACACTATTTTCTTAAGGATAATAACCCTTGAAATGGGTCATTTTGAGGCTTTTTCTGTTTAAAATAGAGAAATGCATCAAATTAATGACGTCATATATCCAGAATGGTACTCCATCATGCTATATTTTTTCCTGATTTATTACAGTCATATACTCAACTAATATATAAGCCAGTTTCCAAACTTTTTGAAAACATTAAATTTTTAGGGCACAATAAAGCTAAAACCATACCTTCTTCTAAATATACATGTTGTGTGTTCACTCACGCCCCAAATCAGAAAAAAAGTACCCAGTTCACTCATATATCTATCTTATCTTATCTAATACCGGTATTTTGCTGAGCCACAATCACTTTTACTGAATTTCTGAGGTAATGTTAGTTAAATGGTGTCAAATACTAGAGACAAACCTGGGCAGATCGTTTTTGCTAGGCTAGATTTGTCATGCATTTGTGATTCGAATGATGGGTTTAATCTTTGCTGCACAGTAATTTTCAGTCAGAGGCAGCTCACCATCGCCTTTTTTGAGTCAACGAAGCCTTGCTGTACCGCTGATAGATTTGGTTGACGAAAATCCTCGTTTTCTCCGCATTTCATTCTTTTCGAAACATCCCGCGGCGATCATGACATCCGCTTTGTTTACATTGCCAAAAAGTAAGATAAGTCGTAAAATTACCTCGACTTGTTAGTTTGAATCCAATGAAAATTTAGTCACATTTTATATGATTTTATAGTATATCAAGTATATCTTTAAAATAAGTCGCATTGTAAATTTCATTTCCAACTCTCCTGAAGAGATGAACGACATAAGATTCATTTGCGTCACTCGGAGTTGCGCGGTGGATTCAAAATCGTCACTACCATACGTCCTTAAATAAATTCTGCCTCATATGAATACAAAAACAGGTCTGGTAATAAGGGGCTCAATTTAATTTAATTTAATTCTAAAGTATTATCACAGTGTAAGTGACATTCTTTTTCACCTTGTCCGAAGTTCTCTGAATAATAATGAAGCATGGAAATAACGCCAATTGCGCCCTTGACCATTGCTCCGTCTTCCCCCAGTATTGAATCCTATAAGAAGGAAAGCAACCTTTAGAGGTACATGAAAGATGCTATCCTGCTAGATCCCAAGAAAACTTATGCTTGGAAATAAAGATGTTGGTAAGTATGATGTGAGTAGACCCGACGCAAAAACAGGAGGAATGGCTAACTCAAAATCCTGGAGATCTTATATGGAGAAGTATTGGATAGCAGTAAAAGCGACGACTCGATACACGAAGTAAAATAATCCCTGCTAAAGAGGCAGATAAAGATAACCTATTACAAGGAAGAGTCTTTCTGAAGCCAACCCCCTCCCCCTACCAGACATCACATAGAAAAGCCTGTACTTTAAAGGAACAATCGAAAGAAAAAGGGCACAGAAAGGAAGAAAAGGCAGTACAAGTTACCCTGGTCAAACAGAATGTTGAAAGCGGAAAGCAGATATATAGCCATTAAAAAGAATCATCAATTCTCAAACCATTCAAAAAAATTGAGAGATGGTGGTTGACACAAGGGTTGTCACCAAAGAAAAAACTGAGTATTGTGTTAGAAGAGTAATGCAGAATGTACCTGATGCAAACGTTTTTATAAAGGTGATCATGTGGTTGATCACTTTGTTGTGTCTACAATGTAAATTGACTTTGATTATGCTTGTAGGCTTGAATTAAAAATATTTTAGAAGGAAAAACTTTGTTAACATTCGGGTCGCATGTCATCTAAGGCGTGTTAAGTGTAACGATTTATAACTTCATATATTCTGAATATACAAGTCGGCCTTTGGGGATCTAAAGACTTCAAGTGCGGATGTAGAAAATCACGTGACCTCAAAAAGGTATATAAGCTAGCGCAGCGATCTAGTCTACTCCTCACGATAAATTAAAAACTGGGCTTTTTAATATCATAGACAACTCCTTCAATAAAAACGGAACTCGGAAATTGTCAGATCATATGATTTGTCAACAACTAAATTACTAGTATTTCGTTAAACATCACTCTGATTCTACACACACGTACTCTGAAGTTGATATTAAAGGTTGCTTGAGTCCCTCATTGACAACATTTATGTGGTCTTCGGAGACCGTTGAAACACAATGAGTACTAATTGTGCTCCTTCATTAGCCGACTTGTTTTTATATTTCTATGAAGCAGAATTTATTCAAAAACATCTACGTGAGTACCGTTCGCTGCGTGAACGGGAGGTCGTGAGTTCGAATCTCGGCCGCGACTGACCTAAGTCGATAAAAAATGGGTAGCAACTGTTCCTTCGCCATGCGCTCGGCACTTTGAAGTGAAAGTTGCGGGTCCTTCGGATGAGACCTTAAAAACCGAGGTCCCGTGTCACGGTAGGCGTTGGCACGATAAAGATCCCTCACTGCTCAATGGCCCTGAGTGCCGAGTAAAGGTCAAAATTTGAAGCCCTTCACCGGTATATGGTGACGTCTCTATATGAGTGAAAAATTCTCGAATGGGACGTAAAAACAACACATAATCAATCTACGTGAGAAGAAAACACTTGTGTTCTTACACTCGACATTCAGATATATCGACGGTGTTTTATTTATTAACAATAGTTATTTCCATGTCGGCTCGATATATCCCAGTATTTGAAATAAAAGACACCACAGAATCTGCCACATCTGCTTCATGTTTGGATGTTTCACTGACTATAGACGATAAAGGCCAATTATTAACTAAACTTATTGACAAACGAGATGACTTCAGCTTTTCCATCGTCAGCTTTCCTTATTTATGTAGTAACTAGATGAAATCCAGAGCAAGCGCGGATAGTTGAATTTTTACCACTCCTGACGGAATAATTCCAGTAATATTTTATGTATTGTTTCTACTGAAAGTTAAAGGATTTTTATCACGTTTCAAAATTTTTTGATATGACAAAGTTTACATGCTATTAAAATCAAATATTTAAAAATCTTTGCTATAAAATTAATATTGTTGATGTTTTAGCGATTCAAAGTTTGAAGTTCTCAATATGCATATTTTGATCGCCGATGCTACGCGCCATTGCTCGTAGTTAAGTTATTAATAACTTAATAAATTGTATTAATCAGGGATTTTCAGTTCAATGTTACTTTTTTGTGTTATTTGACCTTGATGCGATTATAACAAACAGAAATTATTAATAGAAAATTGTCCTCATCTTATCACAGTCATTGTTATTAATATTTATTGTATTGTCTGGTTTCCCTAATAGCAATAACGTCATAATCAGTGAATTCTGTTTAAAGGTCTTCTTTAGTTCATAACTTCATACATTGTTTTAATGTCTTTTTTTCAGTTCGATGCTATTTTTGTGTTAATGGACTTTTACAGAAATAGATATTGATAACATTTGCAATAAAACCAATGAAAAATAAATTTTGTGTTAACCTTGACTAATGTTTATCATTATAGTTATAACCCATCTATAAATTAGTCATTTTATGTACCCCGCTTCTATTGCGAAAACGCAGGGGCGTACATGTACAAGTCCGTGGGGAAGGGGTTGAGTTGTCACCAATATAGTAATGGCGTCATAATCAGTAAATCTTAGTCTTAGTTTGATGTGAAGATCAGATTATCCAAGATTTTTTGTTTACTGCATATACAACTTAGGATTTGTGAATAAAAAGTATCTACTTAATTTATTTTGCTTAAAATAATACAAGTTGTTTCTTATACTCCTATATACAGTATATTGATGAAATTTTGTGGCTGCAAATATAGACTTCTACCCGGCACTTACGGCATTTGAGCAGTGTGCCAGTATATGGTGCGATCCGATGATCAGGACAACGGGTTATACAGTCTCATCCGAAGGATTGGTCTCCACGTCACATAGTGGATTCCAACCTGCGACCACTACGCAAAGGCCGACAACCAGTTTTATATTGAAGTTTTGTTTGTTTGTTTGTTGCTAAACGTCCCTCTCTAGAATTTTTCACTCATATGAAGAGGCCATCACATGCCGGTGGAGGGCTGCAAATTTACACCTATACTCGGCACTTAGGGCCGTTGAACAGTGAGGAATCTTTTTCGTGCCAGCACCTTACTTCGACACGAGATCTCGGTTTATACGGTCTCATTCGAAGGACCGATCTCCACGTCCCGCAGTGGGATTCGAACCCGCAACGTTAAGATCAACACCTTACACCGCGATTCTAGAGCAAAGGCTATTACCACCGCGAACGCGGGCAACCAATTTTATTTTGAAGTGCTTTGGCCTTGGTGTTGCCAGGGATAACGCCAAAATTCAGCTATTTTACGCCGATGAGTGAAATTATAGATGTCCAAATGTTTTAGTGATCAATATTCATATTGTTTATGGATTGTAAGCAAGAGAGAGAGAGAGGGTCAGGAGAAGTTGTGCAAGAAAGTGTCACCGGATGTTTAATTATATTCAAATGCAAGTTCTATCATGGTATTTACGTCGGCTCCCAAAATTATTGCTTCTGTCGGAAGTCGTGTGGAGAACACTATTTTTAACCAATGCAGCGGCATTGTAGTATCCCCCATTTTTCTTTTTCTTAATCATGTACCTGGTAACAAAATTTTGGGCAAAGCAAAACATTTCTTGGTAGGTGGAAAAGTTTAGTAACATATGCATGTCTCATGAACGTTGAGAAAATCGTTTGACCATGTCCTAGTTTCTCCCCAGTTGCGTGTCGAAGCTTCTGAGCGTGTTTCTCCTTTATGACCGAAAGCTTAAATCATCAACATTTTGTAATCCCGTATCAGCGAGGACTTTCCAATTTCACCTCCGTTGTACTGTTGAAATTATCTTTTCAAATGCTGTTTAAACAGTCTGTAGATGCTGCTGGAGCCAAAAGGACATTACCTTTTTTCCTAGCAAGTAGATTTAAAATTCATCACTTCTGTGAGATTCATACCCTAAAGGTAGATCCAATTCCTCGCGCATTCGCTGAAAATACGGAGTAATAATTTTGTAAGAATATTTTTGTTTCGGTATTTCAGCCAGTGGTTCTCTATAAAGTGAATATCTTTGTCTGTGGGAAACGCGTCCGTCATCTCCTTGTATAAAAGCTGAGTTTGCAGGACGTATCCACTCTGTCGCTTGCCCTTTGAGGTAAACTTGTTCTGAACATGTATCATAAGTAATGGTTGTATAAAGTGTAGAAGAGTCGTACGTTTCTGTGTTCTTCGTGTTACTGATTTGAAAAAAAAAAAGGATTTTAAGGGTTTTTTTAGGTCACCTGAGTCACTCAGGTGACCGATTGCTATCCGTTTTCGTCCGTCGGCGTGCGTTAGCATTTGAACATTTTTAGCTTCTTCTCTGAAACTGCTTCACCAAGCAAAATTTCGCATATAGCATCTATGGGTGAAAGGGAACAAAATTTGTGAATTTCATGGTCCCTGCCCCCTTGGGGCCTGAGGGGTGGGACTAAAACCACCTAAATTAATGCAATCTTTAAAAATTTTCTTCTTTACTCCTGGACATTAAGCAGTCAAACTGTTGGCATGATTGTAATAAGCATTGAGCCCTCTACCAAAATTCATGGCCCCAGGGTCAGTAGGGGTCCTGGTGCTAGGGTGGGGCTATATAGATCATATAGTGAAAGTGCATTATTTCTTTGAAAATCTTCTTCTGTGCTCCTGGGTATTAAATAAAGTAAGTTATGATGAGCAAGAGTGCCTCTTCCAAAATTGTGAATTTCATGGCCCCAAGGGTCAGGGGTTCTGGTGTTATGGCGGGGCTCTATTGACTATATGGTGAAAATGCATTAATTCTTTGAAAATCTTCTTCTCTGCTCCTGGATATTAAATAAACTAACGAAGAACATAATTATGATGAGCATGGCTGCCTTTTCAGAAATTGTGAATTTTATAGCCCCTGGGTCAGGGGTTCAGGTGTTAGGGTGGGGCTCTATTGAATATATAGTAAAATTGCATTAATTCTTTGAAAATCTTCTTCTATGCTCCTGGATATTAAATAAACTAAGTACATAGTGACGATGAGTTATGATGAGCATGGTTGCCTCTTCCAAAATTGTGAATTTCATGGCCCCAAGGTCAAAGGTTCTGATGTTGGGGGGGGGGGGGGGCTCTATTAATTATATAGGGAAAATGCACAAATTCTTTCAAAATCTTCTTCTCTGCTCCTGGGTATTATTCAAACAAAGGAAGTGCATGGTTATGATAAGGAAGAATGCCTCTACCAAAATTGTGAAATTCATGGCCCCAGGGTCAGGGGTTCTTGTGAAGAGAGAGCGGGGGGGGGGGGCTCTTTTGATTATTTACTGAAAAGGCATAATTTCTTTTAAATTTTTTTTTCTACAACTGGTTATAAAGCAAAGAAGCAAGTGTATAGTTATTATGAGCAAGGGTGCTTTTTTCAGAACTGTGAGTTCATGGCCCCTGGGTCAGATGTTCTGGTGTAAGGGTGGGGCTTTATTTATTTAATAATTTAGTGAAAATGCATTTCTTTGAAAATTTTGGGCATATTCGAGACAGAGTAGAAGTTTTAATATGCAAAGGGATTTTTACCAGAATTTTGAACACCTGGACTATTTAGTCAAGTGTATTTGAAAGATTAATAGAATACGAGAATTATGCAAGAATATTTATTGTATAATACAAAAAGTACTTTCATAGTTTTAATGATCAGGTAGATTTTGAAAAAAAGATGAATAAAAATGAGACAAAAATAACTTATTTTTTAAAATATTCTTCAAAGGCCAAGAGAGGCCAATGTGAGAAGTAATAATATGGGGTTAGAAAATAGACATTTTGTTAAATAGTCTGCATGGTAATAGTGATAAATGGGGGACAGATAGATACTAGACCAATTATTTTGTTGATGACAATCATACTATTTTTCTTGCTTTTGGGCAACAAAGTTTCATATATCAGTTTATGGATCCTCTTAATTGTTGTATTGTACTCAGGTGACCATTAAGGTCCTTGGGCCTCTTGTTTGAGTTTTGAGGAAATAATAGAGACTTGGTATACACCACTTCTAGAATATGATGTCACATGATAGTATGTCTGAATTTTCTCCTTTACAGCAGTTAATATTTTTGTGAACGTAAAGTTAAGGGCTCGGTAGAGCATTTGCTGGATCTGGCAATATTATCTCTGTAAAGATTTTAGGAAGGTTAGGAATCCAGTACGGATAAAAGTCACCTTGGTTGAATGGAAAGTTAAAAGTATTAAACACTGAAATGTTATTTTTGATGAATTTCATCTTTAAAAGGTGAACTGTGAGTATAAGTTGGATGTCCAGACGTAGAATAAAAACCAAGTTCTTCTTAAATTAATGCATCTATAATGAAGAGCCTTACAAATAAAGACGATATTGTTACAAACATTGTCTGCTGGAACCATATAACATTGTTCATGTAGTCTTTCTAAATCTTTTGTCATATCAGCTTTGGTGAAAACGGCAAAACTTAAGAATTAGAATTAATTAATTTAGCAAGAAATGTTCACTGTTTTTTAAAATTTCAACATTTTTGAGAACAATATTTCACAAAAATTCATGGTATATGGCTTAAAACAAAATTTCTGGTTCAAGAATTCTTTCCCAAGATATTTTAAACATTACATTCTAAGACATCTGTTTACTATTGCATATATTACAAAGTCGTTCATTTCTTTGAATACAATTTCATTTGCCTTTTTCAGTTGGGAGATGGTAATTTGTTGTTCTTATTTAAATAAGAGTTTCCTAAATTAACATGATAACAGAGATAAATATTTTTTCACATTCAAAATCAGTTTTAAAATTCTATAATTTACAAATTTTGAAGATAAGTGAACCTCACTATTCCACTTTTGAATATATTGATCTTTTAATCTTTATTTGACTGTTTCAATTATCCATTCTACATTACTAAAAGTTATACAATACATTAGATAAACCACAGTTGTCAAAATATTTAGTACAAAGGAAATCCAAGGGTTTGCCACTTCACCTTTATCATATTGTTAGTAAATACACAATTTTAGACAACTTATTTTCTTTTCCATACACAAGTTTTGCCTATCATGTTTTTCATGTAACTGAAGAGTTTACGTTTATCTAAGTCAACAAAGATGTGTTGCCTTTTTATTATCATACGATGAGTTTTTAATTTAACGTCAAACCAGATATTCTCCTGAAAAACAATGAAAAATCCCCAAGTTATTGCTTGGGTTTATAAAAATAAAAGGGATCCAACACAGATCGTAAAATATTGACCCATATTATTATTAATTTGCAATGGTAAACTTTTTACATTTGAATACTGTTCGTTATCTTCATATTTCATGTAATCAATTAATAAAATATGCATCAGCGATACACTTGTATATCTAACTTATAGAAGTCAATCTGGTTTTAGAAAACATTATGCAATTTTATTTCATATTATAGCATTGCATTTTCTAGCGTTTACTCTTATGAAAAGGCAGAAATTTTTTTATATACATTTATAAATTTCAAAGAAGCTCATTTACTTTGAAACTGTTTAGGGATATGCTTTATGGAGTAATTTAATCAAAACATTATATAATTATACGTAAATATTCTATTTTATTAGAAATATGTTTATTTGAATGAAATTTAAGATTAGTTCTTTGGTAAATCCACTGATTTTTTCAGCTTTATTGTTGGTGTGCGACAGGGTGAAAATTACATGTACTTGCCATTTTTATTTTCTTTGTACAATAGTGACCTAGAGATACATTTAGATATATATAGAAAAAAAATTCAATAGATAAATAACTGTTTTGTAATTTAAACTTGTTTTTCATTTCTTTTGTGCTGAGGATACTTTTTGTAAAAATGAAAAGTTGACGATTTAAAAATGAAAAGTTGACGATTTACAAGATAAGCTGTATGGATTTAACGTATTATTGTAAACAATGGTAGTTAGGGAAATTTGATAAAACAAGCATTCTGAGAGTATTGCATTAGCAATACTAGTCCCCTACCTGCAAGTGTAATCTGGTTCCCGTTAAAAATTGAAAATGCCATAATTCCGTCAAAAATCAATGAAGCCGAACGAAATGCAAACTTGATCTGTAACTCATCAAGATACACTCACATACCAATAAATAAATAGATGCACATGTAACAGATTTAAAAAAAATAAATGAAAGTTTGGTTCAATGTAGCATCTATTTCTTATTCTATATTTTTTTTCTCTTTCACTTTGACAGCAGCTAGTTCCATGAGCTTTCAAAAATACTTTTAAAGAAAGTACAAATATACCGGTAATACTTATAATTAAAACGTTTTTTTAACTGATGATAAGTAAAAGTTTTAAAAATATTTTTTATACTACGGGAGCAAATTTGTATGAGTATGGTGATTTTGAATGGTGTTAAAAAAAAGAAAAAAGAAAGTCCCTCTCTGGTACCTCTCTAGTACCTCGCATGTCAGAGTTACCTCCCTTATTTTTATTTATAGTTCTTAAATTTAATATCACGTCTGTCATTCGTTCGTACTTTTGCTACATTTGTGAAAACTTAAAAGACTACTTTTCTTTTCTGTTGGAAGAAGTGTGATCAGTTTCAAATTTTTGGCAATTAAAGCATTTTACAACAAAAATTTATGCACGATGTACCACTGCTGCAATGTTTACATGATCGGTGTGTTGAGAATGGTGGGGCGGATCTTATACAGGAAAACGATTTCCTCTGCAATATTTTGATATTATACCCGTGTCTAACAAATAACTTCAATTTGTCTATATAACAAAATCGCATTCGTTCATCCATATTCAATTATCCAGAAAATCACCTTGTCTGAAGCTTCTATACATGTATAGGAAATGCATAGCCCAGATCAGAGACGTATAAAGCTACAATAACATGTAGTAAAGAAACGGGTCTCGAATAAAATTCTAAATATTTTAATTAATATCAGTGGACTAGAAGATCAAGACGTGAATTAAAGATATAAATGAAAATAAATAATTATTTCAATGTTGAGAACAACGACAAAAGTGAGCTAGACGTGTCAAAACGTAAAACACGTGGATAAAAAAAATCTGCGTCGACGCTCACCGTCTGCAACGTCATATCTTTATGACGTTATTTCTCTGTTTTAGCAAAATTGCCATAAGGCCCTTTTGTCATGGGCGCAATCATATAATATTGTACAATTATTGCTGTTTTTATGTCAATACGATGATTAAGCCACCTGAGGAGTAAAATATTCACCGAGCCCGAAGGGCGAGGTGAATATTGTACTTCGAAGGTTGCTTAATCATCGTATTGACATCAAAAACAGCAATAATTGTTTTATTATATGATTCAATAATTAAATGGTACGAACTCATTATTCATATAGCAGTTCATGCCATATTACTTGTTCACATTTGCTGAAGTCCTAGCTAAATGCAATGAGAGAAGCGGGATTAGTTAACATTACCAGTCGTATTAATTCTCTAATTTTCTCTCTTCATTATTGTTAATTTTATTAATCTTAATTATTATTTTTAATATATCGCCTTTTACAACTGGTGTGCTTAATAGACGTATAAGCTGTTGTGACATGGAAAGTTAAATAACGCTAATGAATATTTCAACGGGAAAAAATGGAAAATTAATGTTAAATGTAAAATTGTGATATCTTAATAATAAATAATTTATTTGTTTTTAATTACATTGAGGCAAAACAATATACAGTTTTGTGTTCCTGAAGTTTTGAAAATGCATTGTTCCTGGAGTTTGAAAATGCATATAGTTCCTACTGTGTATTCTACCGCGCAGTGAAAAGATTGGTGTGTCATAGGGTATTGAATATTGTAGATTTTCACTGAATGTTAATACAATATAATGAAATATTATTAATTTAATATAATAAAGTATGATAAACATAATATAAAGTTATATCATGTATCCTTCAAAATAATACTCGGTTGTTGCAATTATCTTCTTAATTCATGAAATAATTAGGGTTATCATACATTGAACACAGCAAGGAAAGACGGTTAGACAAGAGTTATATGAGCAACGTTATCAGGGGGATTACTACTTCTCTATTATCAATTATCAGACTCTTCAGGAACCGTAAGGGCCATAAACTGTTTCGTTATCGTGTATATGGAACTGAATTTATCATTTATCTTACATGAAAATTGGCGTTTAAATGTTCAAAACTTATCTGGAGTCCGATAACTAGTCAATAAAAATATGCAGTGCAGTCCAATGATAAATAATCAGACTGCTTTGTATTACTGGTTTGAACCGTAACCACTCCCCCTACGCTACTATAACAGCCAGGTTTGGGCTTTTATCATACATTGGATTTGGATCTTTGACTAAAGTTGAAGGAAATACCACTACAGAGAAATAAATTACTGTTTTGAATATCAATGTATAGGCCCTGTTGTAGCAAAGAAGTTTGACGGAAATCCGTGAATGTTGCAGGAACATGAAACAATTCTAGTATACCGGTCCCTTTAAATATGATGCTAAGTGTCATCGAAGGCGGACGGTGTAATTTATGATACGATGAAATCGATAACAATCGCAAAATTAAACCAAAATTAATATTTCTTGTGAAGAATTTGGTTTAAAAAACTGGTTTTAAACACAGTTTTTTTTTAAAAAAATGAGATTAAGATATTTCGTAAATTTTGTTTGTAGATAAAACTTCATCTTCAGTTGTTAAGAAATGTAGTCACTTGATCAATTTTTGACGTAATCTCATAAATATTCATGAGATGCGTCACTTGTGTGTTGACGTAATAAAGAACTAGCCTACTGGATTCAAAGTAAATTGTTGCTAAAATTGTGAGATTTTTTATGGGAAATGCAGGGATTTAACAAGTGGTAACTAATTACTAGTAGTTGGTTTATTGATTTGTTCATCATCATCATCGATTTGAAAGGAAAATATTCTGAATATGGATATTATATAGGAGGTCAGGATATTTTGCTCAAGAAAAGGTAAGTCACTTTTACCAATAACTTATCTATACTTAAAATAACAATAGCAGGATGATAATTAACAGTATTCAAGCTCAAAGTCCATTAAATAGTACAAATCGGAAGCATAGCAAACACAGACCTTCAGAAACATCAGAGGTGGGATCAGGTGCCATGTAGGAGTGAGCATCCCTTACCGACCTGTCACACCTGCCGTGTCCTCCTTGTCATGATCGGTAAATAACTGAAAAATCTGTCGACAATTCAGTGTGTAAATAATGGCCTAACAACTAGTATGAAAAACATCAGTCAGCGTATGACTTAATGATAGATTGTATTTGCTGACAAGGTCATTGTATCGACCGTAGAATTTACGAAATGATGACTTTAAACGAGAATATTGATATTCTTTTTTCATCAACTTGTTTGTCAATAACTTACCTCGTTTTAGAAATTGCTCATACATAGAGCATGCTCTTTCGTATCGAATTAACTGAGAGACAGTGGCGGATCCGGGAATCTTGAAAAGGGGGGGGGGGGAGTTTGAGGTCGGGGTAGGGGCCCACAGCCACACCAAAAGAAATGATTTATTAAATCTTATGTATATATTGGACACAAAAGGGGGCGGCCCCCCTGCCCCCTCTAAATCCGCCTGTGAGAGATATACACGCCATATGCAGATGATAAGGCTATATTACTGCATAAGTAAGGGAAGTTGAAGATTGAAAAGTTAAAGTCATCACGTTTATCATAAAGCTTGGTTGTTAGATTACCATTAACGTCTTTTTCTAGTAAAATATTCAAATATGAAACAGATGTGTCAGACTGTTATTTCAAGCTCACTGGAATATATCGTGTCAAAATATGAATGGAAATAACTATTTTAATTGATAAGGATAGGATGTTTCGACATCAGACCCTAGGCTGATTCATCCAAGTTTTTGGTAACAAAACTTTCCAGTGCCTTTTGTAAGCAAAAATCACATAAATTAGCCCAAAGTCAGGGAGATGCGAGCATGGGTACGTGTTCATATAAAACAGTTACAATCTCAGAGCAAAAATAAACGTTTTGCTTAAGAGAGGAGCAAAGTCGGGGTCTGTATACATTGTTTCATGCTTTACTCCTGTAAGACAATATATCGGCATGGTTCCACATTAGGCTGATTCATGTAAGTTTTGGTCAAAAAAGGGCATTTGGCAGTGCCTTTTTTGACCAGAAATTACATGAATCAGCTCAAAGTCAGGAAGATTTAAGAGTGGATTTATGAAACAGTTCCAATTATAAATTTATATACTCTAACCCTAATCGTCCGATCGAATGCGTTTTGTCAAAGCAAGGGGGAAATGGCGGTTTGTTTACATTCTTCCTAACAACGTCAAGGGAAATAACCGCTCATGCGCCGGAATCAATCGAATATTCTCGGGTCTTTCCGTAAGAGATCGGAAAAACAACCTCGAATGTATTAACATCACCGGATGTTAAAATTTTATACAACTTCCTATTTATATAAATATAGGATAGACGGAGTTAAAAGTCCCTTCTATAGTATATTTTAGGTAATATCTTTACAGTCAATAAAGTTAAATTCTATACTTTACAGATAAGAGGTCTTCCCACATTTATTTGAAAGTTTGTGAAAAGGGAGGTTGTCATGGCGTCTACGTAATACATTCGAGGTTGTTTTTCCGCTAGTCGGAAAGGCCCGAGAAGTTGCGATTGGACCTGAATACTATAGCTATAAACTTTCCAAAACAATTGTCTTAGTCACCAATCTCGATTGAATGTTGAATGGATATTATTGAATGACACTTCTCCACTTACTTCGGGCGTAAGGGAGATACTGTAGCATAGATCTGTTTAGGTGTTAAAAGGGTATGTAAATCAGTCGTTTTTCGGGGTAATATTTTTGTCTGCTTCAAAGGAACAATGACAGTGAACTGCTTCAGACATGAAAATAAAATGATAAAATAAAAATTGTTTGATAATGCAGTTTTTTTTTTAAATTTCAAAAGGTGTTCATACTGCTTCTGAATATCTTTATTTCTGAACATTATTTAGCATTAATTTAGTATCTGTTTTGCATAGATGCACTGCTTTTAAGTGTTCTTTCTATATCTTTCTACATGTCTACAGTGGACTAAATTTAAACGTGACTGCAAGTCACGTACCATAGTATTAGTATTTACATAAAGTGTTAAGCTTCTCAGTGTTATGAAAAATAGTTAACGTAGCATTTAATCACTGAATAAAACATGGTCATCATATGGCAAAACAGAACAGATTATATTCTTCAGTTGTCTGGCACCTTTGGTATTTAAAGAATAATAAAGGTTGTTTTCTTCCAGTAAACAAATTATTTCAATCAACAGTCGAGAGATATTGTCTGCAATTATAAGGTTAGTCGTTTATATAATACTGTAAAATCATTTCGTGAGGTCTCTTTATACCAAGATAACAACGAAAATTAACCCCCATGCAAATGAGTGATTTTACAGTACTTTTGTGTGAATCATCTCCCAATTTAAGAAATATGTATATTGGTTTTGCCATTAGAACAATGCAATTTTGAAGCAGACGAAACACGGACCTAAAAACATCAAATCTGGATCAGGTACCATGGAGGAGTAAGCATTGCCCTGTGGACTGGTCATACCCGCCGTATGCTACTTGTCATGATCGGGAAAACTGAAAAATCTGTAGACAATTCAGTTAAATATAATGGCATAACAATTTGATTTAAAGAACGTTAGCCAACATTCGACTTAATAACAGATTGTATTTGTTGACAAGGTCTTTTATCGACCATAAAATATGCGAAATGATCATTTTCAACGAGACTTTTGATATTGTTGTTTAATCAACTGATTTGTCACAAGCTTGCCTCGTTTAAGAAATCGATCGTATGTAGAGCGTGTTCTTGCGTATCGAATCAAGTGGGAGACAAACTCCATATGCAGGTATATTAATACAACAATATGGGAGGTTGACGATAGAAAAGTTGAAGTCATCACGTTTAGCATAAAGTTTTGTTATTAGGTTACTATTAAAGTCTTTTTCTCGTAAAATATCCAAATATGAAACAGATTAGTCGGACTCTGAGGTGTCATTTATTTCGAGTTCAAAGGGATATATCGAATCAATGGAATAGAAATGAACATTGTTAATTGATATAACGTCGTCGATATAATTATCTAAAATTTGAATTGAAGGTCGCAGCAAGAGACTTCATCTTTTCATGTAAAAGTTTTTGAATAAATTCTGCTTGATATGAATGCAAAAGTAGGTCAGCTAATAAGTGGCGCAATTAGTACTCATGGGAATTCCAACAAATCGCTGGAAGAGTTAATCTCTAGAAAAATAAAAGTGCATAGATATTGCCAATCAGAAACTCAAGCATCTTTTGAAGGAGGTTGGATCCTGTTATCAAAAGGTAATGACAATTTTTTATCAAGTATATTTTAGAATCTACATACACAGCACAGCTTCATTAAAAATCAAAACAAAAATCGGGGGTCAATGCGCTTCTTTTAGTGCTAAGCATTTAATGACCTTTTTGCACTGAAATTACGTCTAACACATAAATCAATTTTGCAAGTTTTTCCTCAAATATTTCTTATCCAAATAAAAAATGGGATTAAACAAAGTCTTTTTCCATCTTGAAAAGTCACTTTAAATTGTGTGACTACAAAAATGTTTCAAATTATTCAATTATTTGACCTTTCTGCACTCAAAAAAGTCATTTTTCTGGCATTAAAAATTAAACAAGCAACAAGATTATTTGAAAGTAATAACTTTTTTCTGATTTTTAGCAGAATGGTTAAATTATATTATATATTCAGAAAAGAAAATTCAAAGTGGGTGTCTGTGATGTAAATTTTTAGATATTCCTAAAAAAAAGTGATAATTTTAAGCTAAAATTTGGCTTTTTTTCCAAAAACTTTCACACAATATTTGCTACATATTTGTCAAATATGATGAAAGCATTCATGACAGTTAATTTAATATATAATTTAGGACCAGCATAAAACATTTCACTGCACAAAATAACTCTTTTTGATGGCTGCATGTAAAATTAGGAATCCAAACTTAACAATACTGTAAATAAATTGATCATTTTCTTCTTAAAAAACTACCGCAACAAAATATAAAAGTTCTTCACTTAATGCTTTCGATATGGAATTTAATCATAGGGTTTTGACTGAATATAGTTTAATTCGCATTGTAGAATCCAAATTTATTCTAAGAACTAAAACGTTATGCAGAATTTTTTAAATAGAGGTCAAGACAAAATCTGCTCAAAAGCTCAGGAACGAACCTCTTTAATATCAACTTTGGAGTAATTGTGTGCACAACTAGAGGGTTCTTTTTAAAATAATCAGACTGCTTTGTATTACTGGTTTGAACCGTAACCACTCCCCCTACGCTACTATAACAGCCAGGTTTGGGCTTTTATCATACATTGGATTTGGATCTTTGACTAAAGTTGAAGGAAATACCACTACAGAGAAATAAATTACTGTTTTGAATATCAATGTATAGGCCCTGTTGTAGCAAAGAAGTTTGACGGAAATCCGTGAATGTTGCAGGAACATGAAACAATTCTAGTATACCGGTCCCTTTAAATATGATGCTAAGTGTCATCGAAGGCGGACGGTGTAATTTATGATACGATGAAATCGATAACAATTGCAAAATTAAACCAAAATTAATATTTCTTGTGAAGAATTTGGTTTAAAAAACTGGTTTTAAACACAGTTTTTTTAAAAAAAATGAGATTAAGATATTTCGTAAATTTTGTTTGTAGATAAAACTTCATCTTCAGTTGTTAAGAAATGTAGTCACTTGATCAATTTTTGACGTAATCTCATAAATATTCATGAGATGCGTCACTTGTGTGTTGACGTAATAAAGAACTAGCCTACTGGATTCAAAGTAAATTGTTGCTAAAATTGTGAGATTTTTTATGGGAAATGCAGGGATTTAACAAGTGGTAACTAATTACTAGTAGTTGGTTTATTGATTTGTTCATCATCATCATCGATTTGAAAGGAAAATATTCTGAATATGGATATTATATAGGAGGTCAGGATATTTTGCTCAAGAAAAGGTAAGTCACTTTTACCAATAACTTATCTATACTTAAAATAACAATAGCAGGATGATAATTAACAGTATTCAAGCTCAAAGTCCATTAAATAGTACAAATCGGAAGCATAGCAAACACAGACCTTCAGAAACATCAGAGGTGGGATCAGGTGCCATGTAGGAGTGAGCATCCCTTACCGACCTGTCACACCTGCCGTGTCCTCCTTGTCATGATCGGTAAATAACTGAAAAATCTGTCGACAATTCAGTGTGTAAATAATGGCCTAACAACTAGTATGAAAAACATCAGTCAGCGTATGACTTAATGATAGATTGTATTTGCTGACAAGGTCATTGTATCGACCGTAGAATTTACGAAATGATGACTTTAAACGAGAATATTGATATTCTTTTTTCATCAACTTGTTTGTCAATAACTTACCTCGTTTTAGAAATTGCTCATACATAGAGCATGCTCTTTCGTATCGAATTAACTGAGAGACAGTGGCGGATCCGGGAATCTTGAAAAGGGGGGGGGGGAGTTTGAGGTCGGGGTAGGGGCCCACAGCCACACCAAAAGAAATGATTTATTAAATCTTATGTATATATTGGACACAAAAGGGGGCGGCCCCCCTGCCCCCTCTAAATCCGCCTGTGAGAGATATACACGCCATATGCAGATGATAAGGCTATATTACTGCATAAGTAAGGGAAGTTGAAGATTGAAAAGTTAAAGTCATCACGTTTATCATAAAGCTTGGTTGTTAGATTACCATTAACGTCTTTTTCTAGTAAAATATTCAAATATGAAACAGATGTGTCAGACTGTTATTTCAAGCTCACTGGAATATATCGTGTCAAAATATGAATGGAAATAACTATTTTAATTGATAAGGATAGGATGTTTCGACATCAGACCCTAGGCTGATTCATCCAAGTTTTTGGTAACAAAACTTTCCAGTGCCTTTTGTAAGCAAAAATCACATAAATTAGCCCAAAGTCAGGGAGATGCGAGCATGGGTACGTGTTCATATAAAACAGTTACAATCTCAGAGCAAAAATAAACGTTTTGCTTAAGAGAGGAGCAAAGTCGGGGTCTGTATACATTGTTTCATGCTTTACTCCTGTAAGACAATATATCGGCATGGTTCCACATTAGGCTGATTCATGTAAGTTTTGGTCAAAAAAGGGCATTTGGCAGTGCCTTTTTTGACCAGAAATTACATGAATCAGCTCAAAGTCAGGAAGATTTAAGAGTGGATTTATGAAACAGTTCCAATTATAAATTTATATACTCTAACCCTAATCGTCCGATCGAATGCGTTTTGTCAAAGCAAGGGGGAAATGGCGGTTTGTTTACATTCTTCCTAACAACGTCAAGGGAAATAACCGCTCATGCGCCGGAATCAATCGAATATTCTCGGGTCTTTCCGTAAGAGATCGGAAAAACAACCTCGAATGTATTAACATCACCGGATGTTAAAATTTTATACAACTTCCTATTTATATAAATATAGGATAGACGGAGTTAAAAGTCCCTTCTATAGTATATTTTAGGTAATATCTTTACAGTCAATAAAGTTAGATTCTATACTTTACAGATAAGAGGTCTTCCCACATTTATTTGAAAGTTTGTGAAAAGGGAGGTTGTCATGGCGTCTACGTAATACATTCGAGGTTGTTTTTCCGCTAGTCGGAAAGGCCCGAGAAGTTGCGATTGGACCTGAATACTATAGCTATAAACTTTCCAAAACAATTGTCTTAGTCACCAATCTCGATTGAATGTTGAATGGATATTATTGAATGACACTTCTCCACTTACTTCGGGCGTAAGGGAGATACTGTAGCATAGATCTGTTTAGGTGTTAAAAGGGTATGTAAATCAGTCGTTTTTCGGGGTAATATTTTTGTCTGCTTCAAAGGAACAATGACAGTGAACTGCTTCAGACATGAAAATAAAATGATAAAATAAAAATTGTTTGATAATGCAGTTTTTTTTTTAAATTTCAAAAGGTGTTCATACTGCTTCTGAATATCTTTATTTCTGAACATTATTTAGCATTAATTTAGTATCTGTTTTGCATAGATGCACTGCTTTTAAGTGTTCTTTCTATATCTTTCTACATGTCTACAGTGGACTAAATTTAAACGTGACTGCAAGTCACGTACCATAGTATTAGTATTTACATAAAGTGTTAAGCTTCTCAGTGTTATGAAAAATAGTTAACGTAGCATTTAATCACTGAATAAAACATGGTCATCATATGGCAAAACAGAACAGATTATATTCTTCAGTTGTCTGGCACCTTTGGTATTTAAAGAATAATAAAGGTTGTTTTCTTCCAGTAAACAAATTATTTCAATCAACAGTCGAGAGATATTGTCTGCAATTATAAGGTTAGTCGTTTATATAATACTGTAAAATCATTTCGTGAGGTCTCTTTATACCAAGATAACAACGAAAATTAACCCCCATGCAAATGAGTGATTTTACAGTACTTTTGTGTGAATCATCTCCCAATTTAAGAAATATGTATATTGGTTTTGCCATTAGAACAATGCAATTTTGAAGCAGACGAAACACGGACCTAAAAACATCAAATCTGGATCAGGTACCATGGAGGAGTAAGCATTGCCCTGTGGACTGGTCATACCCGCCGTATGCTACTTGTCATGATCGGGAAAACTGAAAAATCTGTAGACAATTCAGTTAAATATAATGGCATAACAATTTGATTTAAAGAACGTTAGCCAACATTCGACTTAATAACAGATTGTATTTGTTGACAAGGTCTTTTATCGACCATAAAATATGCGAAATGATCATTTTCAACGAGACTTTTGATATTGTTGTTTAATCAACTGATTTGTCACAAGCTTGCCTCGTTTAAGAAATCGATCGTATGTAGAGCGTGTTCTTGCGTATCGAATCAAGTGGGAGACAAACTCCATATGCAGGTATATTAATACAACAATATGGGAGGTTGACGATAGAAAAGTTGAAGTCATCACGTTTAGCATAAAGTTTTGTTATTAGGTTACTATTAAAGTCTTTTTCTCGTAAAATATCCAAATATGAAACAGATTAGTCGGACTCTGAGGTGTCATTTATTTCGAGTTCAAAGGGATATATCGAATCAATGGAATAGAAATGAACATTGTTAATTGATATAACGTCGTCGATATAATTATCTAAAATTTGAATTGAAGGTCGCAGCAAGAGACTTCATCTTTTCATGTAAAAGTTTTTGAATAAATTCTGCTTGATATGAATGCAAAAGTAGGTCAGCTAATAAGTGGCGCAATTAGTACTCATGGGAATTCCAACAAATCGCTGGAAGAGTTAATCTCTAGAAAAATAAAAGTGCATAGATATTGCCAATCAGAAACTCAAGCATCTTTTGAAGGAGGTTGGATCCTGTTATCAAAAGGTAATGACAATTTTTTATCAAGTATATTTTAGAATCTACATACACAGCACAGCTTCATTAAAAATCAAAACAAAAATCGGGGGTCAATGCGCTTCTTTTAGTGCTAAGCATTTAATGACCTTTTTGCACTGAAATTACGTCTAACACATAAATCAATTTTGCAAGTTTTTCCTCAAATATTTCTTATCCAAATGAAAAATGGGATTAAACAAAGTCTTTTTCCATCTTGAAAAGTCACTTTAAATTGTGTGACTACAAAAATGTTTCAAATTATTCAATTATTTGACCTTTCTGCACTCAAAAAAGTCATTTTTCTGGCATTAAAAATTAAACAAGCAACAAGATTATTTGAAAGTAATAACTTTTTTCTGATTTTTAGCAGAATGGTTAAATTATATTATATATTCAGAAAAGAAAATTCAAAGTGGGTGTCTGTGATGTAAATTTTTAGATATTCCTAAAAAAAAGTGATAATTTTAAGCTAAAATTTGGCTTTTTTTCCAAAAACTTTCACACAATATTTGCTACATATTTGTCAAATATGATGAAAGCATTCATGACAGTTAATTTAATATATAATTTAGGACCAGCATAAAACATTTCACTGCACAAAATAACTCTTTTTGATGGCTGCATGTAAA
This sequence comes from Saccostrea echinata, assembly GCF_033153115.1. NCBI lineage: Eukaryota > Metazoa > Mollusca > Bivalvia > Ostreida > Ostreidae > Saccostrea > Saccostrea echinata. The sequence continues at coordinate 32,436,750 of NW_026889758.1, read as the reverse complement.
ATTAGGAATCCAAACTTAACAATACTGTAAATAAATTGATCATTTTCTTCTTAAAAAACTACCGCAACAAAATATAAAAGTTCTTCACTTAATGCTTTCGATATGGAATTTAATCATAGGGTTTTGACTGAATATAGTTTAATTCGCATTGTAGAATCCAAATTTATTCTAAGAACTAAAACGTTATGCAGAATTTTTTAAATAGAGGTCAAGACAAAATCTGCTCAAAAGCTCAGGAACGAACCTCTTTAATATCAACTTTGGAGTAATTGTGTGCACAACTAGAGGGTTCTTTTTAAAAGAAAATAACTTTGCAGATGACCAATGACAAGGTACGTAAATTAACAAGTTCCATTTTTTTTTTAAAAATTAGCTTTCTATGATGTCAAAATGTCTGGACTTTCATTTGTCGTGAGGAATTGTAAAAAGAGTAGAAAAATCGTACATTGTGATGCGAATGTTTTATAATTTTATAATTTTCTAAATATTCTTTGGAGTTTCTTAAGTACTTTGAATGTAAATAATATACGGTACCAATGAATATGTTGTTGTACAGTACTCCTCAGTTTCTCCTTCGCTCCTGTTAATGTTTTGGTTAGGAGTAAAGAAAGAGGTTTTATAGAACATTAACTGGAACCCGCTATGTTTCTTCGTTTTGAGGATTTTTATGTAGTGAAGGTATCCAGTATAGGTATGGTAATTCAAATCAAATTTACTTGTTGGGAATATTAAAAATATTTAAAACTAGCATATGATTTTGAAGACTTTTCTCTTTAAAAAGGGAATTATGAATATAAGTAATTACCACTCGATGCATTTAATCCAAGTTCCTCCCAAATAGTATTAAAATAATGAGTCAATGTTGTTACCTTCTTTGTCAGCTGGGACCAGTATATATAGTGTATATTTATATGAGGTCAATGATCAAATTCATGAGATATGTTATCTGGAATGGTTTTTGTTCATATTTTTGAAATTCTTCATTGCACGCCATTCAATTATTTGAAATAATACATACTTTTTGAATAATATTGAAAATTTAGTCCGAATTTTTTCTGCAACACGATAAATTTAATCTTGACCTGGCACATTTTCTTCAAATAATAAAATATTAAATTTTTCAATTGATATTGAGTTATAACATGGTTATTTTGTCCATTTAGAACAGTTTTTTTTAATTTAAGACATTGTATAGCATTCCGTTTCTGTCAGCCTAAACCCTGAGTAAGTGTCATCCTTAAGTGAACCCTTGGTTTAAACAACATAAATAAGTCCACAAAGCGTACATTGTATTTCGTAGACAACATTAGATTTGCAATTGAAATTCTCCATATATAAAACGATACAAAAAATATTGCCCATTAATTAATAGATACTGATTTTTCAAATCTGACTATCCCTAACAAAAAAATACTATAGTAAACTATAGTTTACTATAGTTAATTATAGTTAAACAAAGTTCCAAAGTTTTCACTATAGTAAATCAAAGTTCCAAAGTTTTCACTATTATAGTAAATCAAAGTTCCAGAGTTTTCATTATAATAAATCAAAGTATCAAAGTTCTTACTATAGTAAATCAAAGTTTCAAAGTTTTCACTACACTATTTCAAAGTTTTCACGATAGTTTATCAAGTGAACCTATTAAAGTATTTTAATAATTTTTTGCTTATTTGCCGTTTTTTTAGGGGGTGGAGATGGGGTTGTTGTACATGTTAATTAAAATTAACAAATTAGTTAATCAAAGTGCAATATTTACAATTATAAATGAAAATTTAATTTTATAGTATATTATTTTCATTTCGCCATAAAAAAAAAAACAACCTACATTTGCATTAAATTAAATACATTTTAATAAATGTTGCTCATCTATCTGCACGGGAGACAACCTTACATTAAAATTCATTTCTTGTACATTACATGTAATTTTTTAGGGTCAGGTTTATAAAAAGTTCTCTGAAGCTTTTATTAATTTTGACCATAAAATATCACAAAATGTCAAGAATGGGAATCAAAAAAATAACACCACTGGTTTTACTATAGTAAAGCAAAGTATCAAAGTTTTTACTTTAGTAATTAAAGTTTCAAAAGTAAATTAAAGTTTCAAAGTTTTTACTATAGTAAATCAAAGTTCCAAAGTTTTTACTTTGATGCTATAGTTAACTATAGTAAACTGTAGTTAACTACAGTTACTAATAGTATTTTTTTGTTAGGGATAGATTGAAAGCTCAATATGAAGGCTAACAGGATTGAGGTTTGATTAGAAAATCAAAGAACTATGCGTTTGAAAAAAAATTTACATTTTAACAAGTTTTTCTTTAATTTTTTTTTTTATCTCTTGGTCATCTTTCCACGATTTTCAAACGTAAAATTTGTGCATTTTAACTCAAAGAAACGAGAAAACTCTTGTAAAAAAATGAAGAAATGAATAAACTACTAATTCGATCATAAATTGTGTGATATTGCATGTTAATAAAAAAAATGAATTTATGGATATGTAAAACAATTAGAATGTCTCTAATATTTAATAACGTGCATTCTTTTACACAAACGATATGCACCCCCCCCCCTCCACACACACACACAACTAAAAAATTATATACTTTTTATATATATTGTAAGTATAAAACCCTGGTATTTTTATGTACATACATAACTTCATATTTTATAAAACATGAATTGAAGAGCAGAGGAAATTCTGGTCGATACAAACGAACTACTCACCATCTTTAAAAGTAAATTCGCATGATTTTTATCAGTTGATCAAGATAAAGGTAAGTCTTTGAATTTGAAATAGAAACTTTAGAGTTGTAATATAATTTTACGGGGTTCCTTTAATTATTCAATACATCAATAAATGATTTACGGTGCGATGTTGGACTCACAGTGTCAAAATAATGTCTAGAAACGTACATGTAGTTCTAAAGTAAAGACAAACACTTAATTAATTTTTAAGTATTTAAATAATATTAAAAAATGCACAAAGCAATAATACTATTACATGAAAGTGTGAAAATAAATGATTTTGCTTTGTTTCTTCATGCGTAAACATGGTAAAGTCCATTGAGGGTCTAGGAAAGAAGCAGATAATTCGTAATACAAGGTGAAGCAAGACAAGGTGCCCTAATTTGACATTAAGAGATAATGAATAGTAAGTGTTCTGCATTAAAAATTGATAGACAGTAGATTTGTTTGATTAAAATCTCTGTTAGAGAAAATTTTTGTAATGATTTTCTGATCGTCGAAGATATTTCTGTGTCGCAATTTTTTTTTACTGTGGCGCACGCATAAAATTTGAATCGTCACTGTGTCGGAGGAAATTTTACTGTGTCGGGGCTGACACAGTAAAACAGCTCATGGAGAACCATGAGATGCTATCATAAGACAGTAATACCCGTACTTAGGTGTTTGCCTCTAAATGCACCCTCCTTCATAATTGGTAACTAGTATAGAAGCCACAATAATTCTATAATTTACAAAAAATATATACATGTGTTTGTCAAGTGAACATGTGGCCCATAGGCCTCGTATGTAGGTATTTCATATAATAAATTCATTACCAGTCTAAAATTACATAGTTTTATGATGTAAATTCTGTTTGAAGGAAAATGTTTGATCCCCTATTGTGCCCCCACCCTATCAATGGAGGTAATTATTTCGACAAGCTTGAATTAACACTTTGTGATGAAGTTTCACATAAGTTAAAAACGTTTGTAGAGGCTTATGTATAATTATACCCTGAGGGATATATTCACTTGTCTCAACAAATTAGTTGAGGGTTCAATGAGTTGTTTACAAATTATTAAACACAATTTAATTAATTTTTGCATACTCTGAAGACAGTCGTGTATTATCTAAGGGATTTAAGTGAAGATCTTACATGTTATTAAGGAAGCACTAAACACTAATGAAAAATGCTTTTTGGACTTTGAGAAAAATATATCATATATATGTGTACATATTCAGTTTATCTAGTTCATTTTCAAGATAAGGTACCTGCCTTATTTCTGTAGAAAAAAATGATCATAGACAACTATTATTGTAAACAGAAATCACTGTTGTTTACTTGCATCGAGAAAATTAATGGAAATAATTCATTCAACTACTTAATCTTGGTCTAACATAACATTAAGAATACTTTAATTCATAACAAATTCTATCATTAACTGTAGACGCCTATTTTCTTCATTTCTTATAAGGGGGCAGATCACTCTAATTCAATAAAACTATTCTACAAATAGAACTTTTTAGTGTGCTTGCAGTGTTTAGAGTTTCCTTAAGGAGTTCTATATGGCATTTGTGACAAATCATGAAAAAACTTCTGGTTGTGTCCTTCTGTAATTAGATGTAGACCAAAGACATGATTATTAGTGAACTTATGGCTTTTTTACATATCTGGGAGGGATATCATCTAGCTGCAGTATGAATTGCATAGTATAAAATTCTACAAAAAAAGTTGATCAATGAAATATATGGAGATAAAGAACAGTATTCAAGCCAATGTCTTTTTGTATTAAAAAAATGTCATTTTTTTTGTCCCCCTTTGACCCCTAGGGTGAAAATAAAAATTCTGAAACCAAGTTGCACTTAGTTATCTTCCAAAAGATACTTAAACTACTGCATAAAATTTGAGAGGAGTTCTGGGAACCAGAAGTTTGTTTTTTTTTTAATAAAAAAAAAAACCCGTCATTTTTCGATCCCCATTTGACCCCAGGGTGAAAATGAAAATTTCAAACCTTATTGCACATCTATAGGACACCACCAATCAACTTCTAAAAGATGATTAGGTTACTGCGTAAAATGTAATAGAAGTTCTGGAAACTAGGGTGTTTATGAATTAAAAACGTTATTTTCGACCCCCGTTTGACCAACAGGGTGAAAATGAAAATTCCGAAACCTTATTGCACATCTACAGGACACCACCAATCATCTTTCAAAGGATGATTGCGCTACTGCGTAAAATGTAAGAGGAGTTCTGGGAACCAGTTTCTTGTAGAAAAAGCGTCATTTTTGGCCCCGTTTCGCACCTGGGGTAATATTTAAAATAAATTCCAAAACTTTATTGCACATCTACAGGACACCACCAATCAACTTCTAAAAGATGATTAGGTTACCGCGTAAAATGTAATAGAAGTTCTGGAAACTAGGGTGTTTATGAATTAAAAACGTCATCTTTGACCCCTTTTTGACCCCTAGGGCGAAAATGAAATTCTGAAATCTTATTGCACATCTACAGGACACCACCAATCATCTTCCAAAAGATGATAAGCCTACTGCATAAATTGTAAGAGGAGTTCTGGGAACCAGGTTATCATGTATAAGAAACGTCATTTATCGACCCCAATTTGACCCCCAGGGTGAAAATGGAAATTCCGAAACCTTATTGGACATCTACAGGACACCACCATCATTTTCCAAGACATCATTTTCGACCCCCATTTGACCACTAGGGTGAAAATGAAAATTCCGAAACCTTATAGCACATCCACAGGACACCACCAATCATCTTTCATAAGATGATTACGCTACTGCGTAAAATGTAAGAGGAATTCTGGGAACCAGGTTCTTGTAGAAAAACCGTCATTTTTTGGCCCCCGATTTGCCCCTGGGGTAATATTTAAAATTCCAAAACTTTATTGCACATCTACAGGAAACCACCTATCATATTCCAAAAGATTTATTAGTTACTGCTTAAGGTCAAGATCTAGTAAATGACTTTAGACCGTCTTTTTGGTGCTAGATCCATTATGACGTCATAATCAATTTAAACTTTCCTTTTTCCCGTACTTTACAGCTCCAATAGAATTATGTAGAAAATAAAGTATTTTCATGGCATTCAATTTGAAATCATGTGAAAAGTAATCCCGATACCTATATTCAATTTGACATTATTTTAAAAAAGAGGCTAAGAACATACAAATTACCGTTTTGTGAGAGACTGTAGGCAATCTGAATACGTTCCCTTCGTCTGATATGGAAAAAAAACTCCCATATTTGTGACTGGCTTTCTTAATTTTTCATTGAAAATGACAGTTTACAAGATGGTTTTTCGTCTTGTTTTCTTGCAAATTATTCCCCGATACACCTTATATGACCGAGCTATAGTTATAAAGCATCATAAAAGGAATTTATTTCTGAAGTTTGAGAAATCTGTAGGCTCTTTTCATTTACTAGATCTTGACCTTAAAATAAAAGATGAGTTTGAAGAAAAAGAAAGTGTGAGAAAGTATCATTGATGTACTTCTGAATTTGTTACGGTCATCTTGTGAACATTTCAAGTTAAAGGGGGTGGGGATAACCTCCATGGGATCTATAACCTTTATACATATTGTACCATTAGATACATAATAACACAAAAAACAAAATTATATCTGGGGTTAAGGGGAATAGTTTTCAACTATTTTAAGGTTACACGATCATTTGTCGTTTCAGGGACCGGGGTGGCCAGGGAGACCTCGAAGGGGGGGGGGGGTTCTGACTCCTTATACCATTTAATCTGTCATAATACAAAGACGGCTTTGTGGTTTCCGATTTTATTTAAAGCTATTTGATTGTTTCCATAACCAAGGAATGACCACCAGGGATTTGCTTCAATGTATAACTTGCATGTGGAATCCGATGTTCTCTGACCCTTTTTAAACTATAAAGGTAACCTAACCATTTGCATTTCAGATTATTTCACCCCATTCTATAACTAAACTTGTACTTACCGCCTGTCATAGGTACTGTCAAGTTCATTAACTATAATCCAATTAAAACACACAGTGAATTAATTCCTATTGATATAATGATGTGTACACCATGTGCAATCCAATGATAATAATGGTAAAACTAGTACTTGTAGGGTGAAGCAAGTCCAATGTGAGACGCGGGTCTAGAAATTTTCAAAAGGATGTACACATGGTAAATGTACAAATTTTATATTATAATTACAATCAATGTTTTTTATATAACTTTGTGGTATTTATTCCAAAAACAGGCGAATTGTGAGGAGGGGTTGGTTTTGACAAAACTGATCGGAGTGGGTTTGGAAGAAGGTTTTTGTCTACCCAAATACTGATAAAAGTATAAAAGTTTGAACAACGTGATCAATTCTGAAAGTTGGCATCTAATTTTTTTTAAGTTCATCAAAAACTATTTACACTAAAATAATAATATTTGTTGTTTTGAAAATTAATTTAAAAAAAGTTCCAATGCAATTATGGGCCAAAATTTACCTCCCCCCCCCTTTCATGAAAAAACATGTACATCATTAATTAGATTCTGTAATTTCAGACTGGTAATGAATTTAGCATATGAAATACTTACATAAGAGGGCCATTTTTTTTCACATGTTCACCTAAGCATTTTATGCTCCATTTGACAAATACATGTACTGTGTAAATTATGAAATCATTGTGGATTTTTTTTGGTTACCCATATATGAAGGAGAGTGTATTTAGAGGCAAACACCTTAGTGCGGGTCTTACTGTCTTGTGACAGCATCTAGTTTTATTTTCTTCGAAAAATCTTATTATGAGACTTTATGCAAAATGTGATATGTTAATGAACGTTTAAATTCTTAACATCTCAATATAAAGCCTTTATGCAAATATACTTTGAATATTTCAATTAGTCTTAAACCTGACAAGAGCAACCCTCCATTTTTGATAAGGTAGTTCGATCATTAGGTTCTGAAAATCAGCAGGTAACTGAAAAAGCTCATAGAAATGTCTCTGGATTCATAAAGTTACATGTACGTGTAATTCCCCATGGGATTTCTTCAAAGTTCATCATTGATCATATTATATCAAGGATACTATCAAATCTCAAATACATTTGAGGAAATGCTAATCAAAGTACCAGCAGTGTATTTTCTGTTGAAAATTGATCAACAAATATGTTTTAGAATTTAAAAAAAATTTGAGTATCCAGGTATTCGGAGAAAAAATGCATGTTTTTAATTCTTATACAGTATTTTAGTTCTTCTATTTACTTCATTTGTAGTGTAAAAAGCTTGTGTTATCATTGCAAGATATAACACTTCACATTTAATTCCATGTTAATAAGCATTTTGATTTTAGGATAGATTAAAGCGAATGCGATTTCTCTAAAAATGCATCCATTTTCGTACTTTTAGGGGTGGGTGGGTGGGTGGTATAAATGCCATCTTTTTACCAGACCGTCTCGAAGACTTAAAAAAAAGATTCATATTGAGATGCATGAAATGATAATTGTTGCCAGAAAAGATTTCAAGTTAAAGCTTTATTTTGAGATTTTTTTAATTTAATAAATGATAATTATAAGAGTTATCCTTACTGGCTGAAAGCGGACTATCCGTATTTTATTTTTACATAATTTTATACACAAAAAGTGAAAGGGATTGAGCAGCAGGCAAAGCCTATTTAAGCCCTCTCCCTATATCCTTATCTGATCCCTAGTTTACATTCTGATTTCATCTTTAAAGATAAAATCATTTTAACAAAGGTATTTGTGGATACATTCAGTCACAAAAAACTACAAATTTTCAATTGACCATTTGCCATTATTATTCTTGTCGATCCTTTATGAATAAAGTTATTTATGAGTGTTATATTGAATTTCTAATTACACTGTATTTGTCAACTAAAATGTGAAATTTTCAAATTGTGCTGAATGTTTCAAAAAATGACAGCTTTGTCATCCGGAAATTCCAGAGGTGGGATCAGGTGTCTATGAGAAGTAAGCATCTCCTGTCCAGCAGTCGCACCCGCCGTACGTGTGAGCCCTATATACTGAACAGGTAGACAGAAAATATTTTTTTTGTGTTTTGCTATGGTTTGTAAGAACATGACAAAAGCTTTTCTGAGCGAATTTTGCAACACAGATCTTAAACCTGATATGATTCAAAACATTAAGGAAGCAATATATTTTGAAATTTGATTTATTTTCAAGCATTAGTTTATAAGTGTTACATGTATGATAAATGTATATCTCAAGTACATGTATGATGATAATTTAAAAAAGAAACCACGCCAAAATACCAGTATTTAGTTTGTCCAGTGTACATTGTTACTAATACAACAATAATTCATTCTACACAATGTTTCATTTTATCAAAGGTCTGCATATTTTGTGAAAGAGATGATGCTATTTCTTGAATATCAAGGATAAATTTTAGTTCATGAAAGTGCAAGAAAAAATGCCAATAAAACTCACCCTAAAATTTAAGTTTTGATTATTTTCAGTCAAAGGAAGTTTCCGTACACGCTAGAATTTATGATATACCGGTCTGAAACGCTATTTCAATATGTAAGTCATGTTATTCTGTCGAAAAGTATGAATATGAGATTATTGCTCCTTAAAGATGATTTTCTATATTTCTATAAGTGAATTTGGATGTATTCTGTATTGGTAACGATTTCTTTTTCACTCAGTGACATTAAAGGTCGGAACACCTGGTAAGATTTGACTTATTATATTTTGTATTTTAATACATGCAGAATCTTTCTGTTTGTAGTGAAGTGTACCACCAGATTTTTTTGAATTTTATTAAAACTATTTAGAATCGAGCAATGTTCTATTTATTGAAGGAGTCTAAATTGACCTTTTATTTTTCAACCAATCAGATGTATGCACAGCAGGATGAAGTACTACTATCCTATTTTTAATTAAATTACCAGTTGCAAAAGCTGTGTAGATGGTATTTAATTTATTTTTTAAAAAGAAATACAAGAATAAAGATTTTCAAAATCACAAAGTATTTTACATATCATAAACTATCTTTAATTACTTCTGCCTTTTCTATCTGGTACGCGGACCAATGCAGAAATACAAAGTCTTCGCTGGTATAACTGTATAGCACAGAAAACAAATTTAAACCAGAAGTCTCTGATGAGACTGTAGCTCTACTGGTCTGTACGTATAACAAAGTAGCACTTGGATTTAAAACTTTGCAACATGCATTAATAATTAGAATTATGTATCTTAATGTAGTCTACTTCTGTGCCAAGTTATATTGAAATCAAACGAAAACTGTAGGAAGAGTAGCGTTTTGAAAGTATTTCACAGAAATTTCTATTGCCAAATCAGATTGAAATCAGACCAAAACTGTAGGAAGTGTAGCGTTTTAAAGGAATTTCACAGAAATTTCTATTTATAGTAACCATGGCAACAACGTTCATCGAAATCAAAAACTGATGCACTAAATGATGCATCTTAGTGTGTGTAGTCTACTTGTATGCCAAGTTATATAAAAATCAGACCAAAACTGTAGGAGAAGTGTTTTTAAGGAATTTCACAAAAATTTCTATTTCTAGTAACCATGGCAACACCGTTCATCAAAATCAAAAAACGATGCATTAAATTATGTATCAAAGTGAAGTCCACTTGTGTGCCAAGTTATATTAGAATCAGACCAAAACTGTAGGAGGAGAAGGGTTTTAAAGGAATTTCACAGAAATTTCTATTTTTAGTAACCATGGCAACACCGTTCATCGAAATCAAAAACCGGTGCACTAAATTATGTATCTTAGTGTAGCCTACTTGTGTGCCAAGTTATATTGAAATCAGACCAAAACTGTAGGAGCAGTAGCATTTTGAAAAATTGTTTACAGACAGACGGACAGACAGACAGATGGACGATGGACACCTTACTATCGCATAAGCTCTTCTGGTCTCTGACCAGTAGAGCTAAAAACTTTGAAAAAGTGTGTTCAGGCATTGCTGAAATAATTTCGAGAAAAATATGGGGGGAAAACCATGTTAAGGGGGCTCTCTACATCGTCACAACATGGCGGACTTCCGTTCGTACCGCCATTTTGGTCCGAAATGATCAGATTCTGTCCTGAACAAATTCACACAACACCGATAATTCACAGGGTATAGCATAAGATACGAGATGTTTACTCTATTATGAACAGAATGTATCCCCTTGAAGCGCTGAGGGTTGTCAAGGTACCCTTTCTTTAAACATGATTTTTTTTTCGTAAATATACTAGTATTCTGATTTTATTCACAGAAAATATTAAAATAAACTTATAAAGATAAAAAATATTATAAGTACTGTTTAAAAAAAAAAACAGTGAACGGATAATAAACCAAAGCCTTGTTATGATATCGATATTTGATCAGTAAGTGACAATTTCAAATATTTACATTTGCTGTGTTTTTCTACTATGCCAACTGTGAAATTGATTTGAAAGCCATTTTTGTGTATACTCAAGAAATATACACGGAAAAACTCGCGCTAAAGTGACGTCACAATGAGGCTATAGAGACGTTAATAAAAATATGACAATTTAGGGCAACGAGAAATTCAAACATTAAAGATATATACGCTATATAAACGCGATTTCTTATGTGAAACAAAATGATTTGAGAAACATGATGTGTAATAAAAAATAATTACTTTCCACAAAGATTTACTAAATAAGTCGTTGCAATTACAAAACAATTAAGCAAGATCTGCATTAAGAATTCAGCCTATTCACGAATATTGATGAAGGAAGAGCGTAAACAGTATATAGACACGCATGTCCGCGGGAAATCATAGACAACGAGGTACGTATCATTTTGACTACTATTTTGAATAAAAGTTAATATCTGTCATTACAGAGTAGATGGTTAATAATGGTTGTTTTCAAAGATAAGTATCTTTAAACATAAAACGTATGCCATCCATGTCAAAAGCTATTTCTATACCAAACGGCCTACCTTGTTTTCTTGACGCCATTTTTGTTTACCAATCTAAAAGTAGCGACGGTGTCACATGATGCATGAATTTAAATATAGCATTACTTTGCTAGTACGATAATAAATAATTATAATTTGAGATCTTTATAATGCGTTCATTTCCAATTGTGTAATTTACAATATTTTCGTAACTTTATTTGGTGAACAAAATAAATAAATTTCCAACTTTATTTTTGACAGACGCAAGTTATAGCGTGTATATCTTTAAGTATATTTTAGTGCATTTAAACATGTAAAATGTAAATATAAGGAATTTTTAAAGCTTAGTGTGAATTATTGGTGTGTAAATCACACAGACTTGCACGTAGGCATATTTCATGAAGCGCGCTAGACAAGTCTGTGTGATTTACACACCAATAACTCACACAAAACTTAAAAACATTCCTTAATTAGATGTTTCCATAAAGTCCTAAATTGTGAAAATATGATCATTTATGTTAGGAAAATTCTAACATGTACAAAAAACGACCCGAACGATATACGAGAAATACATGTAAAATCCTCGAAAAAGTGCAACTTGGCTATTCAATCCCCCCCCCCTCCCCCCTGCACACACACACATTTTGTATCCTGAAAGATTTTATCTGCACTCCGTATTCAAATATATTTCTTTGTAATTTACATCTTAATTTTCCCTGAGTCGATGTCCTTTTGTATCTCTGGTGTCATTTGTTTATAATTATTCTCCTTGCAATCCAGAAAATATACAGGAGAGGTTACTTTATTCAAATCGTATCCCTCCTCCTTCAACTTTAGCTTGCTCTGTTTGAAGGTACTGGTGTATATGAACTCCTTTACAACTCGTATAAACCTCGGTCTAGCGTATGCAGGTAGTTGTTTGACACAGTGTTCAGCAATGGAATTTAATTGTTCTACTTTTAAACTGAGGTTTTCTGGTTGAGTTTGCAAAGTTAACGCTGCCATTCCAGCTTTACCTTCATTCTCTGTAAGACAGAAATTATTGCTGAGTTATAAAACTAGTTTATATATATATATATATATATATATATATATATATATATATATATATATATATATATATATATATACAGCTTCACGTATTTCGAATCACGCTCTTGCGACCAAACAGGAAGCATAACTGTAATCATTTTCAAGCCAAAAATACTGTATAATACATGATGTAAGATGAACATTTTAACATTGTTTTAATATCTTGTATAAGTAAAATTAATTGATGAATTGATATTTAGGATAAGAAAAATATTTTCTTTTAAACTATGCATATTTTATTTTTCAATAAAATTCTTCGAGTTTTTTAACTGTTCTATGATTGATATTATAAACCCAAATAGGAAAAGAATATATCCTTTGGTACATTAACTCGAACTATCAAAATAATAAAATTAGTACATGTAAACAAACCTCCTATTCGCACACCATATACACAGATATCAGACACCAACTCCAGTTCCATCAAAATGTTAGCGACCTCTGTTGTTGATACGTTTTCTCCTTTCCATCTATTCGTGAACATAGAAATGCGTTAATAGAAAGTATATGATCAGATTCAAGCAACCAATGAAAATACAATTTAGCCCTCTTTCACGAACAGGTTACTACAATATATAAGACTGATCAGAATTTTATTTTTAAAAATATATAAATGGTGTGTTCTTTTTACACTTCTAATGATACACAGCAATCGTTTATCAAACTTCCAGAAAAACAAGCAAATTCAGAGAATAAATGTCCCCCGCTTAAAGGAAAACCTTTTGACCTCAACATCAACAGGATTCAATTTTAGAGCACAGGGAATTAAATTTTATTGAAGGATGCTCAAAGAAAAATAAAGTTCTCTGGAAAAAGTATGAATTTATGACCTTTGACCTACTGAGCTCAAAATTGTTTGTGGTCTTTTTCAAGGCCATTAAGAGTTGTGAAAAAAAATCATTAAAAAAGCTCAGATATGCAAAGATATCGCCCTGAAACGAAAGTGTTACACACAAATAGAATGTATGAATTAATAGCTCCTGACTTTTTGACCTAAAATTGTAAGGGGTCTTATTTAGACCATAGGGAGCAGTGGTATAAAATTCCATAGCAAAAGTTCAAAAGCTTCTTGAGATATCGTTGGAAACGAAAGTTTTACACATAACCGGAATTTATGATTTTTTCCTTGACTTTTTGACTTCGAAATCAACAGGGGTCTTCTTTAGACCATAGGGAGTTGTGGTATAAAATTCACTGCAAAAGCTCAAAGGCTTCTTGAGTTATCGTCCGGAAACGAAAGTGTTAGACATTGACAGAGAGACAGACAGATGGACGGACAGACACACCCAAATTAATATCCCCCACTTTCAGTGAAAGCGGGAGACAAAAAAGAATGATGATAATTATGCAATGTATACTTAACCTGAATGTGTCGCCTAATCTGTCAGAAAAATAGACAAAGTAGTCTTTATCACGCGTAAATGCGTCCCCTGTGTTAATGTAGCAATCTCCATGACGAATCACGTTAAACACCAGCTTCTTCTTTCTTTCGGATTCTTTGCCTTTATATCCCTCGAACGTCAGCCGACGCCTTTCATCTAACTTTATTAACAGCAATCCAGAAGATTCTACAACAGTGAAAAAAAACTTTGTTTTGAAAGTTACTATACTCATAACAAGCTAATTCAGAGAATTTGCGACCCTCGCTTTTAAGGAAAAAAAGAGAGGGTGGAAGAAATGGAAAAAAATTGCGATGGAGAAAGAAGAAAGGTCAACTTTGACCTTTCAGCTTTTGGCCTTAAGGACACATAAATTTAAAGTTAGATTTTCGTCCTAATTTGCTTAAAAATTGGGGTGGTTGAGCGGATTTTAATTTTATTTTCTATCGCTGTAAACTTCTACATAATGATCTTCTGATACAAAATTTTCACAATGTAAATATCAATATGGATTTATAGATTTGATCACTTATTCTTTAAAATGTGTACAGAAGATTCTTTTATCACACTGTTATAATGATTTTATGAGGATGTATGTATATGTCACACATACATGTAACTGTTAAATGCCACTATATTCGGAAGTTGTGTATCGAGTGGTTAGCTCGTTAGTCTCAAAGGAAAAATGATACTCAGGATTTTTATTGACAGGGTTCGAACCCCACCAATGCCACTTTTTTTTAAACAGAATAATTTTTCCGAGAAATTTTTCCTCAGAAAAGTTTTCATAAATTTCAACAATGAGAACTTTACTCTAAATACTTAATTCACAAATTGAAATTGATTTCTATATTTTTGAAGCTATAGGCATTCTGCACGCCCTGTTTACCCATCTCCTTTCAAATTGAGTTTTGATTAAAAGTTGTGATAAAAAAATTTCATTGCAAAAGCTCAAAGGCTTCTCGAGATATCGTCCGGAAACGAAAGTGTTACACATAGACAGAAATACAGCTAGACAGACGGACGGACGGACAGACAGACACAAACTAATATCCCCCAATTTCAGTGAAAGCAGGGAACAAAAAGCGTCCAGTTTACTTAGTCCCATTTCTTTCATTTTGTCTACGATGAGAATATAAAAATGTTTACAGTTCAGAATATCATACACTCAATATTGTGGAATATTGTACAATTTTGCTGTTTTTGAGGTCAATTCAATGATTTAGCTATCTGAGAAGTAAAATATTCACCGAACCAGAGGGGCAAGGTGAATATTGTATTTCGAAATCAATGTGGCTAAATCATCGTATTAACTGAAACAAGAGGCCCAAGGGCCTTAACGGTCACCTGAGTATAAAACAACAATCCATAGAGTATAAAATAAACTGATAGAAGAAGCTTTTGTAAATATTTGATCGTCCATTGTGGCCCCACCCTATCCCATGAGGCATGATTTGAACAAACTTGAATCTATACTACCTGAGTATGTTTCCATGTAAATATAAATATAACCAATCATGGCTTTGCTGTTCTTGAGATTTTTGCTACGTATTCCAATGTAAAACGTTCATTGTCCATTGTGGCCCCACCCTACCCCTGGGGGTTATGATTTTAACAAATTTGAGTCTATACTTCCTGAGGATGTTTCCATATGTTTCATCTTACCTGGTCCAGTGGTTCTGGAGAAGAAGATATCTAAAAGATACCATTAATTTTTCACTAATTCTTAATTATCTCCCCTTGGAAGAAGGCGTGGCCCTTCATTTGAACAAACTTGAATCACCCAAACCCAAGGATACTTTGTGGCACGTTTGGTGGAAACTGGCCCAGTGGTTCTTGAGAAGAAGTCGAAAATGTGAAAAGTTTAAGCACGAGTCACACCCGCACGACGACGGACGAAAACAGAGGTGACCTAAAGAGAGCAGTAATTTTTTTATCATATGATTCAATGATTAAAAATAAAAATGATACAAACTCGTTAATGAATCCATGCCATCTTACCTGTTTACATTTACTGAAGTCATAGCAAAACACAATGAGAGAAGATGGGTTAAAATAATTTGGAAATTTTAAAATCTGTTTTAGGTGTGAAGAAAATAATTAAATGTCAGGCACAGAGGATCAATTTTGAAAAAAGGGGGCACTGTAATGTAAAAATTGACAGCTTTTCTGAAAAAAAAATCTTTGACCACCCCCCCCCTTTTCAAAAAGAGAATTCTCCAAACTCCAATTTAATTTATTTTGTTCGTTTGTTTGTTTGGGTTTTTTTTTTTGGGGGGGGGGGGGTTAGGGTCCATTAACAGGGTGGGTGGGCGGCTGGGTGCGCAACCAGCCTTTCAAGCAACATTTTCATTTTCTGAAAAAAGTACGAGGGACAGATCTCCTGCAACCCCCCCCCTCCCCATTCTATCAGCCTGAATGTTATGTTCACTTGAGTGGAAGTCGGGTGCAAGTGAAATAACGTCCAGAACAATTTGTATCAATTTGGAATTTCCTTGTTTATATCTTTATTCCAATGTTGAAAAAATAAATTATAACGGTCACCTTCAGAGTCAAGTTCAGGTGAACATAACGTAGTATTTATTCTACACTGTTGGATATCAGTCAATCAGAGAGGTAGCCTTAAGAAATACCCAATCAGGTTATAAAGATAGAATTTAATGTGTTGTTTTTTTTTTTAAAACTTAATGCAACTTTGCATTCATTTGCTTTACAATAATACATAGCATCTTGTCGTGGAAATCTAAATAATGCGGGAATGCATGATATAGTGGAGATGGAATTATTTAAATTTCGTCTCATTTGATGTTGAAACAAAACAGAACTTTTTATTATACTTACAAACTTGGTTCCTATATCATTCTATATTTAAGTAAGTCTAACATATACAATGTTTTACTGAGCGGTCATAAAAAATCGATGTTTGACCGCAGATCGAGTGAGATGTTCGACCTGTCAATGAGATATTGGACCGCTTACTTCACGCTGTGGGCGGGATCAGTTAAGTCTTATTTGCATTGACAGTAACAGAATTGTCCGAGTTTTAGAGCAGGTCAAGGAAATTCACATCATGGAAGCCAGCACAAGATACATGTATATCAAAAAATAAAAGGTATAACAAAACATTTATTGATTGAGTTCTCGGACTATATGTGTGTCGACCACTCGAACCAAACTGTCTGCCTTCGGCCTAACGGCCTCAGGCAAACAGTTTTGTTCTTGGGTCCGACAAAACACATGCATGTTGCCCTCGAACCCAGACAATAAATGTATATTGTTGCCTCGGTTGATGAACTTTTTTCGGGTTCCCCACTACAGCACTCTGCTCAAATTATTTTTGTACTATTTATTATTAGTCCCCTACCAGTGAAACCGGAGGGGACTATAGGTTTCCTCTGAGTCTGTCCGTCCGTCTGTCTGTCTGTCCCTCTGTCTGTCTTTCAGTCTGTCCCACATGGTTTTCCGCACTTTTTTTCTAAACGCTTGCAGATATTAAGCTGATTTTTGGTATGTGAATGTATCTTGATGAGTTACAGATCAAGTTTGCATTTCGTTCCGCTTCAATGATTTTTGACGGAATTATGACCTTTTCGATTTTCAGGGTTTTCCGCATTTTTTTTCTAAACGCTTGGAGCTGATTTTTGGTATGTGACTTTACCTTGATGAGTTAAAGATCAAGTCTGCATTTCGTTCCACTTCATTGATTTTTGACAGATTTATGGCATTTTCAATTTTTAACGGGAACCAGATTACACTTGCCGGTAGGGGACTAGTATTGCTAATGTAATACTCTCAGAATGCTTGTTATTTTTAACAGAATAAAGCTTTTTATGATTACCATTGATCATAGAATAATTAATATTAGAAACAGTATTATGTACTTCGTAATTGTATTCAATTTTTTAAATTTAATATTTTATGTTTTACATTTAATATTTAGCTGCATTACTTGATCAGAAAAAATTCTATACATGTATTGAGAAAATGTTCTTGTCCTGTTTCGCTGCCTGTCTCTCAAACTTTTGAAAATCTTTTTCTCAGACATTATCTATTCTTTGTAACCATTATTTAAAGAAAGCTGCAAAATAATGTGTTTCGATATTTTCAATTTAATTTTATGGTCTGATTGCTTTTTTTTTCTCTGAAAACAGAATTTAGTTAGATGTTCACGATCAGAGCAGAATAAAAAAATTACCTCCTCCATACCTCCTGAAATTTTGATAACTAAACTTACATATATTTCAGAAGTTGGCTTCAGACACTACATATCACATTTTATTCAGAAAGAGCCTTTTTTAAAACTTAGTTTTAAAATTCATACTCCTCGTACAGTTCTTTTTAATCTGAACGAAATCTAGCATCAATGTACATCTTTTTTGTGACTGGCATTTCATAAAATACAGCAAGCTTAATTGTTAAATTTGTTCAACTTTTCTATTGTCAACTTCCCTTATTTATGTAGCAACGTACCTTTATCACCTGCATATGGAGTTTATGTCTCCCAGTTGATTCGATACACAAAAGCATGCTTTATGTAAGAACAATTTCTAAAACCAAACAAGCTATTGACAAACAAGGTGTTGAAACATGGATATCAACAGTCTCGTTAAAGTCAACATTTCGCAAGTCTTATGGCCGATACAATGACCTTGTCAACAAATACAATCTATCATTAAGTCGAAAGCTGACTGACGTTTTTCATTCTAATTATTAGGTCATTATTTACACACTGAATTCTCTGAATTTACGTTTGCCCGATCGTGAATAGAAGAACACGGCAGGCGTGACCGGTCAACAGGGGATGCATACTCCTCCATGACACCTGATCCCACCTCTGATGCTTTTAAGTGAGCGTCTCAGAGAAAACCATGCAAAATGGCAAAAATGGTCCACAAGCTTACATCTCAGATATTTTAAAACTTGTATAAAACTGGAAGGACCTCCCATGAAAGTCCAAATTTTGAATTCAATTGCCCCTCAATGTTGTTCTATTTTTAGCTTTGACCTACTTTAAATATTGGCCCAAATATCCTTTGAAAATTGTAAAAAAGATACCAAAAAAGATACATTTTGAGTACCAAAATATGAAAATAAGAGAAAAATTCATACAAACTTTTTATTCATATTTAAGTTATCTATGTCTTATTTTTTCAGTAAAACAAAGTTGAATTGGCAGTACTGCTTTTATAAAGATCAGGCAGAATTTAGAAAACTGGCATATCGATACCACTGCCAGATGTAAAAGAAAATGCTAACTTTGAGTAGGGTATAAATATACCTGTAAACGCTTGCATCTTGTCTATTTCACATGATTATAAAAGTAGAAGACCTAAATGGAAACTGAAAGAAAATCCATCTTTGGACTCTCAAAGTTTGCTGCACAATTGATAAAACATCGATCGATACATATACGAAATAAACATATTCTAGCTCATTCTTGAATTTATTTATATTTTAGACATAGAGACCTTAAAACGCTTTTGAAATTTTGAATTAATTTTAAAAAAATATTTTCTGGTCATAAATACTTCTTAGATCAATATCTTCCATGTTTAAATCCTGTAGATAAGTTTTGTTTCTATGAAAAATGATTTATAAGATTTACCTCCCCTTAAATGCAATCTCCAGGCAGAGGAGGTAAGAAAGAGAAGAGAAGTCAAATGGAAGTCAAAACATGATTATCAGAATGAGCTTGATGCAACTATTTTGATCTGTGTGGTTTGATCTTTTGAATTAAAATGACTTCCAATATTTTTCTGATTAATTTGATATATTTATAAATGGAAATGGATGTTCATTTACAAGCACTGCCAACCAAATGCCCTGCTGTGTGTGACTTTCATAATGGAGAAACTGTTTGTAATTTTGCAAACACTTTCTATGTTTATGAATGTGACAGAGATATATTGAATCATCTATATTCTCTACAAAGTGCAGAAATAATAGACAAGCATGTATATGATGCTCACGTATGTCCTGAGTATATATTGATATTATATCGAAGTGGGTATTTTACTGTTGATAAAACCGTTCTCTCAATGAGAATATGTAATACACACCGTGAAGAGTTGGGGGCACGATGGAAAAGACCCAAGGGAACCTTTTCCTATCCTGGTCATCAGGGAAAGATGAAAGCAGACAGAGGAGCCAGCCCAACAATGTGCAAAGAGCTCTGGTTAAATACAAGACAAATATTACCAGTAGGGTCAGGTTCGTTATGATAATTACATTATGAACCTAGTTATCAAATTTTCAATGAAATAATTATAAAAAGTTGCATTGACTTATGTGTTTGAAAGAAATATTTATTCCAGTAGAATAAATTTAAATAAAATATAATTTTAAATTATGTTTAGAGAGCATATACATGGACCTAAATTAAGGCTTTCACAGAAAGCTATAGGGAAAAAAAATATCATATCTTAAAACAGTTTAAAAGTACAACAGGTGATCATCATTTATAATTTGTTTATTTACTCAATATATAATTAAGCTTAGGAAATTTAAAGAAATTGAATTTGATAAAATGATGTGTATATGCTATAAATAAGCTCTATTACAGTGTAATTGTACTTTGACAAAATGTGCTTTATTTATTTCAATTACTTGTCTTGTAGCAATTTGCAAGAGGTGCTGAATGGAGCATAAGAAGAATGTTTCTCCCTCTTACAATGTACAGTTTGTGGAAGAACTTGGTAATTATAATATTTGTTAAGTATACATTAGCTAGCTAGTATGCAAAAGGATACATGTAAGCAATTTTCAGATTCAAAATCTCCACGTCCCACAGTGGGATTCGAACCCGCGACGTAAGGATCAACTCCTTACTTCGCGACTCTAGAGCAGACGCTCTAACCACTGCGCCACGCGGGCGACGTGGGACTAAGATTGATTGATTGTATATTGTTTTACGTCCCATTCGAGAATTTTTCACTCATATAGAGACGTCACCATATACCGGTGAAGGGCTTCAAATTTTGACCTTTACTCGGCACTCAGGGCCATTGAGCAGTGAGGGATCTTTATCGTGCCAACGCCTGCCGTGACACGGGGCCTCGGTTTTTAAGGTCTCATCCGAAGGACCCGCAACTTTCACTTCAAAGTGCCGAGCGCATGGCGAAGGAACAGTTGCTACCTATTTTTTACCGACTTAGGTCTGTCGCGGCCGAGATTCGAACTCACGACCTCCCAATCACGGAGCGAGCGCTCTACCGACTGAGCTACCGTGAACGGTAGTGGGACTAAGATGATTTTATATTAAAATCAAATATACATGAATTTGATGATTATTATTGAGTTATATCAACAAACCCAGAAACTTTTCATCACAGAGTTCTAATTCAAGGTAGAAATTCATGATTACTGAAAGCTCAAGTGAGCTTTTCTCAGATCACATTTTCTCTGGCGTCTGTCTAGCTGTCCATCTGTAAACTTTTTAACTTCTTCTCAAGAACCACTGGGCCAATTTTGACTAAACTTGTCACAAAGTATCTTTGGGGATTCAAGTTTGTTCAAATCATGACACCCGGGGTAGGGTGGGGCCACAATGGGGGATCAAAGTTTTACATAGAAATATATAGGAAAATACTTTTAAAATTCTTCTTCTCAAGAATAAACAAAGCCATAATTAGTCATATTGATATGGAAGCATCCTTAGATAGTGTAGATTCAAGTTTCTTCAAATAATGACCCCTGGGCTAGGGCTGGGCCACAATAGGGGATGAAAGTTTTAAATTGTGTCACTGGTTTCACAGACGTTTGAAAGTCAGTCAATATATTGGGTCTCAATAGCTCAGTTGGTTAGAGCGCTGGCACGTAATGCCAGAGGTCCTGGGTTTGAGTCCCAGTTGAGACTTTATTTTTCACCACCTGTGACAATTGGAATATATAGGAAAAATCACCACAATGGGGGATCAAAGTTTTACATATGAATAGATGGGGTATTATCTTTAAAATCTTCCTCTCAAGAACAACAAAGCCACAATTACTCACATTGATAAAGAAGCATTCTCTGATAGTGTAGATTCAAGTTTGTTCAAATCATGACCACTGGGGTTAGGGTGGAGCCACAATGGGGGGGGGGGATCAAAGTTTCACATAGGAATATACTTAGTATATTGGAAAAATCTTTAAAAATCTTCTCATTAACAACAAAGCCATGATCAGTCAGTCATATTGACAGGGAAGCATCAATATCAGTGAATGCAGTGTAGACTCAAATTTGTTCAAATCAAGATCCTCAGATAGTGAAGATTCAATTTCATTCAAAACATGACCCCTGGGGTAGGGTGTAGCTAAAACAGGCGATCAAAGCTTTACGTATGAATATGTATTTAGGAGAAGAAATCTGCTGATGAAGAACAGCAGGGCCATATTGATTCAGGTAGGTGATGTGGCCCATGGGCCTCTTGTTTGTGAATTCCACTAGAGGGTTACTCCCCTTATTTTTCACATTACATTCTATATTCAAACAATGACAATTTTGTTTTCAGGAAATCAGTTTCAACCTCTAAAGTCCCAGCTTACAAGACCTTGGTCTGAATTAGCAAAGTCTGCGAAGTACTACTACATCAGCAAGGCCAAAGAAGCTGTAATGATAGTTCTGTCCATCATAGCCCCAGGACAAGAAAACACCATTCTTGCCAAAATTTGTCAAACATCTGAAAATGAGAGCAAAGAAATAGACAAAGCCACACAACAGTTGATAGAGGCCTATCATGCCACAGCAGACAAAAAAACCCAACAGCAGATCCTGTCATTGTTTGTAAACAACTTTACAAAGCAAAAGCTTCTTCAACTTATACCATCTCTTACACAGTCCAAAATTGATGCAGCTAGAAAACATGCCTCAGTGATAGGACCAGGACAAATGCTGAATCCACCAAAGATATACAGAATACGTCTGACCAGACCAAAATTGCTGCACTTTATTGAATATGTATCTATGCCCTCTATTTCCCAGGTTCTTCGTTTTGGTGCCATGCAATTACATTTGTCAAGTGGAGAAAAGGTACAGATTCCAAAGGTCATCAGATATGCTGTGAGTGCCAGAATCATTGCAAACTATCAAGAGTATTGCAAGGAATCGGATTTCGAAACTTTCAGCCGTGCTTCATTGTACAGAATCCTCAAAGCCTGTCGAGCATCAAAAAGGAAAGCAATGCATGGACTTGACAACACCACAGCCCTTGGAATGGATGCCATGGAGTCATTACAGAAGGTTGTGACAAGACTTGTTGAATATGGAATGGAGACAGAGAAAAAAGAGAATCTGATTGACATGATCAACATCTGTAATCAGCATTTGAAATTTGATGTGAAGAGCCATTTTAGCAGAAGTTCTTCATGCAGTGATCATTGTACAATGTTTGCCCTGAGTGATCCAGCAGACAAATGCTTTTCAAGTAATTGTGACCATGACCATTCAGACACTTGCTCTAATTGTGTTTTGACAGACAAACTTACAGAGTGCATCAAGGAAGCCACTGAAACAGTTCAAATACCATCTGAGGATTTAATGGAGGAATTGCAGCATGAAATTGTCATGGCAACAAAAGCCATCAAGGACTGGTAAGCTCATCTTCTCAGAACTGTTCATCAAGATTTTGCAAGATCAGATGTCTAACAACACCTTGACCTAAACCAAGGACTTCTGATAATGGATTGGGCCATGAAATTCCTTCCTCTCCAGTACAGAGAAACACAGTCAGATTTCTTCGGAAAAAAGGGAATTAGTTGGCATATATCCTGTTTAATTACTCAGAAAAGTGACCCTGAACCAACAGCTAGCACCTTGCCAGACCATCTTGACTTGAACACCTATATCCATATCCTTGAGAATGGAAATCAAGGCTGGTTTTCTGTTGCTCATATCATTAGACACCTTCTTCCAACTTTGTCAGAGCAATTTCCAAACCTTCAAGAGATCTTCATAAAGACGGATAATGCTGGATGCTACCACTGTACACCACTCATCTCATTTATCAGTAAGAATTACTGCCATTTTCCTATTACCATCAAAGAGTTCAACTTCAGTGAAGCACAATCTGGAAAAGATCTTTGTGACAGCAAAACTGGTTCTTGTCGAATGCATGTGGCCCGATTTCTGGATGAAGGAAATGATGTTCTGTCTGCCTCGGACTTGAAAAGAGCTTAAGAAAGCAATCATGGATTGAAAGGAACTAAAGCTTGTGTTATCTCCATTGACAATGCAGAGGAACCAAAAATAAAATCCAAAATCCCTCAGATTAGCCTTCTGAACAACTTCATATTTAATGTGGATTCAATAATTATTAGAAAGGCATACCAGGTTGGTTGTGGAAGGCTCATTGAGACAAATCCCTTGAAAGATCAACATCTTGATGTGAGAGGAATGAAGGGTTTCCAGGTATTTGTTATAATTACAGATCTATATAATAAATATATTATCACTTTTTGTATGGATATACAAAAAATATTTTAATAGTTGTTTTTTTTTTAATTCTACAATATACAGTAGAATTGCTATTTATTTAGGTAAATATTACTAATGGATTTTTCTGGTATAGGTTTTAGAAGAATTTCCGTCCCACGCAGTTGATACTGGACAAGTTCTTATGAGAAAAAGAAACTCTAACAACAAAAATGAAGCTGTCGGTGAGCAGGAGCAGGATCAGAGGCAACTGAATGATGAATTGTATTCATGTCCAGATCCCTCTTGTCAGAAACAGTATGTAAGGTCTGCCAATCTCGAGAAACATCTCGCTTTGGGAAACTACCTTTACAGGAAAGCAGAGGAAACTGCGATTGATTATGGCATTAAAATCTGGGTTGAGAAGTGTTCTGCCATTCGAAAAAAGAAACTCACATCAGTGAGACACTGACCTCTCACAGTCATGATATCTCTTCCCAAAGTTCAGGAGGGTGGGCATTAAAATCTGCAAGTAAATGCTGCAGGTTCTCGCAAAATGTATAAGACTATGTAAAGCAGATTTTTGACAACTGTGAAAAGACAGAGAAACGCCCAAACTATGCAGCCTTAAGTGGAGAACTAAAAAAAAGTTTCCGATGAAAATGGATGTCACCTCTTTGGGCCACATGAGTGGCTGACAGCAAATCAGCTAAGAAACTTGTTTGCTTCTTACATTAATAACAAGAAGAAAAAGTGCAAAGGCAGAGAGGGTAAAAGTCTTTCAGTTGAATTAGCAGATACAGAAAGCATTGTGAACGATGAACACCTCCAAGAAATTGTCATGAATCTCAAGGCAGAAGAACATCACCAGATTGTATCAGCTTTGTATGAAAATGTGTTAAATGTTGTAAATGCGTAATTTCGTGTATCCATGGGAACCTATTTGATAAACATGTAGGTGTGAAAAGTTTATTTTAAAGCATTGTGAATGATGAACATCTCCAAGAAATTGTCATGAATCTCAAGGCAGAAGAACATCACCAGACTGTATTATGTATGTATGAAAATGGGTTAAATACGTAATTTTGTGTATCCATGGCAACCTATTTGATAAACATGTAGGTGTGAAAAGTTTATTTTCTGCAATTTTATTCTAATAGTTAAAGATATTTCTAAAGATACAAGTAACAATTCCAGCATTTTATGAAATGCACTTAGCATATGAATATATTAGCATATATACAGTCATATTTCAAATTTAAACTGGATATTTTGCTTTGTTTGGTAACCATGGTAAACATTTTTATGGTAGCTTACATGCTATATCAGTATAACATGTTCTTTTGTTTCTATTTCATAACACAAATAATAGTCCTTAATCTTCCTTAAAGTCAGATTATATATGTATTAGCAAAAGTAAAGATTTGAAGTATTCTCAGAGTATTCAATGCCTAGCTTGCCTGAATATAAGCATTATCAGAGGGTTATTGAAGAAAAATTGAAAAAAATTGTAAAATGTATGATGTTTCCATGGCAACATTTACATATTTTTTCTGTGTTTGTACACCAATGTTTTATTTTAAATGTTTGTAAATATTGGACTTGTTTTCATGATTTTCGGATCGAAGAGTAATGAATTGATTAAAGTAATTTTCATCTTTTTCAAAGAAAATGATAAAACTCCAAGAATATGGTATTTCAATGACAACATGTTCTTTATATTTAAATGACAAAAATAAATTTCTTAATATTTTTTAACACTTTGCCTTTTTATATAGAATATTTATTAATACGACAAACTAAAACTTTTTTCCTGTAAAAATAAGTTCAATGAATAACAGCCATTTGATGTTTTTTAAAAAAAAGAATACCAAGATAATATCGTTACCCATGACAACATATATGTTCTTGATTAAAATGTTTTAAGTTCCTTTTATGTAGAATTGTATTATAGTTGTCCTTTTTGTTTTGAAATATTATAAAGTGACATGCTGAAACATTTCCAGTTAAATTATGATATACTAGATATGAGCTATTTTAACAATTTTATTGTGATTTGCAATACATCAAATCATAGCATTGTTTGTGACCTCATATCTGCCCTATTTGAAAGAGTCCAAAGATAGATTTTTTTATATTTTCCTAATCATGGTCTGTACTTACAGGTGTAATTACTATAAAACAAATTGCAGTGTTTACAGACTCTTTAAAAATACTTTGAAAGTTCATAAATATTTGAATTTTTTGGAAATGTGAACTTTGGAAGATTTGTGACCTTTTTGTACTTAAACTGGATGAGAACTGAATAAATTTTACTATCCTGACTGATACTCTAGGCAACATACTTTTATGCCTATCAGTTAATTTCAATGCATGAAATGTCATAATTTGTTGAGATTTCCTCAAATATGTCTAGATTTCATGATTTTAAGCTCCTAGTTTGACGACATGTTCTATTTTTAGTAACATGCCTCTAAGTCATGAACTAAGGCAACAATGACAAAAATGTATGTGGCAAATTTAATGGTATATCAATACTATATTGCACACAAAAATTGATATCAATACATAAACCCTGCTTGTGGACTGTTTTGCATGGTTTTCTCTGAGATGCTCACTTAAAGGTCCGTGTTTGCTCCGATTTGTATTGCCAAGGACTTTTGAGCTTAATTACTGTTCGTTATCTCCATATTTTTCAAAAAACAGTACTCTTTACATTTGTTTTCTCTATAAGAATAAAGCATGGTTACTGTTTACTCAAATCGGATACACATTTTGAGTTATTTCAATTTTTCCAAACTTTAAGTTAATTGTAATAAAGAAAAGTTTCTATTTTTTTTTTAAATAAAAAAAAATATCATGATCTAACTTCGATATATTTGAAACTCTGGCTAAAGTATTTTTCCAAGACTGTTTTTAAACCCGACTTGTACATTATGTTGTCACAACAGACTTGTCTTGTTATTCTCTATCAGAAAATGCTGATTTAGTTTCACCCAGAAAAACAATGACCATGTACACCTAATCCTTTTATTTTTAGATTTATTTCAACACGTTTATTTTTAATGTTTCATACACGTTTACTGTTGGAAATTTGCTTTATTTAATTCAATTAAATTATTTCATTATATAAATCATTTTTGTTCACATTTTAAAGCATTAACCTTATCATTTTCTTCATATAACATTTCAAATTTTCTCCAGTTATAGTAATGACTGTTATGTATATGAACCATTGTTCTGTTCATTCCTTCATAAAAAGTTATTATTATGCTTCCTGTCAGTTTGTCTCTATATAATCAATACCCAACTATTTTCGCATAGTGTTCTAAGGATTTATATAGCGTAAGCATACTATGCCGAAATAGTGCACGGCTGTCTTTTCTAGAGAAAATGTAATTAGCACCCACGCTGGGGATCGAACTCACGATCTGGAGAACGTCAGTCCAACGCGTTACCGATTACGCCACAAACACCGCTACTTTACGGAATGTATTTTCAAGTATAAAAACGTAGTTTTTATACATTTGTCACAAAACAAGAAATAAATGAATATAATTTCTAAAAGACTGATATTATTGATAAGGATCTTAAAGAAAAATTCTCTAACAAATAATCGAATTTATCAGTAACCAAAATTGCAACGTAACATGAACTGGTTCTTCGGAGTCAATAAAACGCTTTTTGATATAACGCTTGATTAAAGAATGTTCAAGAAAATTTTCATTTAGATTTAACGTCTGCAAACAGGTTTGGGATTGAGAATTTAATTAAATTGTCGTATACAAACAACAGTCAGCATAATAATTATAATAGTGTTATTATTTGGATGTACTATGCCGAAATAGTAGTCAGGGTTTGACACATAGTGCACTCGCCTCCGGCTCGTGCACCATGTGTCAAACCCTGACTACTATTTCGGCATAGTACATCCAAATAATAACACTATTATATAAATATGGACCACTGATTGTACATGGTCTGTAGTTATAATACTGGGAGTCCTTGACACAAATAGAATTTTAACATTTAAACAGTAAATAACATTTATAAAAGCAAATTATTTAACAGAGTTATGACGTTATGGCTATTAATTAAGACTTGTTGTATACATGTAATTACTATTGTAAATGCCATACCTTTTAAAAAAATAAAGTATACAAGTTAACCATAGGTGGATCAGCATTAAGTATAATGAGCGACAAAAGAAAAAAATACACGTACTTATTTTCAAATAATCTATCTGTTCAAACAAAAATGGAACCACTGAGATTTTAAGAGGCCTGGACGCATATTATAAGTTAACATTTTCTCAATTTTTCTGTATAATATCATTACTTATATGTTGCTATAGCATTTTACATGGAAAAATAATAAAAGCGTGTTCAGAAACTTCTTTTATCTGGAAATTATTGAAACTACGAATTTTGGGACGCGTTTGATTGACACATCCTTGCACTTTCACAAAGCAAACATTATCCTTAATACTAAAGAAAAGTAGAATTTTTGATGTGTATTAATGAAAAAATTAAAACTATAATCCAGAAAATTCAGAGTAGAAATGAGAAGGCAAAACCAACTACATGTATCCAGTATTTTCAGTTCGTGTTCAGTGATTTGTGCAGTGTTTAACAAATTGAACACACCCGGTGAAACGTAAACATTAACAAAAACGGAGCTCGTGCCCTGTTTACAAAAACACACGTCTGACGTGGTGTAAATAATAATGTCGTTGTCATTGAATTCTAAGAATATTCAAGATAGTTCAATTCATTTAACTGGTTTTATTTTTTGAATAAGCATAGAAATTTATAATGTAAACAATGCAACTGTGTCCAGGCCCCTTTAACACTTTAACTCTGGAACAGGAATGGAATTTAAATCTTTGAAAATGGATATAGCAAACGGTGAACAGTTTTCGTTTATGATGGATAATAATATTAACATTTAGTGTTGGACAACTTTTAAATGAAATTTTTAAAAACAAGAGGCCCATGGGCCACATCGCTCACCTGAGCACATTGGCTAGACTAAGGCACAAATCAGTTCAGTAATGAACGGGGGGGGGGGGGGGAGGGGGGACTTGAATTTTAAACTGCCTGATGATGTCAATATAACAAATGAATTTGTTGTACTTGAGAAGATTTTAAAAGAATTTTCCCATTTATTTCTTTGTAAAAATTTGATCCCCCATTGTAGCTCCTCCCTATCTCAGGGGTCATCATTTGAACAAACTTGAATCTACATTACCTGAGGATGCTTCCATATCAATAAGACTAACATAGCTTTTCTGTTCTTGAGAAGAATTTTTTTTTCTATATGTTCTTATGTAAAACTTTCGATCCGCCATTGGGCCCCACCCTACCCCCGGGGGTCATCATTTGATCAAAATTGAATCTACACTACCTGAGGATGCTTCCATATAAATTTGACTCATAATGGCTTTGCTGTTCTTGAGAAGAAGATTTTTCCTATATACTTCTATGTAAAACTTTGATCCTCCATTGTGGACCCACCCTACCCCCGGGGGTCATGATTTGAACAAATTTGAATCTACACTACCTGGGGATGCTTCCATTTAAATATGACTCATCATGGCTTTACTGTTCTTGAGAAGAAGATTTTTAAAGATTTTTCCTAAATATTTCTATGTAAAACTTTGATCCTCCATTGTGGCCCCGCCCTAACCCCGGGGGTCATGATTTGAACAAATTTGAATCTACACTACCTGGGGATGCTTCCATTTAAATATGACTCATCTTGGTTTTACTGTTCTTGAGAAGAAGATTTTTAAAGATTTCTCTTATATATTTCTATGTAAAACTTTGATCCTCCATTGTGGCCCCGCCCTACCCCCGGGGGTCATAATTCGATCAAATTTGAATCTACACTACCTGAGGATGCTTCCATATAAACATGACTCTTCATGGCTTTACTATTCTTGGGAAGAAGATTTTTAAAGATTTTTCCTTTATATTTCTATGTAAAACTTTGATCGTCCATTGTGGCCCCGCCCTATCCCCGGGGGTCATGATTTGAACAAATTTGAATCTACACTACCTGGGGATGCTTCCATATGAGTTTCATCTTTCCTGGTCCTGTGGTTCTTGAGAAGAAGATTTTTAAAAGATGCTATTCATTTTTCACTAATTCTTAATTATCTCCCCTTGAAAGAGGGCGTGGCCCTTCATTTGAACAAACTTGAATCCCCTTCACCCAAGGATGATTTGTGGTAAGTTAGGTTTAAATTGGCCTCGTGGTTCTTGAGAAAAAGTCGAAAATGTGAAAAGTTTACAGACAGACGGACAGACGGACTACAGACAAAATGTGATCAGAAAAGCTCACTTGAGCTTTCAGCTCAGGTGAGCTAAAAATAATATGGTGATTTATTTTCAGTACATCTCTATAGAATATATTATGTGTTTTCTGCTAGTAAAAAATTGGCATTTCTTTTACATATATCATCAGTCGATAGCTTAACGATCAGAATTAGAGGAAAAGAGTAAAACTCACTAAAAAACAAAATCGCACGTCATTTGATAGTATGTGCATTTCTTTAAACAATCTTTAAATAGTTATTTCTTTCCTATGACATAATTATGGAATTAAAATGCAATATGGACGATTTTTCGTCCCATAAAGTCTTTGTTAGATTGTCCAGAGATGTCTATTTGTCCTAGTTGAGCATCACTCAATGCTGGAGAGTGGGGGAACGACATCCTTAAATTAAACATTAAAAAAACCCATAGACAGGGTCAGTCACTTCTTGACTTACGAAATTATACTGCTCAAGAAATTTTTAGCAAAGAGAATGAAAGTGCATTCTTTATTGTGTCCCTTAGTTTATTTTCTATAATGGCATACACTAAATTTCAAGGTATTAATACTGTAACAGTATTACATGTAATTACCTAATGGCGCCAATACACACAATCCGTTCTTGTTTCTCAATACATCTTCGTTTTCCTTGTCATATAGCACGAACTCACACGGCAGAGAAAATTTCTACAAAGCATTTAACGTTATACAATGTAAATGTTGTTATTATTGTATTACTAAAATTGTATCCTTTCTCTAACTATTAAATGGGATATTATGTCATTTTTAGAAGGCAAAGGAAATTGAAATATCTGTATTATGCAGTATTTTATATGGAGAGATCTATACTTGACACCTCCAAACTATGACTGATATGTTAGTTTGGTATATTATGGTAATATAAAACTCATAGAAACTAGCATGATTTTGTGAATCATTCAATTTATGTAGTTATTTAAAAGATTTTCATATGTAAGAATCCATATAAAATAATTATAAATTGACAAGTGTATATAAAACCTGAGTCTCTAAGTTCATTATCTTACACATTCACAAAACACAATCCTATTTTGACTTTCCACTTTTAGGAAACCCTCCTTAACTTACCAAATACTAGTACTAGTATACCACTACATCGTAAACATCAATAGTTAAAAACTTTTTTTTTTACCTTTTATGATAAAGAAGGAGGTAGGTGAGAGGCTATACAAAGAAAATTGTCTTACTAGGAGTGGCGACATGCGTCCAACAGCTCCAACAATGTTGTTTATGTTTGCAAGTCCTACAGGCATTTCAGTAGCTGCATAAAACTCGTATATGTGTGGTATTTTGAACCTTTCTAGCATAATTTTCCAAACATCTTTTCTTAATCCATTTCCAAAGGCACATCGGATGCAGTGGTTTGTATCAGAACTACTCTGTAATATTGTAATGGCTGTCATCAAAATAATATATATGTTACATAGATTTTGCAAGCAAAAAAAATCCTTATTGATTTAAATAAGATAGATTATACTAGAAAAATAACTGTTGCACATTAATTTATTTGAAATTGGCAAGTTGAAACGAATATTATTATCCTTACTGCTATAAAGTGATAATATATGGCGCGATATAAACTAAATGTCGAGACATCGTCAATTACACTAGCATGCTGACAAAAATTTCATATTTATTATCTGAAGAACTGCAATGACCACAATGAAATTCTCCAACAATAGGATATTCCTGCTGAATGACCATACATCTAAGTGTTGCAAAAACTTTTTCGTTTACTGGTATATCAGTTTCATTGATAATCGACTTATAAATATACATTATCATAACAGTAACTTGATCCAAAGAGCCGTATCACGTCGAGTTGACGGGCACGCATCAGCAGATCAAACGAGACGCTCTGATGATCCTATTCGGATCAAGTTACCGTTGCAATGATCAATTTATTACACTGTATATACCTCTCTATTATTAGCTAAATATAAATAAAAAAGCTTTTGGTATCATTTATGCAACCTTTATCTATTACACAAAATACTTTTTCAAGGAACTTGTTTGATACGCAAGAAACTAACGTCCTGTAAAATGTGTACTACATGTACGTCGTCAGTTTTAGAGAATGGTAGTACGGACTCAGAAAACCAGTGTGGTGATCTGTTGAAAGGTAAATGAAGTGTCAGGAATAGGAGTAAAATATATGGATAATTATTGGATACCACTTTTAAAGCAGGGGAAAGCATTAAATACAAGAAATAATAGCCGAAGCGAGCGACAAAAAAGCGGCGGCGTAAATCGAAGGTTTTTACAACGCTTGGATCTGTAGCTCTACAGATCTGCAGCTAGGCCAGAAGATATAAATTTTTTTTCTAAAAATCTTGAAAATAACAAATTAAGTCATGTTCATATAAGTAAAATGAATAACTTTAACCGAATAGATTTTCATTTTTCTTATAAAGTTTCACAATATTTGGATTTAAAGTAACAAAAATTTTTATACATTAAAAGGATGAATGCAGAATAGTGGAACTTTGAATATCGTAGTAAGTTTACAATTTCTTAATATTAATATTTTAGAAATTTATTATTCTAATCATTTACAACAAAAAAAGGTCAATAAATATATACCAATCCAGGCGTCCAATTTTTTTTTTTTATTTTGTATCATCTGTCCTAAGAAGAAAATACATTTGTACGTCATTCATTACATCTGTCGACATAGTTCATACTTTAAAAATTATGATAAATATTTTATGAATACACTTTCAAACAAGTAATGATGAAGTTGGTGTTGGGCAATGAGGGTCTAACTTCTAGAAAAATCCATGTTTAAATTTACATTCTTCTCAGGAATCACATGTGATCAATGAAGCGAAAAGAAGAATAGCTAAAAAGCCGTGGAAAGCCGTAACACTTAGACGATAGGAAGGAGTCATTCAACGTTAATATCGTTGATGAATTGCCAAGTATATAGCTACTGGATTCAGTTATTTTGACACTTATGGTTAATTTAAACAATTCCACTTATAAGGATATTGTTTCCATGAAATATATGGAAATAACGAACAGTATTCAAGCTCAAAAGTCCATTAATCAATACAAAATAGGAGCAGAGCAAACACGGACCTCCAAACATCAGAGGTGGGATCAGGTGCCATGGAGGAGTGAGCATCCCCTGCCGACCGGTCACACCCGCCGTGTGCTCCTTGTCACGATCGGGAAACAACGGAAAAATCCGTCGACAATTCAGTGTGTAAACAATGGCCTAACAATTAGTGTGAAAAACGTCAGTCAGCATTTGACTCAATGACAAACCGTATTTGCCGACAAGGTCATTGTATCGACCATAGAACTTACGAAATGATGACTTTAAACGAGACAGGTGATATTCTTGTTTCATCAACTTATTTGTCAATAATTTACCTCGTTTTAGAAATTGTACATACGTAGAGCATGCTCTTGCGTATCGAATCAACTGAGAGATATATACCCCGTATGCAGGTGATGAAGGTATATTGCTGCATAAGTAAGGGAAGTTGACGATTGAAAAGTTAAAGTCATCACGTTTATCATAAAGCTTGGTTGTTAGATTACCATTAACGTCTTTTTCAAGTAAAATATCCAAATATGAAACAGATGTGTCAGACTCTGTGGTATCTTTTATCTCAAGTTCACAGGGATATATCGTATCGACATAAGAATGGAAATAGCCATTGTTAATTGACAATACGTCGTCGATATATCTAAATGTCGAGTTGAAGGCCACAGCAAGTGTTTTCTTCTTTTCACGTACAAGATTTTGGACAAATTCTGCTTCATATGAATACAAAAAAAGGTCTGCTAATAACGGGGCGCAATTGGTACCCATGGGAATTCCAATAGATTGTTGGAAGACCTGGTCTCCAAAAACCACATACTTACTGGAGGTGTTGCGGCCACATATCGAAGAAGTTCACCAACGTAGTGTACCACTGTAACATTGTGTTCTCGACAGTCGCTGATAAACCGAGAGGCAGAAAATTTCTTTTTGAGAACCAAAGTTGCCCCTAAATTAAATTGAATTTTAGAATTTATTCATGAAAATTGTAATAGTCATTCCATGTTCTTTAAACAAATTTATATCTGACTCTAAAAGAGAAAAGTAAAGCTGATTGCGTACCCGTTCGTAGCACATTGCCAAGAGCAATAAGAGAAGCAGATGAGTGGTACAGTGGAAGAGCGGTGTACACAATATCATCCTGACAGAGATTCTGTATGGCCATACTCCAGGCACCTTTTACAAGCTTTTCATTTGGAATGTATGCAGCTTTCGGTAGACCTGTTAGGCGGGAAATTCTACTGTCATAATTCAATTATTAATGTTCATAACGAATTCAACTGAATATAATGAAATTTGGTGCGAATATATACAATCACCTGTTGTTCCAGAGGTATAAATGTAAAGACTGTTGTCTTTCATTCTGATGCATTTACGAATGTCTTCGCCGACATTTTCATTTGATGATCTTTCAATAATTGAGTCCATTGGAATGAAATTTGAATCTCTTGACTCTCCAAAATGATAAACAGGTATTCCATGTAGCTCCTGGAGGATTTCAGAAACCGGGTTTTGAAGATCGGTGTCTGTAAAACCATCATGACGATTTAAAAAAACATTTTTTTTATTTAATATGAATCATGCAGTTAGAAAAGAGAAAAAATGGATTTGTTGTTGTCTTATTCTCGAGAACATTATTTCCTATAGACATTGAATATGATGAATTTATTTAATACTATGATCCTATTAAAGACGTAAATTCTAACACTCTAACACATTACTCAAAAGCATGCTCTGAGTACGATCAAATTTTAAACCAAAGCATGCTTCTTACAAATATGGTGATGTTCAGGGATTTCAACAACCTTTTTAAAAGCCAGTGTTATTGTTAATTTTAGAGTAATTTAATTTCAACCGTATTTCCACCTTGTTAACATTAAATGTCAGAAAAATACCAAATAAACGTTCCAGAATTTAAAAAAAATAAATTAATAAAAAATAAAATTAGGAATTGAAAATAAAAGATGCCGGAAATGAAATGCAGCGTATTTGGCAGTAAAAAACTGTTGTAGGTATACAGTGAGGAATAATACATTTGATTTTTGTCGATGTTAGAAATAAGCAATGAATTTAAGTAACTGTATACATGTACTACCAAATATATTCTTTCAACAGCAGTAACGTAATTAGTGGCTCTACTGGTTTGTACTCAAAACATGAAAAAATTAAGGGACAGCAATAAATAGAATAATGATCCATGGTTAAGTTTCTTTTTGTGGGAAGATTTATAGCAATCAGACATAAACTGTAGGAGGAATAGCGTTTCACAGAAATTTCTTTTTATAGTAACCATGGCAACATTATTTATCAAATCAAAAAAATCCATATTAAGAGAATTATGTATCTCAGTGTAGTGTACTTGCATACCATGTTATATTAAAATCAGACCAAAACTGTGAGAAGAGTAGCTTTTAAAAGTATTTCATAAACATTTCCATTTTTAGAAACCATGGCAACAACTTTCATCAAAATAAAAAACCAATATATAGAATGTTTTATCTAGGTGTAATCTAATTGTGTGCAAATAATATTGAAATTTGACCAAAACTGTAAGAGGAGAAGCATATTAATATTACTAATCATGGCTTTACTGTTCTTAAACAGAAGAATTTAAAAATTATTTTTTTGTATGTTTTCCTATGTAAAACTCTGATCTCTCATTGTAGCCAAACCTTAGCCACCCTAACTTTGGACAAATTTGAATCTACATTACCTGAGGATTCTTCTACATTAATATGACTAACCAGACCAAACAAAGTAGCTTGACTTTAAATTCTAGTGAGGCAAAACTATACATGTAGCAGCAAGAGGTCTGGGGCCGCCTTAAGCCCCCAGCAGGTTCCGGGTGGTGTCATGGGAGGGGGGGGGGCACTCCGACAGAAAATACAGTTGGGGTTTTAAAATGTAATGAAATTTCATTTACTGTACTGGTTTGTTTATTTAAGACTTCAGCATGATACTACATATTGTAAAAGAATGTAAAAAGGTTAATAAATATGTTTACTAAAACTTTTGAAACATTTAAAGGTGAAAACGCCTCTTATCAAACTTTGCTTTTATTTCTTTAAAACTTCAATTCAACATTATAGAACTCCTTAAAATTTTAAAAGAAATGCCATTAATTTTACGTATTATCTGCAATGTATTGTTGATTATGGGAAGGGTGGTGGTGGTGAAAAATCTAGCGAGGCAGTTGCCTCATTGCAACAATGGAAGCTACGCCCCAGTCTAGGTTCCCATTGATAGATAGAAAACGGGTGTCTCAATCTTTTTCAGATTTACTACACCCAGAACTTAACATAAATTCTTTAGGATACTTGCCATTGGTGTTAATAACTTTTATTTTGCTCTTACCCTTAACATCCCTAATAGGACCAAATTCTTTATCCTTAAATGTCTATCACGTACATAATACTTTGATATTAATTTAAAGCATTTTAGAGTAGAAAGTTTCAAAAATGTAATTAACTAAGCAGTAATTAATTAACAAAGATTGCATTGATGTCTATGGGGATAGGCGATTTTTTAATTAAAAAAATTCAAATAATAAGAATATCAATAAATACTGTGGTGGAAAGATGCATTAAAACATTAGAAATAGAATGACAATTGAAAATGATTTTTTTTACCAGATAAGTTTTTTAAGATTGTTTTTTTTTTATTAATTAAAACAGAGGGGAGAGGGAGATAACTCTTACCCAAATTCAAGGTCATAAATTAGGCCACATTCCAGGCTTACATGATTATAGTAATTAATGGGAATTATGTCTAAATATACTAAGTTTTCAACCCCTACACATCTGTTATGTATTCAATTTCATTGAATCTGTTGCTATTAGGGATGGAATACCCTATTTTCTTTATTGCTGATTCAACATCCAAATTCTTCAGCTAGTTTTTAAATGCCTGACTTTCCCAAAGCTTTGCCTTATATATCCTTTGGTTTGGCTAGTCCATTCCAAGGGTTCTCCGGTCATTCCACTATTTGAAGTCTTCAGTGAGTTTTACTCAAATGCCCTTTAACCATTACACCTATATATTCCTATGTAAAACTTTGACCCACTGTTCTGGCCCCACTCTAACCCCAGGGGTCATGATTTGAACACACTTGAATCTATACTACCTGAGAATACTTTTGTATTAATATGACTAAAAATGGCTTATCTGTTCTTGAGAAGAAGATTTTTAAAGATATTTCCTGTATATTCCTATGGTAAACTTTGACCCCCTCTTGTGGCCCTGTCCTACCCACAGGGATCATGACTTAAATCTACACTAACTGAGTATACTTCTATTATGATATGACTAATTACGGATTTGCTGTTCTCGAGAAGAAAATTTTTAAAGAAATTTCCTATAAATCCCTATGTCAAACTTCGACCCCCTGTTGCGGCCCCGCCCTGCCCCGGGGGTTATGGTATGAACAAACTTAAATCTAGAGTATGTAATGAAGCTTTCACACGTTTCATCTTTTCTTGTCCAGTGGTTTGCAAGGGTTGCATTGATCCTTGTTTGCTCTGCTCCTGATTTGTATTTTTTCTATGGAATTTGAGCTTGATTATCTCCATATTTGATATTATGCTGTTCTTGTGAATAAGATTTCTTTTAAAAGATTTTCCCCAAAATATTCCTGCGTAAAACTTTGATCCCCATTGTGGCCCCACCCAACCCCAGGGGTGATGAATCTACACTACCTAAGGATGACTCCATATCAATATGACTAAACTTGGCTTTGCTGTTGATGTGAAAAATATTTTTTACAGATTTCTAGCTTCGAGTCGATTTATGAATGGAAATATAAACTATTGTGAATTGATAATAAGTCGTTGATATATCTAAATATCCGTTGAAGGCCACAGCAAGTATTTTCTTCTTCTCATGTACAAGTTTTTGAATAAATTCTGCTTCAAAATATCCCTTGAAAACAAAGTTATGGTTAACTATTTATAATATTTTAGGGAACTAATTTAAAACAGCCGTGTTATTAACCTGGCGTTTCTAAGTGATCATCATAATAATTTTACTAATACGGAAAATGAATACAGTTTTTATGGTGTGTGAAACGTGTTCTTACACTTGTATTTGATATAATATAAATACAATATTGATATGTCAACAATATTCACGATGGCTTGATGTTCGCCGAAAATTCTCTGATCGCGAACATAGTGAAATTAAAGCATCGCAGTGTATTCCACTTTCACAGTATTTTATTTTGACAAAATTCATATTAAATATCTAAAATATGCAATAACAATGTTTTTAACATTATGACTTTAATAACATTACTTTGATGTAACGTCAATGTGTAACAACACCTATTCTCTTTAGAGAAGTGGACAGGCTTTCGCCTACATCCACTTCTCTTCGCAAGCCTTCATGTTGTGAGTCTGGAAAACGTGTAAATTTCGAACCGGTGACAGCCTACACTTCAACTGACGTTTCGTCTAAAATTTGTTCGAATGTACGGTAACAGACGTGTTATATTATGTTAATCTCAGACTAATACATTTTCATTCTGACTTATAAAATCTGTGGCCAATTAGTCCGAACGGGAAAAAAAAATCTGGAAAACAAAATGAATAAATTATTGATGTCAATTCTCGACAACTTATACTGGAAAACTCCGTATGTATTTTTAGCTTTCTAGCTTCTTGTCGGGTTAATTTTACAATGTGATACGAAGTTGTCATGATTAAGTATGACACATAAAAGGAAGATGTCAGATGTTTTGAACGCAATTTGTAGAGAAAAAAGAACCGATATTGGGAATGTGATCGTATTTCCTGATCACGAGATCTGTGGAATAAAATGCTTCACGTAAATGATTTGTTATTTTCAAAAAAGTATAAAAGGTACATTCTAATATCTTTTTTGATCGTTACAATTAAAGCACTGATTTTCCTCTTTTTTGACGGACTCATAAATCGCGCGCGGACTAGTAAAAATAAAGAAGCACTAGTCCGGCCGGACAAAAGCCTAAAAATGTTAGTGTCGAACCCTGTAATTAAATAATTTTCGATAACAATTTTAAAATTACGAAATATATACAACCCTAGACAATCAAGTAATTGACACATATTATACTGAATTTGAGCTTTTTACAATATTACAGACTAATTCTATCAGACATGTAGCCCTAGTTCAATTATCAATGAAAGATTGATTGATGAATTGTATGTTGTTTTACGTCTCATTAGAGAATTTTTCGCTCATATAGAGACGTCACCATATACCGGTAAAGAGCTTCAAATTTTGACCTTTACTCGGCACTCAGGATTTTTATTGCTTGTGTTCGAAGCCCAAGAGTACCATATTTTTAAATCAAAGAATGGTTTTGCTGAAAGAATTTTCCGCGGAAAAGCTATATTTGTCATAATTTAATAATGATACGACTTCTGAATACTAAAAACAGAAATTGGATGT
The DNA here is from genome assembly GCF_033153115.1 of Saccostrea echinata. Classification (NCBI taxonomy): domain Eukaryota; kingdom Metazoa; phylum Mollusca; class Bivalvia; order Ostreida; family Ostreidae; genus Saccostrea; species Saccostrea echinata. Next base: position 32,396,426 of record NW_026889758.1, on the reverse strand, counting down.
GACTTTTATACATTTGCAGCTATGGGCATTTTGCCATGTTTGGCCTTCTCATTATTTCGAAAAGTACATTCTTCACGTCCTTTAGGCAGTCTAAGAAAGGTTGTTCTCAATCCGATCGTATTAAACTGATAAAAATTATGAAAATACTTGTATTACACTAAAAATCTTTCATTCTTTTATACCTTACTCCGAACGAAATAATTCTGAAAGATGAGAAAGTTGGAAGAAAATCAGGCAATAGAAATTGATTGCTAGAAAAAAAGGATAATTGCATCACGGCTCCAATTAAAATTTTGAATTAGTTTTTTTGCTGAAATCTGAAAAAAAAAACACAGAATTTTCCAATCTTAAATTTATATTCGAATATCAGCCCATCGAATTATTATTCGAATATTCGTTTTTTAATTTATTTAAGTTGGATCATTTGTAATTTATTTTACATTGGAAACTTAGTTTTTGATACTAGTTACGTTTTAAAATTTTACCATAAATAGTTGTATAAAAGTTACTAGTAATGTTTAAAAAAAATTTACAATAAAGAATGGTGAATGTTTTATGCCCTGTTCACAGATTTGTACTGTTTATATATATTTTTTGGTTTTTGAAATCGATCATTGTTTGCTATTTTCACCTTTTTCATTGTATCAAAAAGGTGCCAAAAGCTAAAAAGAAATAATTATAATAAAAAATATAAATAAGACTTGCCTCTAGAAATAAATATCATTTTTGGTTCTGCAACTTTAATAACATGAACTAATGATTCATTTCGGAGATTAAAATTGATGAAGGCCATCTGAACTCCTATCTTCTGCAAACCTGCAAATTGTTTAATATATATTAAAATCTAATTCATAAACCAGGAGGTTTATTTGTATACAATTACAAATTAGAAAAGACAGAGAAATTGGCTAGTATATACATGATATATAGTTACCTAAAAATGTCCATATAAAATCGGGTTCGTTTGCCAAGACAATAGCTACAACATCTCCTCTCTCCAAACCAAGACTTAGAGCAGCATTGGCAAATTTATTTGATCTGGCGTTGCCTTCGTTGTATGTAAATGTTTTATTATCATAAACAAGCATTGTTTTGTCCCGGTGCTTCTTCACAGTTTCTTCAAATCGGTTGATTGGGAGCCTGCCTCTTTTGATATCTTTTGACATTGGGATTAAATAATTAAAGATAACAGTCCAGAAAAACTGTAGGTCATACTTGATCCATGGCGACCAGTATTTGATACCGAGGTATGTGGCACCGACGAGTCCTGTAATGGCGCCAGCCAGGATAGTCCACATGTTCCCTCTCTAATGAAAATAAACAATGGATTGTTATTACTGAAATTGCTTATATTTTACGTATCAAAACAATGATGCTAGATGTCGCAGGTAATTCCTATGTTTGCAATGAAAAAAGGTGAAAATAACAAACAGTGATCGATCTAAAAAAACACAACAACTACAAACAATATAAATCTGTGAAAAAGGCATATAATCACGGACCCCCGGAAATTCCAGAGGTGGGCTCAGGTGCTTGGGAGGAGTAAGCATCCACTGTCGACAGGTCACACCCGCCGTCAGCCCTATGTACTGATCAGGTAGACGGATTATTCCGCAGTCAAATATAGTATAAAAACAAAAGCCTAACAATTTCATCCAAAATACGGCCCAATGACAGATTAAATTTGCTTAAAATATCATTAAATAACGACCATAGAAGAGGGTGTTGCAGAAACTCGTGATTATTCCCTATATCGAGAAGGACATTTAAATACCCACGAAGCATGAAGAGTCATCTCTAATGCTACGTAGATTACTTTATTTATACGACGGGTATGTCCAGCTTGTTATAACAAAACATTTAACATTTTACGTTTATTTCATGCATATAGTTTTTTCCTAACATAGACTGGCGACCTGTAAAAAACTTTTTTTTCACATCTATGGTCACTGTCGCCATATTGCATGAGAAAAGTTAGAACGATAAAAAGCACAATTAATGGCAAATGCACCTCGCACATCATTTTGAAAGATGTACTGTAGACAGCGTGCGTTCATATTTTTCAATATATAAAAATGTGTCCAATAATCACGCTGTTGATGTATCCAAGAAATTTTATTGAGTCATTTCAATTTTAGTTGTTCCAAGACAAATCTGAGCCACTAATTAACAGAACAATAATGAAACGAAATGCGTATGAAAAAATTAAATTATTTAAAATGACAGTACTTTATTTTTGAAGATATCGCCACTAAATAATAACATTAAATACATGTCTTATTAGTTTTAGATCATAATATCAAGGGAAACAATTTAATTCTACATCCATTTAAAATATTACCCATTAATTTTCTGACATTATCTCCCTCTCTCTTTCTCTCTCAAGAGAGATGTTACATTGTAATTATTGTACTTTCATTATATATATATATTAGGGATGTCAACGAGTACTCGATCGAACGTCCGAGTATCGAATACTAAAATCGGTACTCGGTTACTCGAATGTATATTTTTTCGTATTTCAAAGTGCAAATATTTATTAAAAACTTTTATCTAAATATGCACCGTCCATGTCCATACAGTAATGAGCGTCACCTCCACCAGTTAATTCCCGTTATCGCTTGTGGCTGTGTACATGGATACACAGTAATTACCGTGACCAATCACCTGACACTGAACACAGCTGTCCTCATCCCTTGTGGCCTTAATTTTTGGATGGCTTCAATTATTTGATTTCAATGTTTCAATCGTTTAATTAGATACATTAATTATCCTTAGATTATTTAATTAGCATACTGTAGCGAAATCGGACATACCTAGAAATACCGCTACCAATTCAAAAGTGGAGAAATTCTAAAAATAACCGAAGATTTAAAAAAAATGTTAAAAGTCAGCTGTGCGTAGTAAATTAAGCGTATACTGGGTGGGGGGGGGGGGGATATATATTAAGGAATCACTGTCTAGTTTTTTGGGAAGAAGAAATCGTCATATTTAATTTTCAGAGTTATCACCCCCCCCCCCAAAAAAAAACCATTTGGAAATGTCAATAATATACGACACTCGATCACGCCAACGATATTCTTTTTCGCTAGTCTAATCATTACTAAGTTGCATCCTTCTTTCCGTTGATCAAAATGTTTTCCTAAACAAGAACTGTAAACTTAAGCATTCATTTTGTAGTCATTGGTCATGTATTTCGTGTTTGTTTGATACATAAATTAAGTACCAAATATCATTTTCGTTGGTCTCGAAGATAAGAACTACTAAATTGTTTGTAGCATATAATATGTATGTACATATTTAATATATATAACACTGAAAGAATCGAATAGTTTTATATATGTAGGTCTATATATGTATATATATATATATAATGTAGCAAGTCTATTGAAATTATTATATATAACTTTTTATTTTATATATTTCATGTCATACTATCTGATGTGCCATATGGCATAAGGAAAATAAAGAATTGAATTGTACATGCATTAAAAACGAAAGAAAACATCGATGGGGTATACAGGTCTGTAAATCAACAAACTTTTACATGTAAACACACTTTTTCCGAGTACCCGGGTACTCGATCGGAAAATCGCCCGAGTAACCGATTATCAAATATTGACCGATTTGACATCCCTAATATATATATATATATATATATATATATATATATATATATATATATATATATATATATATATATATAGGATCTCCCATGATTTGTAGTTGGATATGATTTTTATCCAACGAGTTGTGTGTTTTTTATCCCCGAGCCTTGGCGAGGGGATAAAAACACGCAACGAGTTGGATAAAAGTCATATCCAACTACAAATCATGGGAGATTCTTTTTATCCCTTGTTTAATACTTCACAACCAATGTTTTACACTGTTTTATATAGGACTCCACTTTATTTTACTTCATCACGCTAACGCAAAAACCATTGTGATGTCACAACTGCACTTAACTGTGGATTATGAAAAATTTATCCAGTGAGTCATATCCACGGGATAAAGGGGTAAACATGGGATAAATATATATATATATATATATATATATATATATATATATATATATATATATATATATATATATATATATATATATATATATATACACCAGCCATTCTAGGAAAAAGAATCTTTGCAGAGAGTCCACACACTTTACCGCTAGACCACCTCCGACAGTGAAGTATCATGTGCTATTATATGTGCACATTTTCCATTTCGGATGGATAGTAATTTTTATTCGATTTTTGTGATTTTCAAAAATATGCCTCTTTGAAACAAAAATCGGAAATAGAAGTTTTGAAGAAAAATTCTGTCTCTTAATGCGTATATCAAATTCATTCTGTTTCAAGGAGGCAATTTTTCAGAACAATGGGGATTCCCTATTTTAAAAAACAGAAAACCTGACTTATTTTGCTATGTGACTAATTTACACTTCATTTAATGGCAAATTGGAAGTCGATATGCAGTTTCTAAATATTGTTCTAAATTGTGCTGTATATACCGTTGTATCTGATAAAATTTAAGACCGTTTTCTGTTACTTATTTTTTTTTCTTTTAAACTGCTACAACTTTAGGGAAAATAACAAAAGAACTGCAACACCCTCTTTACTGAAGTGCTGACTTTAAACAAAGTCGTTGAAATCCCTATAGCATACACGTATCTGTCAGTGGCCTGGCATTGCTCATACTCAGAGCCTACTCTCGATTCTCGAATAAGTTACGAGACGTAAACACCATATGCAGGTGATAGCGGAATAATACTACATACATGTATATAAGGAAAATTGACGATGGGAAAGCTGAAATCATCTCGTTTGCCATAAAATTTATTTAGTTGGCCCTTATCGTCTATAGTCAGTATAGCATTCAAATATGAAACAGATATGACAGACTCTATGGTGTCTTTTATTTTAAATTCACTGGGATATGTCAAGTCGACATATGAATAGAAGTAACTATTGTTGATTGACAAAACGTCGATAGATCTGAATGTCGAGTTGAAGGCCACAGCAAGTGTTTTCTTCTCGTGTAGATGTATCTGAATATAAAAACGGGTCGGCAAATATGGAAGTACAATTAGTTCCCTTATAATACGTTGATAAATACATCAAATATAAAAAAAATAATACTTTATTCCTATTTTTAACAAGAACAAAATTTAGCTCAACAATGCAGAACTGAATAAGTCCAGATCATTACTCACAACATATGCCATTTCGAGATCTCAATGAAATATTACCACGAAATGTTATAACAAACAGTAATCATGGTCAAAGTCCAGTTGAGCAATGCAGATTGTGAGCAGAACAATGAAGACATAGACAGATAAGAAGTTACATATTACTGGGGCGATGGCGACATGTGAAATTTCGTTTCAAAAGAATCTCAAGTTATTGAGTAGATGCACAATAATGTGCAAAATTACTCACGACTTCTGTCAAATGTAATATGTGTATAAATATATGTATATTATGAAGAATAGATTGACTATACACACAGTACGTATACACATGCCCTGTAAGTAGTATGCGTTTTAGACTAGTTTTTAGCTCACCTTAGCCGAAGGCTCAAGGGAGTTTTTCTGATCGAAATTTGTCCGTTGTCTGTCGTCGTTGTCGTTAACTTTTCACAATTTCATCTTCTTCTCCAGAACCACTGGGCGATTTCAACCAAACAGAATATCCATTTTCCTGTGTATTCGTGTGTCAAATTTGATCGTCCATTGTGGCCACACCCTACCCCCGGGCGTCATGATTTGAACAAACTTGAATCTACACTACCTGATGATGCTTCCACATAAATATGACTCATCATGGCTTTGCTGTTCTTGAAAAGAAGATTTTTAAAGATTTTTCCTATATATTTCTATGTAAAACTTTGATCGTCCATTGTGGCTCCGCCCTACCCCCAGGGGTCATGATTTGAATAAATTTGAATCTACACTACCTGAGGATGTTTCCACATGAGTTTCATCTTTCCTGGCCTTGTGGTTCTTGAGAAGAAGATTTTTAAAAGATGCTATTAATTTTTCACTAATTCTTAATTATCTCCCCTTGAAAGAGGGCGTGGCCCTCCATTTGAACAATTTAAAGCCCCTTTACCCAAGGATGCTTTGTGGCAAGTTTGGTTGAAATTGGCCCAGTGGTTCTTGGGCAGAAGTCGAAAACGTGAAAAGTTTACAGACACTCGGACAGACGGACTACAGACAAAATGTGATCAGAAAAGCTTACCTGAGCTTCCAGCTCAGGTGAGCTAAAAAGTCACCAAATCGTGAAATTTCAAAAAAGTTGACCATCTGGGTTGGTCTAGGAATTATTACAAAGTTTACTTTTTTCCAATACCCAATACCTCTGAATTTGCCATATTGCTGTATACATTTTGTATATATCGGCGCAGATGAATTATTTTGGTTAAAAATAACAATGTTTAGATTGCTGGTATGTTTCTTTTAATGTTCTGTCAACAGTTTTTTAATAAAATGTCCCTGGGTGTCTTGAATACTCTAGCGAGTCATGCGTCATTCTTCAGTGTCATGCATTGCTTACAGAACAGGTAAACAGTGAAGTCTTGAACTCAATTTTTTGCGTTTATCCTAATAATTGTCTTAAAAGTATATTTTAAGACCCATAAACGTTACAGTTAATGTAACATAAAGTTCATTTTGTATTAAACTATTAAACAATACTTAGGAAAGGCGTTATGTTGCACCTACTACTACATGAAACTAAAAAGCTGCGTAAAGTCACGCGCAATCGAATTAGACTTGGCCTCGTTAAGAGGATTTTGTCTCGGATGTTCAATATTTAGACACTACAAGGATTGTTTATAATTGAAAAGTTTGGAAGCAATAGTTTTGGAATATCTGTAGGAAATACAGGGTGTAAACATATACTTCAAATTGAAATGTGGTGGAATGCACCAATATGAGTAATTTTTAAAGATCATTTGACAAAAACAATCTCAAGTTGCTCATCACTTTTTGAAGAAAAAGTTGGTAAGTGCATATGTAATAATGCGCACAGTTCGTACACATGTTCCAGTGCTTAAGGTCTCAGTTAAGTTGATAAAGGATCAGTTATTTTACTCAGAATATATATGAACAATTTTACTGAAATTCTTATAAAAAATTAAGTCATAATTCAAATATTCTTTTTAAGTGTAGATTTACCATAAGAAACAGCCAGGCTACAATAAATCAGTTATGTGACTGTATTCAAATATTAAAAAGTTAATTCAAGCGTGACACAACTGGCTAGGTAGGACTAACGATTGATTGATTGCATATTGTTTAACGTCCCATTCGAGAATTTTCATTGATATAGTGACGTCCCCGTATGCCGATGAAGGGCTTCAAATTTAGACCTATACTCGGTACACTGCCAATGAGCAGTGAGGGTTCTTTATCGTGTCTGTGTTTATCGTGGCACAGGATCTCGGTTTTTTAGGTCTCATCCGAAAGTCCTGTGACTTTCACATCTAATGCAGGTCGAACAGTCACTACCTATGTTAACGTCTTAGGTTTGATTGATTAATTGATTGCATGTTGTTTTATGTCCCATTGGACATTTTTTCACTCATATACATGTAGACATGTCACCATATACCGGTGAAGGGCTTCAAATTTTGACCTTTACTTGACACTCAGGGCCATTTAGCAGTGGAGGGATCTTTATCGTGCCAACGCCTTTCGTGACACAGGGCCTCTGTTTTTTTTTAAGGTTTCATCCGAAGGACCCGCAACTTTCACTTCAAAGTGCCGAGCGCTTGGCGATGGAACAGTTGCTACCTATTTTTTTATCTACTTAGGTCAGTCGCGGCCGAAATTCAAACTCACGACCTTCAGATCACGGAGCTACCGACTCTTAGGTTTGACACGGCGCGGCGAACGAGAATCGAACCCGGCCCTCCCGATCACGAAGCGAACGCCCTACCAATAGGCTATCTTGACCGGTCCTGGATTAACAATAAAGCTTCATATTTTAACGAAATTCTTTCCAAGATCATCAAAGAATTAGAGGAAATTTACAAAGAGGTCTGAGTGAAAATGTGAAGATATTGGGATTTCCATCAAAGAAATTCTGCATTCTGATTGAGTAACGAGAGGCTTTAATAATACAAATGTAATTAGCTTTTAATGACTTCTAACATAATTTCAAAAATTTGACAAATAAACGCTTATTTACATAATTTACGATTCATTTTTATTTTGCCAACTTGAAGAATGAAAGATGTTTTTGTTATTCCTATTTAATGACAGCATTACTACAGTTAACTTTCAACTTAATTAGTTTGGAGGCTTGGAATTAAAGGTTGAAGTTTTAGCGCGAAGAGTACAAAGACTTGCTATATACGTAAATGTAAATAGTTATTATAATAAAGAATATCTGCTAGGGTTCTGAAGAAAAGAGTTAAGTAAACAAAATCACATGGGAACATATCACACTTACATATGCCAAATATATAAACAAGTAAAAGTAACCGATTAACTAAATCTTAATCATTTGGCCACTAGTGGCGACGATTATAATTTGGAAATCAATGTGTTTTAACATTACTAGTCCGACAAGGTTGTGCCCCTACAACCCCCATCGAGGACTGACCTCAAAACCATAAACTGAGAACAGACCTAATAAAGTCTACATGTATATAACTTGATAATAAAACAGAATTTTCAACATGTTCTTGTAATTGAATATTACACGTATAGATGCATGTGAAATAAAAACAGGATATTCAAGATGAAATTTTTGATATGTCTCTTAGCTCATTGTCTCAAGGCCTGAAATGCTGGTTGTATGGATCCCTTAACTGGCAGTGGACTCCGTTACATCAGGTACCCAAAGGTCAGAGTCACAGGGGCCTTTACCCTTCATCTTTCATTACATTATATTATTGAATTAAAAGAATTAAGTTTAGGCAATGTACCCTGAAGAAAATGACAACGGGTTCCCTTTTAGTCCCCTATCATGTGCTTTGAGTGAGTGGTTCTAGCTCTTATATATTCTTGAGGTAGAGAATCTGAAAAAAGTGCTCATTTCTGGGGACAACCAGGTATTATCAAAAAGGATCCAACTGAGGACGGAAAATGGTAGTTCTATTGGGTACTCTGTCTAGGTCTAGGTCCTGTTTCATGAGCAAAGATGAAAGTCACAGGAACTCATCCTTAGTCTTTAACTACATTATAGAGTAAGTATAATAAGGAAGTTCTGGTAAGTAAAAAGGGACACTATCCATACGGATCCTAAAAAGGGTGATATGGGTTACCCCTCACGGTCCCTTATCGCGTGAAGTTCTAGAACTTAAAACATTGTTAGGTTACTAGGATTATTGTATGAGTTCTTTAGGTTCTTTGATTTTTTTCCTTTGAATGCTATTTTATCGGACTATTATTTTTTAAAACATCTCACAATATTGTCGTTGTGCTTTGGGTGTAAAAACAATTTTTTCCTTTCATAAATGTGTAGATTTACTATTATAATTGTATTTTGTTTTTGAGGGCAACAAAAATACATGTATAAAACAATAATTAGTATTTTTCTTACAACATAATTTAATATAGATTGTTATTTGAATTTATTGCGATTTCCTAGCACTTTCTAAATTTCGCTTTTACTCGCAGTTCTTGTGTCTCTCACAAGTTAGATATTGTAAGATATATCAATCTACCAAGACGGAAGAACTCAAGTGTATACTTACAGGGATTGACATTAACTTTATGATTCACTTGCCCTTCGGGCAAGTGATCTCAAACTTTGACTTGTCTGAATGCAAAACTTGGTTGCGCAAAATTAGGAAAGAACTTAAAAGAAGAAAAAATTAATTTCTTTAAAAGTTATGATAAGAAAAACTGTGATAAACATAAGCAGCTAAAAGTCAGTGAAAAAAAAATTGATGCTGCATTTGTACATAAATGTATACCACTGTACTTGTAAATTTAACCTTTTAACGCACACAGCCATGCAGCAATAACCCTTTCCTTTTAATTTCCTTTTAATAAAATTCATATTTAAAAAAAATATTTTCGGTAGGATCCTTTTGTGAATCGTGATTTTCAGAGATAACTGTGAAGCAACGCTAAAGGAAGATAGTTGCTACAAAACGTACATCTTATCTTGAACAGGATACATTGTGTTACGCTGTATCTATATTCTGTGGGTGAATAAATAATCTAATTTCCTGATATGAAGTTAACAAAATTTTGTTAGACGTAGAGCGTATTTACTACGAAGGAAAATAACGAACCCGATTTTTAAATGAATGGTATAATCAAGAAACGCTACCAAGGAATTCCGAATGCAAAAAAATTGTCAATCAGGTGCGTGGCGGAAATCGGTGTTCATTTTATTGTTTTATTTATAAATTAATGTAGACTAAATAAATATGTGCATTTCTATTAAAAAAAAATTCACTTGCCCGATCGGACAAGTACGTCAACAATTTCAATTGCCCGAACTGAGAATTTACTTGTCCCGGGCAATCGGACAACCGTTAATGTCAATCCCTGACTTAGTCAAGGCGTCAATTACCCTATTTTTTCGTACTTGATCAAATTTTACCGGAAAAAATTATGATATCAGTCTATTGTCTACGGATCTTTTTAAAGTGAGTTTGAAATGCACAAATGATTTTATTTTTTGTACGACCCTTTCTACTGTAACAGGAGAGGATGAAATGTATGGCTGGACCGACAATAGAAACCGGAACCCTGAAATCACTAGTTACGTGCTCTGCCAACTAAGCTACCCATATATAGATATAAACGACCCACACCATTACATTCCTCCCTCCCTCGATGACACAAACCATTTATTTATTTATTTTATTTTTTGCCCCTGGCGGGACTTCACCTTCAAATCCAGGGGTCGTCAACGGTACGTAACAGGAAAGGAGAAAACCTATGACTGGGCCGGGAATCGGTCCCAGGATCCCTGCTACACTAGTTAGGTGTTCTACTATTTGAGCTCTCCAGGCTAATATCCACGGCCCAAATCATTACACTATAATGTCCTTCCCCCTCTCTATCATAGGGGTTTGTCTTCTGGATTGTAAAATGCAAAATAAATTAATAAAACTTTGAATCTACTTTGAATAGCTTTAAAGGTTGTTACAATAATGATTCTGACAATTTCAGACAAATACCATGTTTTAAAAAAACATACCACACCTATATACATAAACTCTACAAGGGACCGTTTTCTGCTGGTTGAACGGGTGTTGACGACTGACAGAAAAAAAATAGGAAAATCATCACTGTAGGGAATAGAACCATGACAACGAAATAAATTAATGCTTTAGAGTTCACAGATAGGTGCTGAAGAGGGTGGGGGTATTTTTTCCAAGATGACAGCTTTCGTCCCTTATGGAGTTTATGCATATAGGTTTGGTACGTTTTTTGTGTGTGTTTTTTTTTGTTTTTTTTTTTTTAACATGGTATTGTTTGTCTGAAAGTGTCAGAAACTTACATGTTTATTGTAACAACTTTTTAAGTCTGTTTAAAGTACAAGCAAAATTTTATCAATTTATTTAAAATTTAACAATTTGGAAGACAAGCCCCTATGCTCTCTATCAGAGATATTGACTAGTACATTAACATGTATTTTAAGTTGGCAAGAACTGCCAGCCATATATTTCACGTATTAAGATAAAAGTGGGTCAGCGTTTGTGGCACAGATTTATGTGTTACTGAAATTAATTTTACACATAACCTTGTAGGCAGCGAATAAAATATCTTGAATTCTAATGAAATTGTCCAGTATTACACATAAAAACTCAACATAGTATGCTAATACATGCAAACACATACCTCCATGAATCCTCTCATAAGACTAGTCTGGCACGAGTGTTTTTTATCCAGTCATGCAAATATTTTTACAAGGTCGATAACTCTGTGATAAATATAACACCATGTAGAATGAATAAAGCAATTTGATGTTCTAGTATTCCAGAAGAATCATCCTAAAATGCATTGAGTGCGTTTATTAAAGTCGAATTACGTACTCATTGCCCATAGTAAAATCGAGAATGCATTTAAGTGTTATTATATACATGTATACAGGCACTTAAGGACATACGCAACTGGACTTGCTCAAGTATCTATGTTTTTTTTTAAATTAAATAATTCTTTGTTCATTTTTGTCTTGTTGTCCTCTGCTCTCGCTCATAGTTAAATGTTATCAAACATCTATGTTTGACATTATCAAAAAGTATGAAAGAGAGCACTAAAACATAGAGACTTGAGCAAGTCTAATACGCAACGTAGTTTGAACTTTATTGCCTTTTTCCATGGAGTTGAAGAGTTCCAATACTTGAAGGAACTGTGTGCTATATTTTTTATGTCTATATATGGTGTTGTACACTTCTTCTAAAACAAAAGTTTGGATTTTAAAAAAAATCTAGAATAATTTTTAGCAATTTTAATATATTTTTCTTTGAAACATTCAAGAAATTTCATCAGTTGATATCTTTTCAAATCCCCTGGTAATGCATGCTGATTTTTTGCCTATGAACATCTGATGTCACTTTGATTTTAAATTAAGAATATTTTGAAAAAATTATCAGTAGGTAAGGTACATTGCGTATGTCCTTAGATGTTTCTTGATATCAATTAAATTTTTTCTCAAAATTATAGTCTGCAGTGTACACTTTCGGCTTTGCAAATTTGTATTAGCAATTTATTTTGGAAGGAAACTGCTGTCTTGCCGTTTACTCTTTGCCACTCATACCAAAATGTTTGAAATATCTCCGAAGAATAGTATAAAAACAAGACCGGAAGGGGTCGAAGGATGAGGAGGCTTAAAAAACAATTTTTTATTTCCCTGCAAGAGATAAGTCGTGTGTACCCCTTGTTTTATTTCTATTTTGTTATTTCGCTTCTTGTGCAAATAAAAAAGAAATATCGTAGGTTTAATTTATTTATTTTAAAGAAGAGCAAATATTAAGATACATGCATACATGTATGCTATTTCGACACTATGATTGTTTTTACAAACTGACGAATGTTACAGTATATAAATGCCAATTTTCTTTTTTGTTGTACAAGTACGAATAAGTTCTGATATTTTGCAATGTTTTTAAAAAACTTTTAGAGAGTTTTTTTTTTCTATTTCGACATCAAGCAATCATGCATTAAGTGACATTTTTTTTTTTAAAATATCACCCGACATGATCGACCACAAGTGATAGTTAGGTCTATGGGATTTTTGAAAGTTTAAAATAGATTTTTGTTTTATTTGATTCTATTGTTACACTACAAGTAATTTACATGTACTTTAAATTGTTTTGATGATTTCTGGTCATATTCAAATACATTTTCTGTGATATTTCTCAAATTTACTCAGGGACTGTCATTGTCCTTATGTACTTAGAAATATTTTGCTCATATGATAGAGAAAGTACTATCTATAGTAATCCATTGAGTTTCCGCTCACTAAATTTCCAACTCATAGACGGCGCGGTTATTGAAATGTTCCAATACTGCCACGATGATTTTCCATTAAAATCGGTGTATTGGAACATTTAGTAGGAAATAAATTTACATAAAAAAAATCAATTAAGGAATGTTTTTAAGTTTTATGTGAGTTATTGGTGTGTAAGTCACACAGACTTGTCACGTAGGCATATTTCATGAAGCGCGCTAGCGCTTCATAAAAAATATACCTACGTGCAAGTCTGTGTGATTTACACACCAATAATTCACACTAAACTTAAAAACATTCCTTATATTTACATTTAACACGTTTTAAAGCACCAATAATATACTGTAGATTCCTTATTTTACGCGAGTACTTAATATTGCGAAATGGCCCTAGGGCGTCAAATCGCGAGAACAAAAATTCGCGAATCGTTGATTTATCTAGAGATTTTACATACATTAAAGCACTATGAAAATAAAAGCGAGTAATTTTATTTCGCGAGTGGTGCTTCTCGCGTACTTACGCGATAATTTATTCCTCGCGTATACTTAGGAATCTACAATACTCAATATTTGAATTTCTTGCTGCCCTATATGTTACATTTTTATTAACGTCTCTGTAGCCTCTTTGTGACGTCACTTTAGCGCGAATCTCACCGTGTATATTTCTACGCGTGAGTATACACAAAAATGACTTTCAAATCAATTTCACAGTTGGCTTAGTAGAAAAACACAGCAAATGTAAATATTCTGAGATGAGCACAACAAAAAATTGATAGATTATTCAACTGTCATCAACATCTTTTCAGCACAGCTGGTACTAACGTCTGTAATCGTGACGTATTATTTATGATGCCTTAAGACAACATGCACGTGTTCATGAAAATATCATTGAAAAGGTGCTAATGAAAAAGAGTATAATCTTACACATTATATTTAATCTGGTAGTGTGAAGTAGCAGAGTAATAAAGAAACATTTATTCATGGCGTACGCTGGGCAAAGACCTCTTAATCTTTTTAAAAAATGTTGGGGTATGATCAAATAATTTATGAAATACTTTAGGTCACTCATACTGCGGTATAAACAGATTCTATGATCAATTTTAAAAACTAAAATTGTCTTAAGTTATAAAATCCAAGATCATGTATTTAGGGGTTATATTCTCAAACATTAACATTGGACTACTTCACTTACTCGAAATATAACTTAAGTTAAAATAAATTCATTACAAGTTGCACTTACATGTAATTCAAATAAAATGAAAACTGAAAAATAAAGAATTATCAATTTAAAAGTGAATTCTTGTATGTGATACTGAAATGTACACACTCGTTCTTAATGATTGTTGATAATTGCTTACTCTAGTAATTTAGAATTTTGACCTTTCTGCGGGTTTTTGCGGAAATATATTACAATCCAATGAAATACGAGAAAAACATGATAAAATTGATATGTTTACCAGTCTAACACACAAATGATAATAATAATCTATACTACTATATTAAAATAATAGACTCGAATTTTTGGCCTTTAATACCGATAAATCGGAAGAGTACTGTCGTTTGTTTTATATATTTTAAACATCATTGGTACTTGAAGATTACCAATTTGTTTTTATTTTTTCTCAATTAAGCTTCGCTAATTAATAATCAACGAAAATTCCTCAAAAAATTCCGGAAATCATCTGGATTTTTTGGATTTTACAATTTTGCGCGTGCGTATTACATTCACGCTAAATCACGGTGTTCAAATCAGAGAAGACAAAAGTAATTTGAACTAAGTAGATATATATTTGTTATTTTATAATTTTCTCTAATAAGAAATCATAAATATATATGAACAAAATATATAGCAGATTTCCAATGAAAATTTACACGTATTTGTATTAATGTTTCTGAGTTTATCCATGCAAATGTGATATTGTGGCCACCTGGGTAATCATTCGCCATTTCGGAGACGCATTTATTATAAGTTATTTACGTCTCTGGTCATCTCAACGGAGGCAAAAAGCTCATGATCGTAGGAGTAATATTAATGTAACCATGCACCCGATTTTATTTTATCCTTCCTTTCTTTTATGCTTTTTTGAGGGGAAAGGGGGATGTTACAACTCCAGCTAGAATCACATCTTAATGAAGTATGCATTCTTTTTCCGCCAGAAATTACAATAACATTATTTTCATTTCTTAACTTTGAAATAAATCGAAATAATCAAATAACGTCAATATAACCGATATTTCCAATTTGAAATGTGTCTAAATGTTTGCAACTTGAATTTGTTCGCCATGTTTACTATTACCTTCACTGCTGAGATTTATAACTTCACCTCCAAAAATTTCTTTAACTTTGAAAAAAAAGTGGGTGAAATATGTATATAGAAGGGACAGCCTGTTCTTCTAAATATGTAAAGGTTGTCGTGGTAACTACGCTTGATAGGTAGTCTGAAGTCAGCCCTTGCGGCCCGTACAGTTCATTCTATCAATGCTACTAAAATATCGATTGTTTGTAAAATTTAATCCATGCACAGTTTTTCTCAAAACTATGAGGTGGGACAAAATTAAGATCGTAAAAATATTTATTCAATGATGAAATGAATTATATTTAATCGTAGCAAACAAACTTATGTTTTATTAAATCGCCACAAGAAAAAATACACCTGATATTATTAATTTTTATTATGATCTCTTGAACAACCAGTATGGAATTCCATATACGACAGCCAACTGCTTACTGCCAACTGCTCACTGCTTACTGCCAACTGCTCACTGCCAACTGCCACACATATTTGAATAAAATTTCATATTTATATTGATATTTATGTGAATTTTCATTAAACCAGGCGCGGATCCAGGATTTTTTTTACAGGAGGGGTCCACCCCAGTAAAAAAAAAATCCAACTTAGAAATTTCTTGACAAAAAAAAAACAAACAAACAAACAAACAAACCAAAAAAAAAAAAAAACAACAAAAAAATAAAAAACAAAAACGTAAACTCCTTTCCTAAACGTAAAAAAACCTATTTCGGCGGGGGGAGGGGAGGGGTTGACATCTTATGCTTCATATCTATGACTTTTCATATCAACTTAACACGGATCCACGTTTTCTAGGGGGGGGGGGGTGGTTCCAAGGTCACCAAGGGTTTTAGTTGGTTTAGTATATACATTAAATAACTCTACAAATTCCAGGGGGTGGTCTCCGGACACCCACCCACCCCCTCCCACCGACCCCCCTCTAGATCCGTGTATGTAAAACATAACTTATTTGGGAAAATAAAGAAAATATTTGAGAAAATATTTCACTATAGAAATTAACGGAAAATGGAAATTTATTTTCAAAACATCTTCCCCCGCGAAACAACAGATCCTTTTTTTCAGTTTTTATTCATTCCAAAGGTTTTGTTGTCTCACGGGGGGGGGGGGGGGGGCACGTGTTTTTGAAGATTAAAAACATGAAAATAGTTATTTTATTACCAATTTCAAATGAGATCACAAATAAAAAATGTACTTTATCAATCTCATATATTAGATTTTACATAAGTTGAAACATACGGTGAGATTTAAGAGTCATTTATCCATTTTCATGAGTATTTGAAAAAGGTGATGTTTTCAGCCTGATTTCAATTGATAAAATTTTGAATTTCCAACTTTAAAGTTGGAATTACCATCTTTAAAAAAAAAACATTACGTGGCACTAATACGCTTCCGTAAGGGAGAACTACTGTATATAGTTTATGTTGGAAATTTAGTGGTTACGCCCCCCCCCCCCCCAACCACCACGAATGTTTTTTACAGATCTAACAGATCGAACATTAGCCATTAAAACGATTTACATAAGACACATATAAAAATTCACACACAGAGGTACTTTTTCTAGGGTAAAAAGAAAATCCGAAAGATATTACTCGATATTTTAAACTAGGCAAAAGTTATTTGTTATTATAACTTTCAGTAATATTTCTATTATAAATACATATACCAACAACTGTTACTCAAGACCCTTTTAAAAGTTTGTTCTTTTGTCGTATGTGCCCCCCCCCCCTTTACCCGCATCAAAAAAAAGCTATCGAATTATTTGCCTGCAATGCAGAAATTAAATGTTTTGTTTTTAAGAGGAAATACTCCTTCTTTCGATTTACTCCTTCCTCGCCTTTACAGTTTAAAAATTCCTAAATCCGCCAAATTTTGTTATCATTGTAAGAACTACGCACACTAACTCTCGATTCCCGCCTACATTTTCCATCTATTTAATTCAATATAAATGGCAATTTGGATATAAAAACTTGTTTGAATGCAAAGAAAAGTTCATTAGTATTAAGTACTAATTTTAAAAACCAGTGACAAAAAGTTAATTGCTCTTATTTACAACTCCTTTCATAAGGGGGTAGAAAATTTTATCTTTTGACATCAGGCTGAAAACAACACCATTTTCAAATACTCATGAAAATGAAAATGGATAAATGACTCTTAAATCTCACCGTATGTTTTAACTTATGTAAAATTTAACATATGAGATTGATAAAGTGATAAAGTACATTTTTTCAATTTGTGATCTCATTTAAAATTGGTAATAAAATGACTATTTTCATGTTTGAAGCTTTAAACAAGTGCCCCCCCCCCCCCCCCCCGTGAGACAACAAAACCTTTGGAATGAATAAAAACTGAAAAAAGGATCTGTTGTTTCACGGGGGAAGACGGTTTTGAAAATAAATTTCCATTTTCCTTTAATTTCTATAGTGAAATATTTTTTTCAAATTAAAGATTTATATCTCTTTATTTTCCCAAATAAGTTATGTTTTACATAAATGCATCTAGAGGGGGGGGGGGTCGTCGGGAGGGGGGGGGGGTCCGGACCACTCCCTGGAATTTGTAGAGTTATTTAATATATAGACCTATACTAAACCAACTAAAAGTGACATTGGACCCCCCCCCCCCTAGAAAACGCGGATCCGTGTTAAGTTGATATGAAAAGTCATAAATATGAAGCATAAGATGTTAACCACCACCCCCACCCCCGCCGAAATAGTTTTTTTTTACGTTTAGGAAAGGAGTTAACGTTTTTGTTTTTGTTTGTTTTTGTTTTTTTGTCAAGAGATGTCTGGGTTGGATTTTTTTTTACTGGGGTGGGCCCCTCCTGTAAAAAAAAATCCTGGATCCGCGCCTGGTTTTATGAAAATTCACATAAATATCATTATAAATATGAAAATTTATTCAAATATGTGTGGCAGTTGGCAGTAAGCAGTGAGCAGTTGGCAGTAAGCAGTTGGCTGTCGTATATGGAGTTCCATACAACCAGTATGTTTTTTTTTTGGGGGGGGGGGGTATTTGCAAGATAATCTGTTCTGCTTCACATCTGCTAAATTGTGTAGAAATACCAGTATAGCACATTTTTCCATTTTCATTTCTGCTTTTACAGATTATATACATGTCTATTACCTGTGTATATATAAAGTATATGTATTAGCAGTGCTTAATAACTCTTTTATTGTTGAGGTCATATTTTGAACAAGTTGAGACCTGCAGTGTTAAAATTGTTACAAAATTTTTTACACCTTTAGTTTAATAACTAATTGTGTAAAAGTACCAGCTAAACACATTTCTTCATTTTCATTACTTTGCTTGATATGTATCAGCAGTGCTCAACTCTTTGTTGTTGTCATATTTTCAATAAATATCCATAATTTCTTTTATTAAATCTGTTTGGAAAGGTGAAATTTATGTAAGCTCCGGAGTGATTCGAACTCATGACTTGATTTATAGCTAAATGGGGGTCAAACCCATTCTGCGCTACGCCGTTACGCAACAATTTTGCAAAAAAAAAAAAAAAAAAACAAAAACAAAAAAAAAACAACAACAACAAAAAACAAAAACAGAATTATATTCACATTCATTGTTTATTTCAAAAGTACCTTACAATATATGAATGTGTCGATGTATCTATTTTGTAAATGTCCGATATATGCACATGGATGCATTCATAACAATGTCAACCCGTGCACGCACGGGTCAAAGTCTAGTAATTTTATATATATATATACAGTGTCATGCCAAAAGCGTTTCACGCTATCATGACATCAATCTTGCTCAGTGCTACGGTTCAATGTCACAAAAAAACCACTTACCTACTTACCTTACTATAGTTGATTACAGACTTCTGACTTTTTTTAGTATTTCGTGGCATGACCTTTAGCTCTAATTACAGCATTTAATCTTTTGGGCAAGGTTTTGTATAAACCCTGTATATACGCTGGGGTGAGGGACGTCCAGATCTGCAGTACTCAGTCAACAAGTTCTTGTTTTGTTTTGATGTTATCTTGCTCCTTTGAAAGTTTAAGTTTAATTGATCTCCATACATTTTCTATGAGATCTAGGTCTGGTGATTGAGATGGCCAGTCTAAACAAGGGATATTATTTTGTTCTTTCCATGCTTTAGCCCTAGCTGACATGTGGGCAGGACAGTTATCGTCTTGAAACATCCAGGGGTTGTTACTGAAGTGTTTGGCAACAACTTGCCACAAATTATTGTCCAGAAGTGTAATGTACTTACCTGTGTTTAAATTCCCATCTATGGTGTAAGTAAGCCAACTCCTGAATAGCAGACACAGATATTATTTTAAGGATATGCACCCCTCAGCGAGGAAATTAAACTTGACATAACATTCAATTTCAAACGTTAATTCTGAATTGTTTGTACTTTTCAAAACATTCATATTTTTACCTAGAGAAAGATCATGGACCGAATGAGAATATTTCATTCACAACAGATAAACTAAACGATATCAATATTAGCGACCTTTCCTGAATATTTCAAAATGACAGATATAGTTCAGCCATCACTCACTTATACACATTTTTTTTTTCATTAAGTGTCAGGTATGGGGTTATGAATGATTAAAAAAGATAAAGAAAGGAATAGACAATAGCAGCCGTGATGTTTCAAAATACATCAAACATAGACAGCATGCAGGAGGTTTGATATGTTACGCTTTATCTAATTGGTCGACGGAATACAGTTTAAATCATTCGACCAATCAGATAAAGCGTAACAATTCAAACCTCCTGCAAGGCTGTCAATAGTTGGGGTCTGTCAGCTAACATCCGCAACTGTACTCGGCAATGCTGGTACCGGACATCCATCACTGTACCTGCTCACTAATATCAAAAACGGAATGTCAGAGCAAGATTGTCCGGATTGTTCAACGTATTAAACTATATGTAATTAAGTATGGATTGTTTTTTAATGAAAAATACGAATATGGAGGAAAGAAAATTTCTGATTTCAAATAAATCTACTTTATGGAAGGCTGTAATCGCCAAAAGGTAACGATAACTGGCTTAGTGAATATATCGAGGAAAATATAATTACAGTGGCGGATTTAAGGGGGGGCGCACCCGGCGCAACCCCCCCCCCCTAAAACTGTCAAAGTTAGCGTAAATCATAGTTTCGTCAAGAAAATGAAAAAATGTCTACTCGGTAGACCTCATTTTTACCCTACAAAATCTCTAGAATCCAGGAGCTTCCGGGGGCTTCGCCCCCTGAGCCCTCACCAGGGCTTTGCCCTGGACCCACTGGGGGCCTCAAGGCGGCCCAAGACCCCCTGCCTACTTCTGCGCCCCCCCCCCCAACTTCAATTCCTGGATCCGCGCCTGAATTATGTAAACTTGACTACGCCTATATCCATTGCATGGATCGCTATAATCTCTAAAAAGTAACATTTACTACAGCGTGCATTTTGTATATCTATGACCGTTTACCTGTGCCTGACATACAACATCTGCGGCTGTACCTGTGCCGTACATACACACTACCACTGACTCAACCCGCGCTTGATTTATAACATCCACGACACGAAATTCTGTGGATTTTCTCCGATTTAGATTTAGACTGAATTCAATCAAAGCGCAATTAACGCTAATCTTTACATTACCCATGACAGTGATACCGAGACAAACGATGTCAGCAGTGATTAGGGAAGGATCCAAAACTTTTACAAATTTAAAATTAAAGCTTTAAAACTTTAACAATATGAGCCAGGTCTTTAATTTTTTTTTTTTTTGGGGGGGGGGGGGGCTGTGGGCATGATTTCAATTTCCTACGTGCTCAATAATAATGATGAATTTAAAATGAAACATGCTAGTATAATTATTGAAAATATACGAGTAAACAATAGACATAGTAAAATGAAAAAGGAAATTAAAATAAATATTTGAATTAATTTGTAATCCTTAATTTTATGTTAGAAAGTATAAGTACGTCGCAATATTATTAATTTCACCCATTTCATTGATCATGCATAAAAAAAGGCTGGAAGAACCCCCCCCACCCCCCAAAAATTCTCAAAAGAAATAAAAATTAATTTTATATGCATGGAACAATTACCATCTTGACTGGTCGATAACCGTGGTGTGATACCTAAAATATGCAGGGTATGGTATTAAAATAATTGATCATATTAAAGGAAATAAATGCTATAATTATCGATAACATCCGAAGAAAATAATTTTATAAGTAAATATTTTTATTAGATCCACCTCTCTAAGATTCTGCAATCAATTGTCTGGAATTAATCTATAGGGAATATCGGTGAATAGCGTTAATAGCACCTTTATTGAGTTCAGCTCATAGAAAATCGTAAGGAATTTCTTGGGATGCAAAATCCACAACTGTACCTGTCCTGACAACTCTAGAAATTTTACACCATGACTGTACCGGTGCCTGATTGACAACATCCACGACTGTACCTGTCTAGTACACACACTTTATTCTACATCCATGACTGTACCTGTGCCTTTTAAACAACATCCACGACTGTACGGTACAGAATCTTGGTTTCAGTTGAAATTGAGAAAAAATGGTTTTACTGTACTTCTTGGGTTCATTTATTCAAATGTTTTACAAGGGGGGAAAAAGACACATATATTTAAATTTTTGTAACATGTTAAAATAATCTTTTACATGTACATGTATATTACACTTATATTCAAGTACATTTTTTTAATAAGAATTCATTAAAAATATTTGAATCCATTGAAGTTGATTGCAGTAGATATAATGTGAATTATGAGCCTAAGACACAACAAGCAAATTTAAAGAATAGTGGTCTCATTCTGTCATTTGTCAACTGAAAAAGTTTGATGATAATAGGCCTGAAACTGTTCAAAATATGCCTCTAAATCATTTTGAAAAAGAATTGCTGCAAAATTTAAAAAGTAGGTAACCATGAACTACTTTTGACTCAACATGATGATACGAGGTCCTTAGATGAATCAACTGACAAGATTTGATGATCCTAGTCCTTATAGTAAGCAAAATATCAACATTTTAATAAATGTAATTTTTGGTCAACTTTGAAGTGACCTTGAGACCAAGTCCTTTGTCCCAGAGCGATTCCCTGTGCAAATTTTCATCTACAATATATCCTCATCCTTTTGTGAAAGTTTGGTGATAATCTGCCCAGTGGTTCTTGAGAAGATGATTTTTAGCAACCAGTACTTTTGGTTTTATTTACCTAATTATCTCCCCTTGTTTAAGGGTCACAACCCTAAGTTTACTATAAACGGGAGCCCTTGGGCCATGGATACACTGTGACAAATCTGACAATAATTGGCCAAGGGGTTCTTGAGTTATGGCCCATATTCTAACAAGAGGCCCATGGGCCACAATGCTCACCTGAGTTACTTTGGCCCTGCTGTTCTTCACCAGACCCTCCCTCCCTTGTAATACTTATTGCAGCCCCACCCTATCCCCGGGGGCCATGATTTGAAAAATTAGAATCTACACTACCCCAGGATGACTCCACATATGTTTCAGCTTTTCTGGACCAGTGGTTCTTGAGAAGAAGATTTTTGAAGATTTTGCCTATATATTTTAAACTTTGATTCCCTATTGTGGCCCAGCCCTACCCCCGGGGGCCATGATTTGAAGAATTTAGAATCTACACTTCGCCAGGATGCTTCCACATAAGTTTCAGCTTTTCTGGCCCAGTGGTTCTTGAGAAGAAGATTTTTAAAGATTTTGCCTATATATTTCAATGTAAAACTTTGATTCCCTATTGTGGCCCCGCCCTACCCCTGGGGGCCATGATTTGAAGAATTTAGAATCTACACTACCCCAGGATGCTTCCACATAACTTTCAGCTTTTCTGGCCCTGTGGTTCTTGAGAAGATTTTTTAATGACCCCACCCTATTTTTGTCTTCTCTTGATTATCTCCCCTTGTAAAGGGGGTTGGTCCTTCATTTTAACAAACTCCCCTTCACCCAAGGATGCTGTGTACCAACTTTGCTTAAATTTGGCTCAGTGGTTCTTGAGAAGAAGATGAAAATATGAAAAAATTACAGACGGATGGACAGACAGCTAGACAGACGGACAGACGACGGACAACTGGTGATCAGAAAAGCTCACTTAAGCTTTCAGCTCAGGTGAGCTAAAAAGTTTACGTACACCGCAACAATGGCCATAGCATTAGCTCTTTGAGTCTTTGGCTCAGAAGAGCTAAAAAGATAAAAAGAATTATGTATCTTAGAGTTGTCTATTTGTAATCAAAGCTATATTAAAATCAGACCAATTTCTTGAAATAAAAAATTGCACTGTTGTAGTGCAAAAAAATTAATGATATTTTACATGTCACTACAATATTCAAAGAGGGCATGTTGCAAAATTTTGAATTAAATTAGAGGGGTTATGACTGTTTCATCGCTAATTATAGATGATCAATGCGAAAACACAAAGTTAAGAATTGCAATGTCATTGAAAGTCTTGGAGATACGAAAGCCGGATAGGCTCATTTTTGACAAGATAAAAAAATAATTAACTCGTTATAACGAGATAGTTTTCTCGTTATAACGAGTTAGTATCTCGTTATAACGAGTTAGTTATCTCGTTATAACGAGTTAGTATCTCGTTATAACGAGATAATTATCGCGTTATAACGAGTTAGTATCTCGTTATAACGAGTTAGTTATCTCGTTATAACGAGTTAGTTATCTCGTTATAACGAGATAATTATCTCGTTATAACGAGTTAGTATCTCGTTATAACGAGTTAGTTATCTCGTTATAACGAGATAATTATCTCGTTATAACGAGTTAGTTATGTCGTTATAACGAGACAGTTTTCTTGTTATTTCGAGACTTAATAGCAATATAGGAATAAAAATGGCTGCAGTTTTAAATGCCATTGAATTTTTAGCAAGTAATTATCAGTCAAATTTAACTTGGAAGAATTGATAAATGGTTGAAAATTTAATTTGCTCTGGGGTTTACGTATGATTAAATCTTGAACTATCTCGCTGTCAATAATCAGAGCAACTCTAAGGCGAACACATTTACACATTTTCGTGAACTCCTCCTCAAATTGTTGCATTAGGACGCGATATTTTTCTTAAAATAATATTGCCAAACATACTTGCTTCAAACTTTGGCAATTTATCTATGACAACTATTTCTGATGAATGACACTATTTCGATATATTTTGGACGACTTACCGGTATACACTTTCATATATCAATTTCTATACCGCTAAAATTAAATATCAGAGACAATATAAGTGCAACATATCGTTTATGCAACATATAATATATAGATTACAGTGTTATACAAATGTTACTTCTGAGATTCAGAAATGTTTTGAAGACGGGGGATGGTGAGACATCAGCAGTTAGATCATAGGCGTAGTAATAGAGGGGCTAATGTCCACACCACCACTTTTGAAAAGGGGGCGGTCAAGAGTATCTTTGTGCCCCTTCATCCATATTTTTTTTTACCTGAGTAAATATCTCCCGAAAATAATGGCGAATACTCGTAGTTGGAATATCAAATCTATTTTTTTTTCTTTTACTTGTCAAATATTTTACTTGGTTTACCCCCCACCCCCTTGAACTTCGTGACTTAGCTTATGCATATTGTCCACTATAATGAGGAATGGTGAAGCAAAAAAATGATATGTGTTACCATGGTAACCATGAAAGTTATTTTTAGAATAATATTGCCAATACCTAATTACATGAGGTCAAATATTTGTTTTTCTTACGTTGTTGATTGAGTTTGATCATGTAACATCTATCATTTGTGACTATGGAGCGTTTTTCAGCATTTTTCAGCATCTAAAATGTATTCCAAATGTACCCATGGTTACCACTTACATAGAGATAAATTCTAAATAGTTTCTTTATAGCATAAGTGGCAACAAGTTGTCATGTTTTTGGGAGAATGGTTTGTTTGTTTTTCTTAGTCTTTATTAAGGCTTAATAAATATTTAAAGTAGCTGAAAATCTCATTTTTTCCAACTGTTCTGGCTGTTACCATGGCAACCAAGACACATAGCAACGAAATTTTATTTGATATATGTTTCTGGTGTCAAGTTGTAATAATGGGCAAAGTTTCATCAAAATCGGTGACCATGCGTGGCAAAGAAGTTTAAGTGGTTACAGAGAATCGCTATTAAAGCCTAACAAATGGTTTCATATCCACATGATTTATTCGGAATATTCAAAATAATGGGATTATTATTGCGACAAATATTACGCAAACATTATTATAATTTTAACAAATTCAAGAAAGCTTGAACAGGGCAGTTAAATCAGCCAGAGTATATCATTTTTTTTCTGATCTCCTTGTACAAGTTGACAAAATTTTGATGTTATATACATTCCATTTGAAGATGACACTAATTCTATTTTGCAATTTCAAGGTATAACACAACAACATGAGGCGGTCACGTTTCCGTATATTTGTCTTCGGTCATTCCAATAAACAATACTAATCAAAGGCATAACACAAAAAAACTAGTATGCTGTTCCATAAAATCTTTATCACGCACACTTCAAACAAATTTGATCGACTTGCTTCTGTATATTTCCTATAAATAATGGTCTATTCTTTACTTAGATATATCAATTCTTAAACTAGATCAATTTTTATCTCGTTATAACGAGATAATTATCTCGTTATAACGAGATAACTAACTCGTTATAACGAGATAATTATCTCGTTATAACTCGTTATAACGAGATACTAACTCGTTATAACGAGATAACTAACTCGTTATAACGAGATAATTATCTCGTTATAACGAGATGACTAACTCGTCATAACGAGATAACTAACTCGTTATAACGAGATATTAACTTGTTATAACGAGATACTTACTCGTTATAACGAGATAACTAATTCGTTATAACGAGATAACTAACTCGTTATAACGAGATAACTAACTCGTTATAACGAGATAATTATCTCGTTATAACGAGATAACTAACTCGTTATAACAAGATACTAACTCGTTATAACGAGATAACTAACTCGTTATAACGAGATAATTATCTCGTTATAACGAGATAACTAACTCGTTATAACGAGATATTAACTTGTTATAACGAGATACTAACTCGTTATAACGAGATACTAACTCGTTATTACGAGATAATTATCTCGTTATAACGAGTTAAATATTTTTTTTTGTCTTGTCAAAAATGAGCCTATCCGGCTTTCGTATGGAGAGCACCGAGCTATTAAAAAATTATTTCTTCAGACAGGTCATTTTTCAAAGTGCACAGTAAATTTTCCTTAAATCAATGTGTCCGCAAACTTTTCTAACAATCCTCGTTCATGTACATGCCCTTAGCACTGAAGTCATTTGAAATATGCACATATGTTAACATTTGTTGTTGTATATGCCAAAATAGCAGTTCTCTCTAAATTTTTTTGTAAAAATACATATATTACAAGTTCTTAATGTATTAAGGCCTGATGTGTCCATAATCCTAGATGGAAGGAATTTTATCCTTGTGTGACTGTTTAAATTTCACTATGCTGCTTATTCTTCGTCATCTCCAAACAGATGCTCTTCTGGCAAATATGGTCATGCTTGGTATCAAATTTCAGTTATCAGATGGCAGTCACACCTATCCAAAAGAAATTGAAATTTCTCATTTAAAATAAAAAAAACTGTACAACTTATAAATGATAAATAGCGATGTTAATTTTACTCGGACAGCCAAGTCACACAGTCAGAGGCTTTAGTCAAATGAAAGTCGAGTACTCGTTGAAATTTAAATTAATTTTTCATGTCATTTTCCTTTTTGTCTTTAAGAGACTGCTAGCCTGTACAATATTTAAGCTACGTTATAAGCATTATACAACAAATTATTGAATCATTAACATTTTCGTAGTAATAAATATATGTATGAAATGTATTTGATTTCAAATATAGTATTTCATGCCAGTGTTTTTTTTTTTTCAGTACTTTGGAACTGGGGGCTGGGGCCCTCAGAATTGGGAATTTCAGCATCAATTAGGCTAAATTGGGAATCTCCCAGAAAGCCCAATCACTTAAAAAGCATTGTCAAAAAGCTTTGTTTTTGTCTTTGTATTACTTTAACAAACAATTGTTATAACTAATCAAGACTATTCTTGGTATGGATTATCTAATTACTTGCATCAAGAACAATAGTGGTATGAATTATCTAATTATGAAGAAATCCAACTTGGCTGAGGTGGCAGAGGATAGTTTTTTTAAATGCCAAACATGTGCCGAGGGGGTACACATATACATGCGATCCATAAAAACATGTACATGGGGACAGTTTTCCAGGGGCTAATTAATTACACTTCATATGCCCATGGCTCACAAATTATGTCAACAAATTACATGTAATCTGCCTAGTAGAGTGCACATGTACCAAAAATACACCTGGGGTCTCCCCAAATTTTGGCTTGTTTTTCCAAGATTTGGGCCTCAGTCGCACCCATACAACCCATCCCCAGGCCCGAGCGAGCAGGATAAAACACCCAGTAGTCTGTAAATCAATGCATGCCCTAATGAAAATTCACCAATTGATATGGGGCCATTCATCTTCCCTCTGAGATACACACCTTCTTCTAAGGCCTACTGCTTTTCAGCTGAATTTCCTCTGCAACTGACCACGTGTCTTAGGTTCGCATTTACAACTCTGTATACGATAAGCGTCATAGTGACACCTACAAGTTGCACATCGTTTTTTTCAGCAAGCACTTTGCTACACTGCAAATGTGTCCCATAATTATTCTAATCATTTTTCTACATAAAATATCACATCAAACAGGGGATATCTCAATTTTTTAAGAAATTTGACAGGGTCTTTAGTACGAAACTATCCCCCGCCACCTTTAACTTTCAAAGTTTGCTTTTTAATTAAAATAACTTTCCATATTTAGAAAGTGCAATCAATTCTGATTAAATATATACTAAATATGTCTTATTTCAATGAAAAATTAAAAAGTTACAGGCAAATAAGTGACCCCACCAATTGTCGGTCAACCACCTTAACCCCATATTCTTTGTGTTACTTCAAAAATGACCAACTCCTACAATCCAAAAGAATCTATTTCTTATCAAAACAGTGTTTAATGGTAACTTTGATCAATTTCAAATGCAGCTACATATAAAAAATTCAATAAGAATTGCATGCCTTCATGAAATGTACTCACATGAAACACATACTCTCCTATTTTTGATGTTTTGAGAAATCCCATTTTACCTCTTAATTGCTTGAATTTATACATCTATAGCTTGTTTGCAAAAAGAAAACCTAATCTATTTTTCAGGATATTTATTGTAATATACAAAAACCCCTCTTGCATCAAAGGTTCAAGAAGAAGTGTCCTGAAAATTGCAGTTATCTACCCTACCCCTCCAACCATTACCTGATTCTATAGAAAATATACTGTGGAAATCTGATTTTACTGACTGTCCTTTTTCTGAGTATATTTCCATTCAATTTCAATGTATCTGAGTGATCAAATACATGCATTTGATTCCCCTGAATAATTAAAGTGATCATCCTGTCCTTACTTGGCATTTGTGAGTAAATTTCAGGTGTTTAGTAGAATCCAATAATTACATGAAAATGTACATATTTCTGATATTTTGTTCATTAAAGTTACATAATGAGTGAAAATCATGTGTTTCTTTTAAGATAATTGTATCATAAAACAAAAGATTTATGTGAAATATGACTAAAGCGAAGTTTTGACATCTGAACTGCATTGTAAAGCAAGAAAAGAACTGCAAAATGTCAGTGCCGGAAAAACAAAGGTTGTATCTACCGCTTTGTTGTTATCATCAATGTCAACAATGTCAAGGTCACGCGACATTTATTTTTAGTGTGAAACTTGTAAACAACATAGAATTAGAGCAAACAAAAGTGGGGAATAAGTTCTGATCATCTTTATTGAAGATTGCATCAAAATCCTCGGTCATCCGACATTTATATCTATGGAATGGACACCACGGTAAATTCTTCAACTTTTCTGCGCATGCGTACAATAAAGAGGAAGAAGTGGAGCAATATTTTTGTGTTGGGGCAAACTAAAATTATTTTTACTTTTATTTTTCTCCAAAAAAGTAGACTTTTTAGGTTCTGAAACCTGTAATTTTCTGAAACCTAATATCTTCAAGAATTGAACAGTTTTCCCCTTTTTCCGTCACAGTGTCACTTTAAATATGCAAGACCATCTGTTTTGTTATAATTTAAAGAAAAATATATAATCTATATGAAAATAATGAAAAGTTTAAGTTCTATCACATTATAGAAGACAAATGAGGGGGAAAATGAAGGGGAGGGGGGTATTTTTTTTTTTTATGTAATTATCAATAGTAAGATGGGTCTAATTTGATAAAAAATTAAAGCACAGCAATTCTTTGAATAAATGTGGTTCTGTGAACTGATATTTTTGCATACTGACTCATTCTTTTCTCAAAATAATGATATTTAGTGAAAATACATGTAAAAAAGAGTAAGTTTATAATTTGTAATTTCAGTGATATCGCAATAACTGAACCCCTTTAATTTTAATTAATACTAAGTGATTGCATCAAAATTTGATAAAATATATGTGACAGTGCCCAAACTATTATTTTCAAACAAATAAATTTTTCTCAGACAAAAATTGCCTTACTCTATTAAGATTTGTTATGCTGATGCTTCAAACTCTTTGAAAATGTGTACACTGTAAAAAATGTTTTTACAATTCAAACACTTTTCTAAACACTTTCTTGTCACCTCCTTTTTTTTATATATGTTTAATTTCTAAACATGTAAAATTCCTAAACATGTCTTAGAAAGTGTTTAGAATTTAAACACTTGTGTGCTTAGAAATTAAACATATCTAAACACATAATCACAAGTGTTTAAATTCTAAACACATAACAGCAGATGTGTTTAAAATCAAAACACATCATAACTTTAATTTGTACCTGCAGAAAAACAAAACACTCTCGTAAATTTAGGCACAAAAAGTAGATGTTTTTTAAATGCGCATAATGGGCAAAATTTTCAAAATATGTAACCAATATTAATTATTTTCCATAGCGCATAAAGGCACTGAACGTTGGGATATGTATTTAATTATACAATGCAATGGTCACTGTGCGATGTACATGTACATGTACTTAATTTACACAAATAATGTAGGAGATAGAACTGAATAGATTTGATTAATCTCAACAATTCAATCGGAATGACACATAATTTATAACGTACACATAGATAACAAACTTTTAATCTTCAAAATTATGAAGAAAATAATATTAAGCTGACAATTTAATATCAAAACTTCATTGATTATTTCTAAAAGGCTTTATTAAAGAATTGTTAAACTAAAAATACAAATGTATATTTATATATATATTTATTATAATCATATTTTGAATTGGCTGCAGAGTTTTCCTCATGTCAATCACAAAATATCAAATTTTATGAACTTTCAGCATGTCCCAAAGCACCACATATTATAATCTATATCCCATCAATAACTGCCAGACAGTAACCCATTTCGAATGCACGAGGATAATTGTAAACACTGTCGAATTAACACAGTAGTCTTCAACAAATGAAGTTTCAAAGTGTTGATTATGGAACAACAACATTGCACTTGAAGATGACACCAGGTACTCTGATACAATGTACGTGTATTTTGAGTTCGATCTGGACTACGTACGGTGCCTGTAGGAAAGAAAGCCAGATTTTAGAAAAAGTACACTATCACTGATATTTTACATTACTTAGAAAAACAAAATTGTTCAAATTTTAGTGAAACTACACAGATATAAATAAAAATGATTTTAAAGACATTTAATATTATTTCTTCTCCTGCAAGTCTATGAACGAATTCAAGATATCCCAAGTCAACTTTATTTACGGTGCTCATCGTGGTTAATTAATGCAAAGAAGAAGAAAACAAACCTTTAATGTATTGCAGCAACAAGATGCCCTTTCACGTATTTCACTATTTCGTCATGGTTATCCCTTGAATTGGGTTGTCATAACTCTCATTGATACATCACATTAGCTTGTTGTGTTTTCTTTGTTTACATAGCCGCTCAAATTAACGTTCAAATATATGTGTGTCATTTCCGGGAAGATAACTCTGCACTTTACAGTAAAACGTGTTTAATTTCTAAACGCGTTTAGATATAAAACATGTTAAGACATAAGTGTTTAGTTGTTAAACACAATACTATACACGTTTAGATCTAAACATGTAATAGAAGTGTTTATTTCCTAAACACAATTTTTACAGTGTACTGGGAAAGGTTTACCCCCCTTGTGTTTAGGTCTCTCTACCTAAATGAATAAGAGTCAAATAAAAGAAATATGGTGAGTTTTGAAAATGGCATACATCAATAAACTTATGTAGAGAAGAATTAGACTAAACTACATATTTCTGAAAATTGGTGTTTTCTTGAAGGTGGCAGAGGATAGTTTTTTTAAATGCCAAACATGTGCCGAGGGGGTACACATATACATGCGATCCATAAAAACATGTACATGGGGACAGTTTTCCAGGGGCTAATTAATTACACTTCATATGCCCATGGCTCACAAATTATGTCAACAAATTACATGTAATCTGCCTAGTAGAGTGCACATGTACCAAAAATACACCTGGGGTCTCCCCAAATTTTGGCTTGTTTTTCCAAGATTTGGGCCTCAGTCGTACCCATACAACCCACCCCCAGGCCTGAGCGAGCAGGATAAAACACCCAGTAGTCTGTAAATCAATGCATGCCCTAATGAAAATTCACCAATTGATATGGGGCCATTCACCTTCCCTCTGAGATGCACACCTTCTTCTTAGGCCTACTGCTTTTCAGTGAATTTCCATAGGCACCCCCCAGCTTAATTGTTAAAAATTATATCTCTACTATACTATAAACATAACAAGGCATGAAACTAGCCTCCATGTTGGATTCCGCTTAGGGGCACTTTCTGACTAATAGCGAGAATTTCTCGCCAAAGTCGGACTTTTCTCAGACATCGGAAGCTGTCATTTATTGAAATAAAATCAAATCAGGTTGAATCTTGCCATACGTTCGCCGCATTCACGCGTTTTCTAACATTTCTGTGCAAACCAGGTCTCCTCGGCCGGAACTTGAAGGTTTATGGGGGTATAGATAATTCGATCGTCGTTTACCTTCAAAGTGTGTTTCATAGAAAGCTAATGTTGTTTTTCTTAACGAACAAATGCACAGTGAAATAAATATAATTTTATATCAGTAGGACCTTGCAAGATTTTATATACATTATCAGGCCCATAAAAAGCTGTTTCAGTTTGTGTGTACATGTATGTGTGTGTTGGGGGGGGGGGGTCAACTGAACAACAATATTCTTTGACAAGAAAAAATATTTTTGAAGGAGGACAATCCTAAGTTAGATTTATTTTCTATTGCGTAGTATTAATATAGTCATATATTGGCAAAATTATAGGGGCGAAAGGAGGGGACACGTCTAAGCAGGTGAATCTTCAATACAGAGGTGGATTTGACCGGGGGGGGGGGATAAATGTATAATAGTTAATAAAAAATATTATATAATAAAATAAAGCAGATATTAGCAGAAGTAAGTTCTGCATGAAAAATGTAAGATGTATTGGAAGAAAAGGAACTATACACGGGGAAATGACTGGGCTCTTTTTTTCTTTTTTTTTTCTTTTTTGAAAAAATTCAATGATGGTACAGAGACACCAAAACAGAATCATACAATTTAGAGGACGACAATTTGATTCTAAAGGAGGGAGGGGGGTGGCATTTTTTTCTAGTCAAAATGTTTATTTTCATGTCATTGACTGAGGACAGATTATTTATTTCCAAGATGATTAGGGAGTTTTTTTTTATTTCTACTACACCATAAGAAGTGGGTAGGATAAAATAAAGAAAAAATGAGAAAATTAGAGTGTGTGCGGGGAGCAGGGGTTCGGGGGTTACCACTCAAAGTCAAGAAAGTTATTTTCAAGGACAGATTTTTTTCTCTCCAAAATCTGCCGCATCTATCAGAATCAAATAGTTGTCCCTTCAGAATTACGCATCACGAATTGAATCCTTTACTGTTGTTGTCATGTACAAATTCACACTTTGTAATCATGCACATGAAGAAATTAATAGTTTATCACTTTGTGTATATGTTTGTGTTTATATGTGGTTGTCGCTGTGAAATCAGCGCGGGGCGGGGCTCAGGAACTTCAATGTAATGACATATACATAGTAAATTAGTCTATTAAATGACTCCTAATCTAGCTGCCTTTGCATTTGTTAACTGGGCTGGAGCTGGGTTTTGGTCAAAACTAATGCCATACGTGCTATCATTCTCAGTGGAACACTGTAATAAAATCCACAAAGAGTGAGCTGATGAAGTTAGTTTCAGCTTTGTAAATATTAATGGTGATGTGAACATGCCAAAATATATGTTTAGAAATAATTACCCTTACAAAATATTCAAAACATCCAAATCACTTATATAATATTTTGGTGAATTTTTTGAACTTGTTATTAAACTTTAGAACTGTCCCATTTCATTATTGTATATCTGTATGAATCCATCTATAAGAAATAAGTCTCGCTATCAGGATAAAATATATACATGTACTTGTATATTTATTATTTTGCAATAAATGTAATACTTAATACTTTACATGTATGTAAGTAACACACACTTTCCATAGACGAATCAGGGATTTCAAGGGGGGGGGGTAGTAAAAAAAATTAAGTGACAATAGAAACTCATAATACTTGTTATTAAATTAAGTGTTAAAGCATAAGTTTTATCAAAACTTTCTTTTATATTGAATATTTTCCCCCTTTTCCTTTTTTGAAAGGGGTGACACCCCCCCCCCCCCGGATAATATGCCACTGTCTTCAAGACTGCTTATATATATATATATATATATATATATATATATATATATATATATATATATATATATATATATATATATATATATATATATATATATATAACCCATTGACACTGCTGACTTGCTGACTTATAGACTAACCGGTTGCCAATATATTTTTCATAAGTTCAAGTATCTGCTAGACTTCTTTTTACCAATAGAAGTAATAAAAATGCAAAGAAAAATCGTATGTCTTATTGTTATACAAATACATGTACATATATTTCACAATACATTTTGTTCATTTTTGAAAATCAAAGGTTAGTTTTCCATGAAATGTTGTTCTCGTACATTGAAGGTAAACGACGATCGAATTATCTATACCCCCATAAACCTTCAAATTCCGGCCGAGGAGACCTGGTTTGCACAGAAATGTTAGAAAACGCGTGAATGCGGCGAACGTATGGCAAGATTCAACCTGATTTGATTTTATTTCAATAAATGACAGCTTCCGATGTCTGAGAAAAGTCCGACTTTGGCGAGAAATTCTCGCTATTAGTCAGAAAGTGCCCCTAAGCGGAATCCAACATGGAGGCTAGTTTCATGCCTTGTTATGTTTATAGTATAGTAGATATATATTTTTTAACAATTAAGCAGGGGAGTGCCTATGTGAATTTCCTCTGCAACTGACCATGTGTCTTACGTAGGTTCGCATTTACAACTCTGTATATAAGCGTGATAGTGACACCTACATGTTGCACATCATTTATTTCAGCAAGCACTCTGCTACACTGCAAATGTGTCCCATAATTATTCTAATCATTTTTCTACATAAAAAATCACATCAAACAGGGGATATCTCAATTCTTTAAGAAATTTGACAGGGTCTTTAGAACGAAACTAACCCCTGCCACCTGAACAACAAAACCTGCTTGAAAAACATGCAATAAACAAACTAAATTTGATCACA
Organism: Saccostrea echinata; assembly: GCF_033153115.1. Lineage (NCBI taxonomy): Eukaryota > Metazoa > Mollusca > Bivalvia > Ostreida > Ostreidae > Saccostrea > Saccostrea echinata. The sequence goes on along the minus strand of NW_026889758.1, from coordinate 32,360,891 downwards.
TATTTTGTAAGTTTTTCTTTGGGAAAACTTCCATTACATTTTGGGAAAATACAGGCATATTTTCAATTGGGACTGGGGCCAAATTTCGGCTCCAAGTCGGCTCTAAAAAAATCACTGACTGCACATATTTTTATCTATATACAGAACATCAAATGCTCGTATTTATCCTTTCTTTTCCTGCTGCTAGTACATGTACCCGTTATTGATTTCTTACCTGAAGCCATTTGAATGTGTCTTGTCAGTGACCCGTGATTGTTAAACAATTAAAGTGTAACTCTTATAAAAACAAAATTTTAATTATGAGATTTTTTGCATTCAATCAATACAATTTAAAAATGATTGATATTAATATCAGAAAGAAACACCTTTGAATTATGCTCATAACCATTCCCCAGTTTACATGTATTTATAAAGTTTTATTATTCTTCATTAATTGGTAGTTGCATTATATGAGATCTGAGATCTTACGAAATTGCAGGTTGAAACTTTACAATTTGGATCCGACATCTTTTAAAGTATGCCAATGCATGTTTGTCGAACAACATTCCTTTGAACAATTAACAAAGACTGGTTAAGCCTTTCCCTGAGTTTGAACACTGATACGTTAATAAATGAACTGAGCAGATCCAATTTTTTTTACATTGAATTTAAGAGTAGCAAATTTTAAACAAACAACCGACTTAACAAATTTTAGTCGATAGTCAATATGATTGAATGATAGTCGAGTACTCGAATATTCATTGACACCCCTAATGAAACCATCAAACAGAGTTCAAAGATACTGTCACATTTTCCGTGTATTATTTGTAAAAAGTACTCTATTAAATAGATGTTTACATGCAGTCAATTTTGAGGATGTAATTACAAAATATAATATAAATAGGGATTAATTAGGAGTTTTTTTTTTTCATGATTTCACAAAGGAAATGCACATAACTTATACATGTAAAAAATTTATTAGGGATGGCAATGGTCAACTGGGTAACCATATCTAATCAGTCAGAAATATAGTAACCGGTTTAGTATGGGATGACAGGTTATGATTTTCATAACCGGTTGGTTGGTATTTTTTGCATAATATGTACTTTTTAAATAATATACCAGTATACATATTTTCTTTTTAAAAATTACCACTTAGATCATGTAGATAGCATGTGTAAAACTAGTCTCATTCAAGCAGATGCTCGACTGTCTCCATAAACTCCTGCTCATTGGAGTTTACGGAGACAGACAAGCATCTGCTTGAACGAGATTAGTTTAAAACTGAAAAGTTGCTATCGACTTATTAAATTATTCACAATATACAGCCACTGTGAAAACAAATCCCCATTATTTTGTCATTACAGTAAAACATGCTTATAAGTGCCAGGGACAAATAATTTTGATTCATTATAAATGTATTCATTTTTCAGTTTAGTTTTCAGTATGTTTTAAAACCACAGGGAATGAAAATCACTTCACTATAAATACGCTTCAATTCCTTATTTAAGTCTGTTCGCAGTAAGCGTGTTTTACTGTATAACCCAAATACCACTCTAAGTTTACATATCCCAATCATAAAAAATTCTATTTTCTAATTTCAAGAACTAATTTTTTACTAAACAATGTTTTACATGGTAATTAATCTAGTTCATTATCTGTAATGGTAGCCTAGTTGTAGGGCATTCATTTTGTAATCAGGAAGCCTGGGCTTGATTCTCATTTGCTGTGTCAAACCTAAGATATAAACATACAGGTAATGAAGGTTCCTTCACCAAGCGCCAAGCATTAGAATGAAAGTCAAAGGTTTTTCAGAGACCTTAAAAACCTCACAGTAGATGTTGGGACAATAAAGAACCCTCACTGCTCAATGGGCCTTAGTGCCAAGTATTAAGGTCTATGTTTGAAGCCCTTCACCAGTATGTGGTAATGTCTCTATACGAGAGAAAAATTCTCAAGTAAGATGTAAAACAACATACAATCAATCAAAGTGTCAGTAAGAAGCTAATCCTTACGTCGCAGGTTCGAATCCCACAGCTTGATGTGGAGATAGGTTCCTCGGATGAAACCATATGAACCGAGGTTCTGTGTCACAGAAGGTGCTGGCACGAAAAAGATCCCTCACTTCCCAAAGGCCATAAGTGTCAAGTACAGGTCTATATTTGCAGACCTCCACCAGCAAGTGGTGGCATAATAATATGACTAAAAAAAAATTGAAGGGGCAATAAACAAAACACAAATCAATCCTGCAGTCTTATCACAGAAATAATTCAAACTTTTATGTATAAATATATTTCCAAATTTCTTTTGCAATTTAACTGAGTGACATTTTTGAGATTTTCCAATAATAATAATACACATTTACTAACTGGGTTCGAGGGCAACATGTGTTTTGTCGGACCCAAGAACCAAACTGTTTGCCTGAGGCCATTAGGCCGAAGGGAAACAGTTTGGTTCAAGGGGTCAGCAAATTGCATTTTACCCCGAGAACACGGTCAATAAATGTTTTGTTATATCTTTTACTTTCTTTTTTTGTTTGAAATACATGTATTTTGTAGTGGCTTCCGTGATGTAAATTTCCTTTACCAGCACTGAGGTAAAACTCTGTCAATTCCGTAACTTTCGAACACCAACGAATGCAAATGAGATTTAACTAATCCCGCGCATACTGTAATATGTAAGCAGTCCAATGATCTCATCGACATGTTCAATATCTCACTTTGCGGTTCAACATAGATTTTTTTATGATTGCTCATAAAACCTTGGAAATGTTAGACATTTTGAGTGTACACTGGTATAGATTTATATAAGAACAAATCTTTAAAGGTATAACAAATTATAATATTAATTAAGGCCCTAGTTATAACAGCTATTCATACTTGTTGAAGAATATATAACAATAATTACCATTTTTATACATGTAGTATTTTAGATAGTGTATTGTTGAATTTTTGCATTTTTTTTGTTTCAATAAAAAAAATAAGTCTTGGTGAAATTACATGCTCTCATGCATTTAAATATAAGGTAAAGCAATGGGGATTTGACAATGTCATGTCAGGGCTAACAGACAGAGACTGAACCAATTAAAATAGATAACATACATCAGTGTTTGTGCGTACATTTATACATTTGCTGGCATATACATGTAACATCAGTGCTGTAAGCAGCTGTTAAATTTTAGATAAGAAAAATTCTAACCTTCATTTCCATGGTCCAAGCCAATCATATATTAAAATGTCACCGTGAACTCTTTCATCACTCGCTACATTTATCACAGAAAACTCCGACACAAGACTGTTCATCGCTGTTAATGTGATCGTCAGAATTTCCTCGTAAACAATTTGCGCAAGAATATATATATCCCTTTAAAACTAATGCTCCCTGTACACAACCAAGGATTTTATGTGCTTCGTAGATGTGGATTAAACGTGCATGTCTACATACGGCTCGTACGTTAAGAAAATGTACAACTGTCAACTTCACATATTTTCTTCTCATTTTCTGTCTGTAATTCCGACTTGCATGGCTACTTCCGGGGACGTACTAAAGACTTGATATACTAAAGAACCTGATATTCGACTGATGATTTTTCAAAAAATAAAATAATCAGATTGAGTGTTATGCAAGATTTATTTTTAAAAATTATTGATTATGAAGCATTATGCTATACTAAACTACACTTTTTTTTTTTAAATATTTGCCAACAAAGCATCAGATCAAGTCACGTTTTTCGTATAACGGGTCTTTAGTGTCTTCTTCCCACAATGCCGCTCGTGATTGTTTACATCCAGGTTACAAACAAGAGGCCCCGATTAAGACTCTTTCTATACGGATGCATTTGTAAATGTTGATTTACCTTTACTTGTGTAAATAACTTGCATTTATAAACGATTTATATAACAGAAAACAGAGAAATCGAATCAAAACAATTTATTTAAAACACAACAACTATCTAAAACCGTACAAGCATGTGTTACGATGCCCTAAAAAGCGTGGCTGGTTTGTAGACAACTTGTTCCTGTACGATTCTCGAATAATTATTATATAAAATAGAATAAAATATAGCACGGAGCTTGTTTCTCTTTATACCACATGACAAGATTTAATATGTTAGAAATTATGTCATTCAAACTTTTTCATAATATTTTAATATTTTTAGTTATCCAAAAAATACTTTTATGACCTGCTGTCCCCTGAAATAGGGGCCAGCCCCTTTTTTTGATATTATCTGAAAGCTCTCGTAATTACACACAACTTTTATTCTATATGTCTTACCAAATTTTTATCAGTTTAAAAGTTATTTAACAAAAAGCAGCAAAATTTCATGGAAAAATAATTCTTAAAACTTGCCGTCACATAGCTTCCGAACTTAAAAAAATTAGCCTACAATTTTAATGTTCTGCGCATCTGCAATGTATTAGTTACAAGTTCTCCAGTTTTCATGCAAATATCATGTGTCGTTATTGAGAATTCTACTGGACAAGAGACCCTCCAAATATCGATTAAAGGGCAATAACTCATGAACGGGGGTATATATCAAAAATTTGAAAAAACCGTTTTTAGGCAATAATACATTGTATCTACCCTGAAAGTTTCATAGCAATCGGACAAAAGGTCTCTGAGAAATCGCCTGCTGAAAATCGGCGGGAAAAAAAAATAAAATAATAATAAGAAACAGTAGAATAACAGTAGGGTCTTCCGAAGGAAGCTCGGAAGACCCTAATAATCTTAACCATCAGAATCAGTAGAAGGTCTTCCGTTGTGACGGAAGACCTTAAATAGAATACATTATAAATATGTATATAATAATACAGATAATCCTGTTCTCTGGCAAAAGTATAGAGGAATTCGTAACGAAGTAGTCAACTTAGTACGAAAAGCTCGAAATGATTATAAAATAAAACTGGCCTCTCAACTTATAGATAAGACTATTCCCCCAGGCAAATGGTGGCATATTGTGAAATCTGTCTCAAGATTTAAAAAACAGAATACCTCCCCTCCTCCTCTTAAATCTAGTGATGGTAGAATACTTATTCATCCTTTTGATAAAGCTGAAGAATTTAATACTTATCTACAGCATCACAAAGTTCTCGAACTTCCATATGCTGCATATTCACCTGATCTTTCTCCTTGTGACTTTTTCTTATTTCCAAAACTAAAGGAAGCTCTATCTGGAAGGCGTTTTCAATCGAGGTCAGCGCTGGGCTCAGCTATTTTTCAGTATTTATGGAGTATACCACAAAAAAACTTATAAAAAAGTGTTTTTTGACTGGATTAAACTACTTCATCTCTGTATTAAATATAAGGGAGATTACTTTGAAGGAATGCAATAAAAAAATTGAATTTCCATTTTATTTTTGTAGCTGTAATATCGTTTGGACAAAAAATATTGAACGCCCCTCGTATTGTTTAAATCAAATATCCTACGTGTAACAGGTAACGGTGCCAGATTATAAACCATCATATCAGTAACAGGTATCAGATTATTAGGCAAACTACCGGTAATTGCTACCAGATGATTAAAACAAATATACCTATAACAAGTATGAGATTACAAAACATTCTGTATGTAACGGGTATTAGATTATAAGGCACCCTACCTGTAGTAGGTGCCAAATTGTAAAACACCATGTTGATTTCAGGTATCAGATAATAGAGCACCCTATCTGTAACAGGTGCCAGATTATGAAGCAACTTATTGTTGTCAAGTAATAGATATTTAACAACCGTATTGGTTACAGGTGTAGATTTGTGAGCACCCCTATTGGTAACAGGAATGAAATTATTGAGTTCTCTAATGTCAGATACCAGATTATATAAAAGCATATTACGTTTACATGTAACTGGTACAAGATTATAAGGCACCCCATCTGTTACAGGTACAGATGATAAAGCAACTTGCCTGTTACAGGTATCAGATTGTAAGTCATCTAAGTTGATCCAACCATTAACAGGTACCTAATTATAGAGCACCATACTTATAACAGGTACAAGACCATAAGAAACTTGTAATGAAGGCATCTGCTTGTAACTGATGTCAGATTACTAAGCAATCTAACAGGTAACAAATTAATATCAGATCAAAATATACAAGGCACAAGAGAATAAAGTAGCGTACAAAGAATCATAAATGCACTTTACTGTAAAGCACCTTTTTGTTACAGCCGTAGCGTAGGCTAAAAATTCGAAGGAATATGGATTGTTATATACATGTACTACATGTATTAAAGTGAAAAACTATTTTTTATCGTTTCATTTACCGGTAGATTAATTATTCGTGCAATTAATTGGATTATATATTGTGTAGATTTCTGGCATGCATATATCTGGTTATAAGGGGAAATAGGTGAAAAGTCGTATACTCAAAAATTCCGTTAATCGGTAATTGATTGGTTCAAAAAATTATATTTGATTCGAAACCGTAAAAGTGCCTATACCTTTATGAGAGTTATTGAGTAGCGTTTTAAAAAATGAATATAACAATGGCATAATATTTTCTATTTTATGCTAGGTGTGGTTTAATAATCTTCTTTCACTTCAAAGTAAATTGCATTGATTTCCAATTATTTAAATAGTTACCAACCTGCTAACGTGAAAATAAACCGTTTTTTTGGTTAAATTTTTGAAGAGCGACTGAAATCACCGATGCCGATAACTTATTTGAATTAATTATTTTTCGGATTATTTCTTTATCTATAATAATTGAACTACACTTGCATTTGAATTATTAAACTACACTTACATTATCTATTTCAAATGAAACCGGCATCAAATTGTACTTTTTAATTGTTTTACAGATGTTAAATAAGTCTGTCTTGATAAATTCTGAAAACGCCATTTTGAAGAGCGACTCAAATCACTGATGCTCATATCTAATTCAAAATAATTATTTTCCTTAATATTTTCATGTAGAATTATTAAACTACACATAGATTGTCTATTTCAAATGAAACCGGCATCAAATTCCACTTTTTACTGCATTTACAGGTGATAAATATGTTAGTTCTGATAAATTCTGAATTCGCCATTTTGAAGAGCGACTCAAATCACTGATGCTCATAACTAATTCAAAATAATTATTTTTCCTAATATTTTCATGTAGAATTATTAAACTACACTTACATTATCTATTTCAAATGAAACCGGCATCAAATTGTACTTTTTCATTGTTTTACAGGTGATAAATATGTTAGTTCTGATAAATTCTGAAGTCGCCATATTGAAGAGCGACTCAAATCACTGATGCTCATATCTAATTCAAAATAATTATTTTTCCTAATATTTTCAAGTAGAATTATTAAACTACACTTACATTATCTATTTCAAATGAAACCGGCATCAAATGTACTTTTTAATTGTTTTACAAATGTTAAATAAGTCTGTCTTGATAAATTCTGAAGTCGCCATATTGAAGAGCGACTCAAATCACTGATGCTCATAACTAATTCAAAATAATTATTTTCCCTAATATTTTCATGTAGAATTATTAAACTACACTTACATTATCTATTTCAAACGAAACCGGCATCAAATTCCACTTTTTACTGCATTTACAGGTGATAAATATGTTAGTTCTGATAAATTCTGAATTCGCCATATTGAAGAGCGACTCAAATCACTGATGCTCATATCTAATTCAAAATAATTATTTTTCCTAATATTTTCATGTAGAATTATTAAACTACACATAGATTATCTATTTCAAATGAAACCGGCATCAAATTCCACTTTTTACTGCTTTTACAGGTGATAAATATGTTAGTTCTGATAAATTCTGAATTCGCCATATTGAAGAGCGACTCAAATCACCGATGCTCATAACTAATTCAAAATAATTATTTTCCCTAATATTTTCATGTAGAATTATTAAACTACACATAGATTATCTATTTCAAATGAAACCGGCATCAAATTCCACTTTTTACTGCATTTACAGGTGATAAATATGTTAGTCCTGATAAATTCTGAATTCGCCATATTGAAGAGCGACTCAAATCACTGATGCTCATATCTAATTCAAAATAATTATTTTTCCTAATATTTTCAAGTAGAATTATTAAACTACACTTACATTATCTATTTCAAATGAAACCGGCATCAAATTGTACTTTTTCATTGTTTTACAGATGTTAAATAAGTCTGTCTTGATAAATTCTGAAAACGCCATTTTGAAGAGCGACTCAAATCACCGATGCTCATAACTAATTCAAAATAATTATTTTCCTTAATATTTTCATGTAGAATTATTAAACTACACTTACATTATCTATTTCAAATGAAACCGGCATCAAATTCCACTTTTTACTGCATTTACAGGTGATAAATATGTTAGTTCTGATAAATTCTGAATTCGCCATATTGAAGAGCGACTCAAATCACTGATGCTCATAACTAATTCAAAATAATTATTTTCCCTAATATTTTCATGTAGAATTATTAAACTACACATAGATTATCTATTTCAAATGAAACCGGCATCAAATTGTACTTTTTAATTGTTTTACAGATGTTAAATAAGTCTGTCTTGATAAATTCTGAAATCGCCATATTGAAGAGCGACTCAAATCACTGATGCTCATAACTAATTCAAAATAATTATTTTCCCTAATATTTTCATGTAGAATTATTAAACTACACTTACATTATCTATTTCAAATGAAACCGGCATCAAATTCCACTTTTTACTGCATTTACAGGTGATAAATATGTTAGTTCTGATAAATTCTGAATTCGCCATATTGAAGAGCGACTCAAATCACTGATGCTCATAACTAATTCAAAATAATTATTTTCCCTAATATTTTCATGTAGAATTATTAAACTACACATAGATTATCTATTTCAAATGAAACCGGCATCAAATTGTACTTTTTAATTGTTTTACAGATGTTAAATAAGTCAGTCTTGATAAATTCTGAATTCGCCATATTGAAGAGCGACTCAAATCACTGATGCTCATAACTAATTCAAAATAATTATTTTCCCTAATATTTTCATGTAGATTTATTAAACTACACTTTGATTTTCTTTTTTGAAGCTAAACCTGCATCCATGTTAATTTCCTTAAGTTGGTACAGACCGTGAACTAGTAGCTTCTGATGGAATTCTGACGAGCGACAGAAATCACCGATGCTCATAATTTATTCATAATAATTATTATTCGATTTTTTTCTCTAGAATTATTAAATTAACCTTTTATCATATACTCTTTGTCATAACTGCATCCAATTTTTAAGTTGTTATAGATGGAAATATAATTCTGGTAGGTTATGAAATCCCCTTTTGAAGAGCGACCGATTAACTAAATAAATTTGAAATAACGTCTTCCGATTTTTTCCCTAGAAATATTGAACTACACTCAGATAATCTACTTTAAATCAAAACTGCATCCCGTTTTACTATTTAATGTTGTAACAGAAGGCATACTAGTCGTTCGTATAAAGCAATTGAACATGAAACCGTAATTTTGAAGAGCGACTTGAGTCACCGACGCTCTTGATTTGTTTAAGATAATGTTTCTTCAATTCTTCATATTCAGATTTATTAAACTCAAAATTTATATCAGCTACATAAAATTAAAACCACATCCATTTTTTTCTCTCCCTTTTCTTTTTTATCATTTCGCCGGAGAAGTGGTCAACCACCCTGAACGTATTTAAAATTATTATGTCGTCATTATTTATCTGTTCAGAATTATTTTCCCGTTATTTAATTCATCTGTTAAATAAAAAAAAGGTCGGAATGAGATAAGAATTATCACTTTATATTCTGGTGAAATACAGGTATTTATGGTTCATTGAAGACAAAATACAAGTGTATATAATGAAGTGGTTATCAAAACACACTTCACACCTTTCGTAAAAAATGACCACGGGGAGCTGTGTTTGTGAGTTATTAACATACAGGTAATTGTTGACACCTGTCTAAGATAACGCCCTGGGCATGGTTCACACCTGTTGAAACAAATGACTGAGAGATTGTTAACCGTAGCATGTTTTTCCCCCTTCTTTTTTTAAAAATATGTATTCAATTACAAATTTTTTAATTAAATTTGAAGTCGTTTATTTCCTTTTAGAAAATAAATAGATTTTAGAAATCTAAAACATCATTTAATAATCCTATACGAAGAAAATTCAATATTAAGTTTTAAATAACATATATAATTGTTTTGCATACTTTTAGGATTAAAATAAATAAATAAAACACTAAAAGCTAAGACTGCGGATACTATTACCGTGGATTTAAAACCAGTAGAGCACCGCTTTGATTTGAAGCGACTAAAATCCCCAGGCATGCGCAGAGGCCAGCGATTTGAGTCGCTCTTTTCCCTATATATTCTATTAAGAGCGACCCTGAGCACTAGCGACAGAAATCACGGTTACACCTGTACCAGAATTGCCGAGTACAGTTGCGGATGATAGCTGACAGCCACTGTTGGTCAATAGTGTCCTTCTAACTAAGGCTGTTCAAAGTTAATTCTACGTTTAACGTCACCTCTAAAGTTCAAAACCTACGGGGGAGGGAGGAAAAAAATAAACAAATAAAAATTTTAAACATTTGTGAATTTATTCAAATTAACCTATTCAGTACGTTACAAAAAGTATTGGATATGACATCTAAGTGTAATTTCCTAAGCAGAGTTTTCCCTTAGTATGTACATGTATATTGGTTTGAATCATTCTGTGGGCAAACAATGTAGACTGAATGTACAGGAGAGTGGCTTTTAACTGGCCTCGTGTGTCCTTTTGATTAATATTGCCACACTTTCATGGTATTCTGTAGGAAAATGCTTCTTCCTGTGGGAATAGTTGATCGATATCTACAATTAAAATTATGTTGACAGTATGTGATACATTCTAAAACTGAAAATATCTCGAAATTGAATTCTGCTGTATGTTTACTCATACATGTAGTACTAGATCTACTAGCATTTAGTTTTGAAAGTGTAAATACTATATTTGGACCATAGCTGTTAGATTATTTTATCTTGAATTCCACACATGACAGGATTCTTCACTTCTCGGAATACCCCAATCACTTTCTTTACTCTCCTTCACTTGAAAGGCCTATTTTCTCTAAGCTTATCCCTGCTCAAATGGCAATGACTAATATTATCTTTCCCTAAAATTGTTGCCATTTGTAGGTACATGAATGCTACATCTATGAAGAAATCAATAATTTTTATGTTCCTTTAAATTTTCACAGAAATATTTTAAGATGAAACTATTAAATATAAAAGTCCTTTGGTATAATCACGAATACAATTTAAAAAAAAATAAATTAAATTAATCTAAATTAATTTAATTTAAATAAATCTAAATTAAAGAAATTAAAGGGATAATCTTTCTTTTCTTCCTTTTTATGGATGGGAAGGGGTTTATTACAAATGCACAAATAGTCAAGGATTTGGTTTTCATAAAGATCAAGGCCTCTAATCCCATTTTCCCTTAAAATGCATTGAGATCGTATCGTTCGTCATTTTGACGCTCTTAAAGATTAACTTCAAATTCACGTTACGTCAAACTTTTAATTGAAATCGCAAGAGTTGTCTCACCCAATGTGTTTTATGTCTTTAAGTTTACAGTTATGCAACGTAGTGGGTTATGAGAAGAAAAACAATAAGTTACATCAGGAATGTACATACTAAATTTATAGGTCGGACAAAATGCACTAGAGACAATGTCGAAGCATATTATATAACTATAATATATTGTAAGGAAATATTATCTATAGATGTATTTAAAAAGATTCAATCGTAAACTATACCCAACGACCAGTGTGTCTGCACCCAGAACCGTATGTGAGACAATGATCTTTTGTTCCGTAATTATATTTTTTTTTTTTACATAATTTATGAAGTAATTTACACAAATAAGATATGTTTCCACCTTGGAGATTCAACCATTAATCAATTTGTGGGAATATATAATACTTTTATATAACTTTCAGTTATGACAACGTAAAAAAAAAATATGCAAGATTCTTTTTTTTTTTTTCGTAACATTTCACTTTGGATTAAGTCTGTCTATAAAAAATAATGGGATAAGTATATATATATATATATATATATATATATATATATATATATATATATATATATATATATATATATATATGTTTTTCTAGCAAATGTTATCAAAAGTCTTAAAAGACTTCATTAACAATTATCTAGTCTATTGATAAATGAACGCAAAGAATTGGCTTCTCCATTTCAAACCAAACTTTTAACGTTGCTTTAAAAGGAAAAATTCATTGTGTATCCTCATGTTATATTAGGCGAACATTGGCAATGCAATATTCAGAAAAAAATTCCATACCCACGTAGGTCTCCATTTTTTAAGAAATGCAATATAGACATCAAATCATCAACAAATGAAATATCTAAAATAAACACTTTCTAAGTGCTAAAGTACAATAAAACTCAGTTATAAATAACTCTGTTAAAAGGAAATCTCGGTATAGGATTTTTTTTATGAATCCTTACATTATGTTTCCGAAACGGATATGAAAAGTCTCAACTATAAGGCAGGGAAAAAAGTTCCCAGTGACTATCTTATAACCAGGTTTTACTTTTTAAGGTCGAGCGTATAGAAGATTTGTAAGTAAAGATTTATTTTGCATTTATTAGATCTCTTTTCTTTTAAATGATATTTAAATTGTAGCAGCCAGAATAATCAATTGACTAAGATGTAATGATAGGAAGAGTTAGGATGAGTTCTTTTAAAAACAAGGAGAGAAAATCATGTAAAAACGTTTGCTTTTTAAATTAACTAAGCCTAACTCTCCCAAATATTTGCATGATATGAAATAAACTTATCGCCTATCAACTCATTCTTAAAATCTCAGAACCCAGTGATTCAAATACAATTCAAATTAATTTTTTTTTCTTACATAATATGACCTATCATTCAAGAATCCTTTTTTTCTAATTTCCGTGAAAAGGGTATTGAACCATTTTTTCTTTATTATGGAATAAAGCAATGTTTTACAGTTTATCCCGCTTCAGACAAATATTTGGATTACTGATTTGATAAAAGCTAATCACATGAGGCTCTGAAAATTTCCGTGTTACGTCTCTGTCTGTGTTAATATTAAAATCGGGCGTGCGATATCGTTCGAAGCGACGATATTGTAAATAAAAATGGCGGCTAAGAAACGGTTTGCGCAGACGACTGAGGTAGAAATGATTGAGAATAGTTAAAAAATGAACTCTGAAAATTTGGGCTAGGTATCGGCGGGAAATTTCGTATTGCGATATGTATTGCGATATTTTCAATGACAGTTAAAATGTTCTTTTTCTACTTATAAGCAACGTGTGTAAAACTAGTATAAATTAATTGTTGCCAAAAAATTGTTGATTTCACTAGTTTTGGAACAAAATGCAACCATACCACAGTAACCTTACTGTTTGGTACTGTTTGGCACGATTGGAAACGTTTCTGACATATTTAATTGTATAATTTTCTTATGAAATCTAAAGCCCAAGCAGTTTGCTGGTATATCGGTACTGGGAAAAAATGTATCGCAATACGATATTTTTGGTTAATAAATCGCAATATACCAGAATATCGATATTATTGCGCAGCCCTACTGAAAATGCGACATCAAAACATTTTAAGGTGGTCCGATCCTCAGGTTCTGAAAATCAGCTTTTAAGTAATTGAAAATGCTCACAAAATGTCTCTGATTTCACATAATAACATGAATTTACCCATGGAATTTCTTCAAAGTTCATCATTATAGTTAATCATATTATATAGGGAAAATTATCAAATCTCAAATATATTTTCAAGAAATTCGAATAAAAACTCCAGCTATGCATTTTCTAATTGAAAATTGGTCAACAAATATGATTTAGGATAGAAAAATATTGGTATCCAGGCATTTGGAGAAAATTGTATCTTTTTTATGCTTATACAGTATTTTAGTTCCTCTTTTTACTTCAATTGTGGTATAATACATAGTGTAAAAAGTTTGTGCTATCATTGCTAAACACATATCACTTCTAATTTCATACCATTCTAATAAGCAGTTGTAACTAATGCTAGACTAAAGGAAATTCAATTTCCTTAAAAATAAATTCATTTTTTTTCTTTTGTGGGGTACAAATGTCAACTTTTTACAAGACCGTTTCTAAGACTTCAAAGAACCTTGAATCATATTAAGATGCATAAAATGGAAATTGTTGCACGAAAAGATCTCAATTTCAAGCTTCAATTTGAGACTTTTTAAATAAAATAATAAATTTAAGAGTTATCCTTCCTGCCTGAAGATTGGATATCCTTAAGGGATTATTTAAAGGAACAATCCCAGGATTGTGCATTTGAAACTTTTGACGAGGTGCGATTGAATGAAGTGTTGGGACATTTTACATAGACACTAGGAAACCAGACGGAGGGAAATATAAGACATCATCGCTTGAAAATATCCACCATGGACTGAACAGGTTTCATAGATCACCACCTCATAAAAAGGCATTCGACATCATTAAGGACGCTGCATTTCATTATACAAATCAAAATTTCAATGCGATGATGGCCGAGCTGAAGAGAGAGGGACTTGGAACTATAGTGCACTTTACCGTGATTGCAGAAACGAACAGTATATCTGAATATAGCAACACCTAGTGAATATTGTTCAATAAGATTCATTTTTATATCAGGCTGTACTTTTTCAGGTATATAAAATTTAACTTATTGATCTTGTATTCTACAAAACTAAAATTTATTTGTGTGTGTTAGGTGTAGGGGATTCAGATTAAGGAGTCAGGTCCTGTCAATATAGAAAATATAAATTTACCATTGAAAATATCTTTGCTTTGTTGTTGCAGACGAGGTGGTGAAAACATCTCCAACTGACAAAACACACATTTGTCATTAAAAAAGATATAAAGACAGGGTTGCGATTTGTGACTAAGGGCCTTGACAAGCTGAGAAAAAATCACAGAGAAAGAGACAAAGAAAATATCTCCCTCATTATGCCGGAGACACCAGGTAAATTAAGCCAAACTTGCCTTACCCTTCACTAGCAATACTGAAGCCAAACTTGCCTTACCATCTACTAGCAAAACTGAAGCCAAACTTGCCTGACCATCCACTGGCAATACTGAAGCCAAACTTGCCTGACCATCCACTGGCAATACTGAAGCCAAACTTGCCTTACCATCCACTAGCAAAACTGAAGCCAAACTTGCCTTACCACCCATTAGCAATACTGAAGCCAAACTTGCCTTACCCTTTACTAGTAATACTGAAGCCAAACTTGCCTTACCACCCACTAGCAACGAAGCCAAACTTGCCTTACCATCCACTAGCAATGCTGAAGCCAAACTTGCCTTACCACCCACTAGCAACGAAGCCAAACTTGCCTTACCATCCACTAGCAATGCTGAAGCCAAACTTGCCTTACCATCCACTAGCAATTTTGAAGCTGCACTGTCTACTAACAACGATGGAGATCAACTCACTCTCCCTAAGGCTTCGCCTTGTCCAATACGGATTTCCATTTCACACTCTGTATGATTCTGTATTAGGTCCCTAACTGACAGTGTAACTAATACATGAAGTGTTTCATAACCAGTATTTATATTTTTTTGATTAATTATTAGTAGAGAGTCAAACAGGTTGTGAAATGGAAATCTGTATTGGGACTCAGCTTCGCCTTGTCCAAACCGTTCACGGTAGCTCAGTCGGTAGAGCACTCGCTTCGTGATCGGGAGGTCCTTAAAACCCGAGGTCCCGTGTCACGGCAGGCGTTGACACGGTAAAGATCCCTCACTGCTCAATGACCCTGAGTGCCGAGTAAAGGTGAAAATTTGAAGCCCTTCTCCGGTATATGAAGACGTCTCTATATGAGTGAAAAATTCTCGAATGGGACGTTAAACAACATACAATCAATCAATCGCCTTGTCCAATACGAATTTCCATTTCACACCCTGTATGACTCTGTATTAGGTCCCTAACAGACTTTGTAACTAATACTTCTAGTGTTTCATAACCAGTATTTATATTTTTATGACTAATTAATATAGAGCTAAAATTAAGTTGTAAATAGAAAGGTAACATTCAATGTAATTTTATCATTGGAGTTTCTGATAAACATGGGTATATTGTTACTAGTTTCTGATAAACATGGGTATATTGGTACTATATTAATAGTTGAAAGAATGAGGAAACGGATTAATATAAGTTGTAAAAAGTTGTTTCCGAATCCTGTATGTATTATTTATTGTGTACATATGATGATTTATTAAAATGAAATAAAGTTTAAAACATTTCCCTTTTTTCTTGCATTCCTTTTGATTTAACTTGCTTATTCGATACTCAACCAGTGTATTCACCTTTACATTGATGTAGGGAGAGGTCTATTAGTCCTGCTGACCAATCCTGTTCTTTGTGAATAAAATATTGTTTAAATTAAGAGTATTTCAATAAAAGCGGTTAACATTATTTTTTTTGATAACAGCAGGTTTACATTTTTGATTTTCCATTTCAGAATCGCTAAAACTCTGGCTTTAAAGAGTAAGTAGTATCATGATGTAAATTTTGAATTTACTAGGGGGAGGTAAATGCAAAATTTACAACATGATAACAGTTATCATGTTGTAAATTTTGCATTTACCTCCCCCTAGTAAATTCAAAATTTACAACATGATAGAAGATTCATCTGAATGCCAAGTAATTTTTTTTATCAACTTATCTGTAAATCAATGAACCTTGTACTTTTGAGAACTATTAAAATGCCCTTTATCTGAATATAGTCGTGCTGAAAATATTTAATGATTTAAATTATTACATATGTAACTATATTATGTAATATCATTGCGTAAATATGACTCACTAAGGAGGCGAATTGCGACAAAATTTAACTTCAGATAGGTCTATCAGGAAATCTCTTGTTTTTCATAGTTTTTCATACACACCAGTCAGTATTTGTCTGCGGCACCTCTACAACTTTTTCATGTAGAAATAAAAGATGCGATATATTGTTAATAATTAGCCGAAGACTTGGGCGAAAGCTTTCACACATTTATTCGAAATACTTACCATTGGTTATGATTACATGTAATTAAGTATGAAATAATGATCGTTAGCCTTCAGTAAGTGTTTTTTCATGCAATAATTCTGATAATTTGAGTATTACATGTGTTTGATTAAAAATATTTACAATTGATGCTAGTTCATGTCAAAAGCGAAAAATATAAAAGCACTAGATGAGTGCGCGGGAAATTGAATTTATACCACTACCGACAGAAAAATTCCAATAATATAAATTGTAGTTTCTACTGACAGCTTACAGGCTTATAGCAGGAAGATACACTTTGTTCAAAATCCCGCATTTAGTTTTGGAGCAGAAGTAGATGTACGTCCCCCCCCCCTTTTTTGTAAAAACTTGAAAAATAACAATTTCATTAATTGACATTTTTCATTTCCATCAAGGATAAAAGCAGCGATCTTTTTGCTTTTAATGCCCTATGTATAGACCGAGTATTTGATACAAAAGACTGTATTCAGAAAAAAAAAACTGAAATGTATTGATTAAAGCACAAAATTTTAACAGCTCATATTGTATTTGAACAATACCTTATTCACCAATTTTCTCTTTTCATGTAAATTTATTACGAAGTACAAATTGTATGTCGGGTTCTTTGCCACTATCCTCTTAGTGAGGAATATACAAATTTTACCGATAAATTTATTAGGAAAACCTTCTAATAGTCTTTCGGTATATAAATATATTCGCAACTTATAGTGTTTTCAATGATTTACCATTATTTCAATGACCATTCACACGAAAGTTTTTTTTTATGTTCACGCAGCCATAAACGCCTCGTTTTTCTTTTTAACATCGGGCTCGATGCTATATGATGTTCTAGAAGTTTCCGTCAAAATTAAGATCAGTGAATGACAAAAATAATTTGCATATTTCCCTTTTAAATCGGTTATCACAACTTATTTCTTATATAGCATTTAAATCAGGTTTTGATTGAGTAATTCAGTGATGACATTTTATGAAATAAATCAAAGATTGCTTGTTGTCAGTTTCATTAAAAGTTGCCAGTAACTTAGATCCGCCAAACGGAACCGCCACCGTACTCACGTTTTTGCTATTTCATGGCTGTGTATAGAAACTGAAAGTAGACTTTTAATTTAATGTACGATATTTACTATGCGAGTGAAATCTGAATATAGTTTACGGACATCATCTTGTATCTAGTGTATTCATAGAGGAGTTAGTAAGAACTCTGGTACACCCGTTTCGGAGTTTATTTGCAAAATTTATTTAATTATAAGTATAGATTGTTATTTCTTCCCCGAGTTCTAGCCAGAAGAATTTTGGTAGGATCTGTTTTTGAAGAATTTAAAAGAAACAAAAATGTTTCTTCATAATAAATATAAATCTAGTTTATATCCATTACTGAAATAACCTTTTTAACATATTCTTTTTGTACTGTTATGATCTAGAAATATTGTAACATTACAATTTCCAGAGTTCATAGATCGATGAATATTGAAAATTTACAAAGTACAAAATTAAGTCCCTTGTCATAAATATCATGAACACTTAAAAACACTAATTTGAATGAACAATAACTTATTGGACTTTAGGTACAACTCATAAGTATATGATGCAATGAAATATGGAAAAAACGAACAGTATTCAAGCTCATAGTCCATTCAAACAATACAAATTGGGAGCAGAGCAAACACACGCCTCCAAAAACATCTGAGGCGGGATCAGGTGCCCTGGAGGAGTAAGCATCCCCTGTCGACTTAGGATTATCTAAATAAATATACATGCATGTAATATTGCAGTGTATGATCTGTTAAACTAAATTTACTTCCAAAAAACGTTTAGACACGTATTTCGCTTCACATGTTGTCAAGCACTGGCACATTATGAAATTACAACAGTTTACATGTAAATGTCGGTATGGAACAACTTTGTCAGAGATATTTTGTGTTATGAGTATCGGCATATATTGTTGTCGACCAGATAATTTAACTATTAATTAGTTCTTTTTTTTCTAGCTTTTTATCTTTTTTTTTTTACTAGTATGAACGTTTTTGGAAATTTTTATACATATTGATTCTTTTGTCTTATCCCACCATTTATTAACATTGTCACAATTTTCTAAACTTAATTTGTGATGGTTCCAAAAGTCATGCAATGTTTTCTTGAAGTCTTCCCTTAAAATGTTTTTACATTCATTGCCCATGCCCCTGGGCCTCGTTCAACTTCCTTTAATGTAACTTTATGGAAATAAGATCATGATCACTAAGTGGAAAATGAGTGATTCTTGTATTTTTGACTTTGTATGATAAATTTTCACGAATATGAAAATAATCAATTCTAGACTTTGAATTTACACATTTCTATGAAATGTGTAGCATTTTTTCCCCTAAATTTCTATCTCGCAATATATATACTCTAGTTCATAATCTCTTAAAAATGTATTGAGGTCGTCTTTGCTAGGATCATCTTTAGCTGGGACTGAATGCCTATCCACATTTTTATCTTTCGCGGAGTTAAAGTCACCACATACTATCCTATAATCTAATTTATTAAGGACCAGATTTGTTGGAAAAGGATTTTCTTTCATTCACAATGTTGGGTGCATATATTTTTAGTCCAATTTTTATTGTAATTATCACCAGGCATATTTCTATTCCCCGTCTATCTTTGACGAATTTTACTCATTAATTTTTAATAATTTTTTTTTTAAATAAAATCCCAGCGCCACGTTTAACTATTAATTTGTGTGGAGAAGGGATTTCTAGCCTCTGAGAGAGAAAAGAAGACTGCCCACTTACTGCGTATCTTCCTTGTATTCAAGAATGGGAACTTCTTATTAAAATTCGGGGGAAAAATTAAAGGTGAAATATTTTTAGAATCTTGAGTTCATAAAAAACGTGATATTCAGGTTAAGTGGATAAGAAACTGAGATAATTAAACTGAGGAGTCTTTCATTGAATTTTTTTTATTTACTCGGTCCCTTTAATATCTTTGAAATGTCTTTTCCTTTAAAACAAACTAAGGGAAATGAAGAAAAAAGGCAGTTTTAGGTTATTCATTGCATTTCATTACTATTAAATATATGAAATTGGACAAATGCATATCTAAAAATAATTAATTTCAGAAAGCTTACCCTTGACTTAGTAGTCAATATTAACTATATTTGACGAAAAATTGTTTTTTTATGAAAAGAAAATGCTTTTGGATATCTGTAGAAGACTACAAAATAATTTTCAAGAAGCTAATAGTATCAAACATCTTTTCTATTTGTGAAAGTGAATATTTTTAAAATGTTATAATAAATTGAAATCTGTGAAACGGGAAACCTATTCTCAAATAATGCAAATGATTTTTCCAAAACTAATAACAGAAGTATATAAACCTTCATTTTTTTCTCATTGACATTGCAAATAACAATTTAACAACAAAAATCGACAAGGAAATTGCAGCTCATGTAGTCATGTTGCAATAAAAAAAACATCTAAAATGTTTTGAAGATGACGTACATCTCTCAACAAGCAATGATTCTTTAAGGACAGATGATCGTTAGGCAATTATTTACACACTGAATTGTCAGCTGATTTTTCTGTTTTTCTCGATCATGACAAGGAGGGTGTGACCGGTTGGCAGGGCATGCTCACTCCTTCATGGCACCTCATCCCACCTCTGATGTTTTAGAGGTCTGTGTTTGCTCTGTTCCAGGCTGTATTGTTTGAATGGACTTTTGAGCTTGAATCCTATTCGTTATTCCCAAATTTCATGATCCAAACAAAAAAAAAAAAATGCATGGATTGCATGATGTTCATTTTTTAATATATTTTGATTGTAAATATTACTCAAATATCAAGAAATTGTCAAATTTCTATGATATTCAAATTTCTACCTTTTTGTCATCAACTTTCTAAATCTATACAATTTTTAAAATCATTTTATATGACATTGTGAAACTTTATATCACATTATTGTGAAACTTTGAATGAAAAATGAAAGTCTGTGCGGGTAAACTTATTTTACTTATTTAACAATTTCAAATTATGTTTCTAAACATGATATTTGCTACTTTCAGTTTCTGAAGCAAACTGTTAAACAACGAATAAAAATGGAACTCGTATACTTACTTTGTCACTGGTCATTCGCAAAATTATTTTGTTAAAAAATATTCTGATTGTACACACAAGTACTCTGAAGTAGATATTAAAAAGATGCTCGAGTTTCTGATTGACAATATCTATGTGGCTTTTGGAGACCAGGTCTTTCAACAATCTCTTGGAATTTCTATGGGCACCAATTGCGCCCCGTTGTTAGCAGACCTATTTTGTATTTATACGAAGCAAAATTTATTCAAAATTTTATACATGAGAAAAAGAAATCTCTTGCTGTGGCCTTCAACTCGACATTTAGATATATCGACGACGTATAATCAATTAACAATACTTATTTCCATTCATATGTCGACACAATATATCCAAGTGAGCTTGAAATAAAAGATACAACAGAGTCTGACACATCTGTTTCATATTTGGATATTTTACTAGAAAAAGACGTTAATGGTAATCTAACAACCAAGCTTTATGATAAACGTGATGAATTTAACTTTCAATCGTCAACTTCCCTTACTTTTGCAGCAATATACCCTTATCAACTGCATATGGGGTGTATATCTCTCAGTTGATTCGATACGCAAGAGAATGCTTTGAGTATGAACAATTTTTAAAGCGAGGTAACGTACTGACAAACAAGTTGATGAAACAAGAGTATCAACAGTCTTGTTTAAATTAATCATTTCGTAAGTTCTATGGTCGATACAATGACTTTGTCAACAAATACAATCTAATCATTAAGTCATATGCTTACTGACGTTTTTCATACAACATGTAATTGTTAGACCATTATTTACACACTGAATTGTCGGCGGATTTTTCTGATATTTCCCGATCAGGACAAGGAGCACACGGCAGGCGTGAACGGTCGGCAGAGGATGCTCACTCCTCCATGACACCTGATCCAACCTCTGATGTTATGGAGGTCCGTGTTTGCTCTGCTCCCGATTTGTATTGTTTTAATGGACTTTGAGCTTGAATACTATTATGTAGTCTATAAATATCCCCTGTATAATCTATACAAACGCAAGCAGTTCATAACACGACATATTCACCGGATTTGAAGCCGTATTCACCGGAGGGTCAGTGCGCGTGCAGTGGCATTGTGACGTCACAATCAATACCTCACACAACGTTGAAAACAATGGTTGCAACAACCGGAGCTAGCTGAATATATGAGCAGGAAAAATTGTTTCGCAAGTCTATCACAGGATTATTTTCTTAACATTTCGATGTCTTACACACAGCGAAAAGAAAACACGGAAGTTATAGGTTGTAATCTGGACATTTGTTATGTTTCTACGACAGAAGTTCGTTAATGAAAATGGAATCGTCAGGCGGCCTTCAATGTCTTATTCATTAAATCCTGACTATATAATAAAACAATTATGGACTCTTTCGATGGTGAATATGGTTTGTTATTCACCGGAATAAATATCAATATTGACCGAAGCGAAGCCGAGGTCAATATTGATATTTTTCTGGTGAATAACAAACCATATTCACCATCGAAAGAGTCCATCATTGTATTGTTCGTTATCTCCATATTTCATATTCATTCATCCAATTCATATTCATGTCAGATATCATTTGCACGTTCCTTTTTTGCACGTGTATTTCAATAACATTGTTTTCATTTAATATATAGATGCAATTTATTACATACAATATTTAATGAATAAAAATTGAGGTTTCAGAATCAATAAGCTTTAGCTAAAATGGAAAAATTTAAATAAATGTCAAGTACCTTTCTCGATCGACGTATTTTTAAACTAATGTACTATGTCATTTTTAAGAAATGTCATCAATTTCATATCAACATGCTCAAAAAGTCTGTACTCTGTAGCATTTGTTTTTTAGAGTACAATTGTATTCAAAGCTGTCACAAATACCACTTATTAAAGCTGTAATTGAAAATAGAATTTTCAAATTCGTCAAAGAAATCATCCCAGGGAATGCTGTCTAGCCAGTGCTTTTAGATTAACAATATGCTAAAAAAAAAAGACGAAATAAATTGCAAAACTTTAAATTAAAAACATGAAATATGCATTCAAGCTCAAAGTCCATTAAAAGAATACAAATCGGGAGCAGAGCATACACGGACCTCCAAAAACATCAGAGGTGGGATCAGGTGCCATGGAGGATTGAGCATGCCCTGCCGACCGGTCACATCCGTCGTTTGCTCCTTGTCATGATCGGTAAATTTTATGTATCAAAACATATTAATCAGTCTTAATACGATTTATAAAATGTTGCATTAAGTATGACTGATAAAATTTTTCCTTTATTGTATGAATAATTCCTAGCCCTCCGAAGAAAGTACAAGAACTAGATAAATATTTAGATACAATAACGAGAGGTGTTGACCTTAACTGCAACAAAAAGGGAGGGTATCGGCATTTCCATGAAAGTTTTACTACTAAATTAACAGAAAATATTTTTTTTCGAAAAAGGGAGGACGCCTCCTCTATTGATACTAGTGTCTGTTTCAAATTTCTTTATAAAAAATCTGGTGGTGTTGTGTATATGTATGTCGGTAATTGTTTGTGCAAAAACAAAATATGAAAATATGCACATTCAATCGTCTTTAGAATTACATCAAATTTAGGGATACAATAACATGCTTACTTCTTTGTGATATTGTTGAAAATTTGACTCCATTTTATCAATTTCATGAGACTGGACTGAATCTATTGTGCATTAGTAAAATGTCCAACAGAAATAAATCGTCTCCTGACATTGGCATTACTTAATTATGATGGAGATGTGCACAGGCCAAAACTGCCAGGCAAATTAGATGAATTTTAATAAATAATCCTATTATACATGCATTTTAAATGCATATTATCTTACTGGACAGAGCTTCTATACCAAAATAAATATGGGAAAATCTGGATAACAAATTTTCTAATATAGTCGTCTACGGAATGGAAAGTACCCTTTGTTAGCTTATTTATGTTGCTGAAACAAAGGGTTCACTTAATAAAAGAACATCGGGGCATAGATTTCAAATTAACAAAGGGAGCCAGCAGCTTCTATACAAGCATTTTAATTTACCTGATCATTCTATTTTGTCAATGAAAGTTAGAATATTAGAAAAGTTTTACCATCATACATACAGCCCGTCACTGAATGCAGCTTTCCGTAGACAACGAGAAGAATGCTGGATTAGAAAACTAGACACGGCCTTTCCATGGTAGCATTGACAATGTCGATAGTGTTGGGAATCTTTCAAGCCCACAGTGTAGCAATGTGAATGTGATGGAACTTTTTAATATTACACAGAGACGTAAGCGTAGTCACAGACATCGGTCTTACAATAAACGTATTATAGACGATGTCCCATCACGGCAGCTCAGTCGGTAGAGCGCTCGCTCCGTGATCGAAAGGTCATGTGTTCGAATCAAGGCCGCGACTGTCGATAAAAAATAGGT
This sequence comes from Saccostrea echinata, assembly GCF_033153115.1. Lineage (NCBI taxonomy): Eukaryota > Metazoa > Mollusca > Bivalvia > Ostreida > Ostreidae > Saccostrea > Saccostrea echinata. Next base: position 32,336,362 of record NW_026889758.1, on the reverse strand, counting down.
AGCAACAGTTACTGTTCCTTCGCCAAGCGCCCTGCACTAGAAGTAAAAGTTACGGTTCTTTCGGATGTCACCTTAAAACCGAGGCCCCATGTCACTGTAAGTGTTAGTACGATAATCCTCACTGCTCAATGGCCCTAAGTGCCGAGTAAAGGACTAAATTTTGAAGCCTTCACTGACATACGGTGACATCTCTATTTGAGTGGAAAATTCTCGAACTGGACGTTAAAAAACAACCAATCAACCTTAACCTTGCAGTTTCACCTACTTTTAAAGAACTTGAACATTGGCCGTAACTTTTGAACAATCAATTTGTGTTACCTTTCAGCGTTTTGTATGGCATGTCAAACGTTGCAATATTCGATCTTTTCCATTTATTTTATATAAAAAAATTATTATGTATTGTAAAAAATTTTCATGTGTATTTTATAATTTCCCATTTATATTCTATTTTTGTCCATGTGTATTTTAAAAAATCTTATTTGTATTGTATATTTATTTAATTTGTATTATACATTTTCCAATTTTATTTTATAATTTTTCATTTGTATTCTATATTTTCTATTTCTATTGTAAAAATCTTCATTTGCATTCTTTATTTTCCATTTGTATTGTTATTTTTTAAATTCCTATTATATACTAGGGTTGTCCCAGAAAAACGCGAACTTTTTGAATATTCCAAAAAACTAATCGACGAAAATAAGTAATTTTTTTTTACACCTTCTTGGGAAATGAAATGCAATTTTGACAAAATATTATAATGTTGTAATGTCATTTGCATGTAAAAATAGCTTTTATAGGGTTTCAAATATCAGTGCTCGGCGCATGGCTTTTTTTTTTTTTTTTTTTTTTATAGAGTTTTAGAAATAGCATTGTCAGGGAAGTTTTCTTTATTACCAGGCTATACGGAAATATAATGTAAAAAAAATTACCCCCATAAAAACTTATGATTTGAGGTACTCATGTGTAAAAATTCATTAATTTAGCATCACAAGTGACAAAAATATGACGTTAGATACTAAAACACATTTACTTAGATATTGCCAAAATTAGTGACGTCGGGCGATAATGCGGAGCACCAAATTGTCAAGCAGTACTGTTGAGCGGGATATGACCACTGTCCATACGGGAAAAGATGATATGTAAACGATGGAACGACACGAACATATAGTGTTAAACTCAATTAGCTTGGATTACCTGAAATCGCCGATGTTTTATTTCAATAAAGATTAAGAGTCGTAAATTCAATAAAGAAAATAATTCATTAATTTAGCATCACAAGTGACAAAAATATGACGTTAGATACAAAAACACATTTACTTAGATATTGCCAAAATTAGTGACGACGGGCGATAATGCGGAGCACCAAATTGTCAAGCAGTACTGTTGAGCGGGATATGACCACTGTCCATACGGGAAAAGATGATATGTAAACGATGGAACGACACGAACATATAGTGTTAAATCCAATTAGCTTGGATTACCTGAAATCGCCGATGTTTTATTTCAATAAAGATTAAGAGTCGTAAATTCAATAAAGAAAATAATTTGAAAAGCTCAAGAATTTAGAAAGAGTTGTTCAAAAACACAAAACAGTAACTTAATTTTAGAAATTAGAAAAATCTGTTATAACAGTAAAATTTTCATCATGATATTAGTCACACTTGTTCCTTTGTTTAACAAACCATCTTTTTGTACTTTTTATGTAATATAAAGCACAGATGCAATATCTTACTAATAAATAATATTATACTAATACAATTAATAAACGTTTAAAAATTTAGATTTAAGAATCAATACATTTTATGTGAAGTGAAAAAAATAATAATATATATGCCAAGTATCCTTCTTCATCAATATATTTGTGAACTTAAACACAATGTAATTTTAAGAAATGTCCTCCGTTTCATATCAGCATGCTCGAAAAAAAAACCATGTAGCGTTGATCGTATGTCATTGACTATGTTTATGTATATATATCACTTATAAAAGCTGCAAATGAAAATAAAATTAATTCTTCAAATTCGTCACAGAAAATGCCCTGAGGGATGACGTCAAGCTGATGCTTTTAAATTAACAATTTATTAAGAGAAATGTTAAAATATGGAAAAAAGATTTCAAGGACGTTTTGAATATATACATTTAATACTTACATAAGAAAGCATATTAAACAAACATAATGTAATTTTCAAAATCATTTAATGTTGTATTCAATATCACTGATTAATTTCTTCTTGTAAAGCTACCCTTTGTAAAATTGAGTTCAATAGCAAAAATGAATTTCTAACCCTTTCATTCAGAAAACTTAGAATTTCTCTATAATGTCTTTTAATCTGTAATCTCTTTATTATTTTTTAATCTGCAATAACTGTTTATCTATTTTGATCTGTAACATGAATTAAATTTTCACTCACAGTACGTTGAAAGGCGATAACAAATTAGTACTTGGTGACAAAAAAATTCAACGGTTTCAAAATTCCAACTCTGTAATTCTTAAAATATACAGATGAAAACTTTAATTTGTAAATTGTAAGTCATAATTTCATGTTTTGTAAATTGTTCTATCACAACGTGTTAATTGTAACTATCCGACATAACTATATAAGTGTAAAATGTGAATGCAAGTTATGTCGATGCTCACGTGTAATTCTGAGACTTGCGATTTGTCAAATTGTAAGATGTACATTGTACTTCTGTGATTTGTAAATTAAGCAAGGTTGCCAATGACGACTGAGGGCCCTATAAGGGTTGCAAGTTAAAATTCGTTGCTTAACAATGTAATCATTTTCCAAATTTGTCCTACCACAAAAATATAGAGAGATTGAAAAAGTTTGTAAATTAATTTCATATTTGTCCTTCAGACTGTTTGTAAATAGTAATTCTATTTTATTTTATATTCTATAGAAATTGCATATTCTTGGCATGGCAGGTGTATACTGTAGTCAAATACATCCCAACAATCCTGTAATATTTTCAATTTCAGCATATTTTTAAATGCCTTTCCTGCAGTGCTACTGGCAAAATCAGAGAGCGGGAGGCATGGGGGTGGAGTGTTCTGGACACAGGGATTTTCAGTTATGCATTTATTATACAGTATAAAAACCAAGAAATAACCTTAGAGCCCCCACCCCTTTCAGGAATTATGGACCCCTCGTAAGTAAGAAGTGACATATATATTTGAAAGAAAACAGCTTATCAGCAAGAAATGTTAAATATTCTCCTATGGTTATAGCAAACAAACAAAAAGAGATGCTGCGGCCATTCTCCATTCTACTACGGTTATCGCATCAAAGAGATGCTGCGGTCATTATTCTCCAATAAATCACAAACGTCATCAACATCATTTGAATCGGTATCCTCTAAATTTGACTTCCTTCACTCGGAACCATTGTGACGCAAATTGGTGGGAAAAAATTACTTTGGGCTTTGATTACATCGCACTTTTTCTAATGCTTGATATTCAAATGAACAAAGATTGCATTCAATTATGACGTCCAAATCTAGCTTCTGCATTTATTAAATAGAGAAGCTTAAATGTTTGCCGTAGCAGAATAGAAATAGTTCCCTTGTCGTCGGAATTGTTGGAGAATATACCCCACAGTCTCTAGATTTTGTTGCCGAATAAAACCTCGCAATTCGGGCTCGGTTTTTATTTGCCAACAAAATCTCTCGACTATCGGGGTATATTCTTCAACAATTCCGACGACAAGGGAATTATTTCGTAATTATATTACAAACGTCATCAACAATTACCGGTATAAATAAATTTAAATCGGTTTCCTCTCATTTTGACTGTGTTTACTAGGAAAAGGATAGAGGTATCTTTTGAGTGTGACGCGTAATGGTGGGGGAAAATTCTTTGGGTTCGGATTACATCGCACTTTTTCTAATGTTTGAGATACAAATGAAAGGATTAGCGTTCATTTGTGACATCATGACACTTAACTCCTTACTCCGCGAATCTATAGCATATGCTCTAGCCACCGCGCCACGCAGGCGACACTATCTTATTTATAAACAGCTTAAGACCGTTTGAAGGCATAATATGCATGTATAGAACAAAAATCAATTCATGATCAGTTGATCTCTTTTATTTTAGTTTTGATAAGAATGAAAAAATAAGTTGGAATTTTGAAAACGTTGGCTTTCCGTACAGTATAGAATATTTACAGAGATTATTATTTTCGAAGAATACTTTTGAAGAATGATCGATGTTTACATTTTGCTAAACCTCTTCCAAGTGTCAATTTCGAAAGGGTACACCTGACTTTTATTAACTTAACTTCTCCAAAACAGTCGCATATTTTTTCGATGAGATTTCAAAGAAATATTACCTGCATAAAAGATGAAAAGAAAAAGAAAATACACGGTATTTGTCTTCTGCAACAAAGACTTTGCCAATAAGGATGATTATGAAGATAACAAACAATAATCAAATTTAAATATCCATTGAATGATTTACAAAGTCACACCTACAAACAATACAAATCTGTGAAAAGGGCATAAAACACGGACCCCTGAAAATCCCAGAAATATGATGAGGTGCCTATGGGGAGTAAGCACCTCCTGTCGACTTGTCACATTCACTGTTAGCCCTTTGTATTGATCAGGTAGACGGAATCTTCATAGTCAAATTTAGTATAAAAACAAAGGCCTAACAATTGGTATGAAATATGTCAGTCAAAATACTACCCAATGATGGGTTATTTTTGCTAACAAGGTCATTATAACGACCATAGAATTTACGAAATGCTGACCTTAAACAATGTTGTTGAAATCCCTGTAACACCAACTTTTCCGTCAGTAGTCTGCCTCGGTGATCATATTCAGAGTATGCTCTTGTGATCGAATCAGTTGGGAGACATAAACACCATCTACAGGCGATAGCGAAATATTACTACATAAATAGGGAAAGTTGACGATGGAAAAGCTGAGGTCATCTTGTTTGACATAAACTATGGTTGAACGTTGGCCTTATCGTCTATAGCCAGTAAAATATCCAAATATGAACAGACATGGCCGATTCTGTGATGTCTTTTATTTCGAGTTCACTGGGATATATCAAGTCGACATATGAATGAAACTAACTATTGTTAATTAATAAAACGTCGTCGATATGTCTGAATATCGAGGTGAAAAGGCCACAAAACATAGACGTCTTTAACACTTATCAAATCGCAATTCTTTTTTTGTACCAAAAAAACTTTTCTGAATTTCGATTGTTTAATAAAAAAAATTAATTTATAATATAGATATGTTTTATCGACAGGCATATATCTATAGGAAAATATCTATACTATTAACATTTTACATATACCAATTAGTTTAAGATCAAATTTCAAATATCACAGACATTTAATCTGATCAAAAAGAGGGGAAAAATTCTGCATTTGATCAAACGAAAAAAAAAAGAATAACAAATATTTCAGATGCTAAATCATGATTCCAGATTCTGGGTTATGTAGCTTATTTTCTAAAACAAACTGGTACCATTCATTATCTTTGGAAATAAGATATGTGACAATCTGAAAGGAAACAATGTGGATCTCCATTAAGGTGATTCCAAAGTAACAATAAATAATGGAATTGTTTTATAGTTGAAACAAAGATGTTTGTTTTAAGTTAGGTTACCTACCAATAACAAATCATGCTTTCTTGAAATAAAATTTCTATCAAAAATTAATATTATATCAATTTATGTATTTGCATAACCGATCAGCTTTTCACCTTTCTTCCAAATACATGTATTACAAATACATCAGCAGAATACGTGTAGTTTAATTCTACAAATACAATGTAGGGCTAAGTCTCAATATCAAATCAATTTTCATGTTATCTACACTGTTATGTCCACGTCATGATGTGCACGTCATTTGGTTTTTAAATTATATGAAACTGAACAATTCATATTCCATTTTTTTTTTTTTTGTACAAATATCTTATTCTTAATAATGATAAAAATTATCATTAAATTTGAAATAATTTTGACATTCTTGAAAATCTTAACAATTATATTTTAATTCTTTTTCTCATTTGAAATAAGATCACAAATCAATTTCCTTAGAAATTCCTACCGATTTTAGAGAATAAATATATTTGTTGCAGTTGTAATAAAATTTTATTAAGGTACTCATATTGCTAAATCTCTCTTTTTTCATGATTCGAGATTGCTGGTGATATAGTTAATATTTAAAAACAAACTTGCTCCAAGCATTATTCATGGAAATAAGATTTTATTTGTCAATAGGAAAAGAAGCATTAACCATTAAAGAGCTTTCAAATTACAACTATGCTGTTTTTTGGCAAACCTTCAATTTTATTAGAAAAAAATCTCTCTTTCAGAGATTAATTTGTTAACTACACTTCACCAAAGACTACAATATCATTTCGACGACCGGAGATTGTTAAGAATGTTGATCCGAAGGGGGTGATTCGGGGAAACCATGTAAAATTTATAAATTATTCATTTATTAAATTATCAATACATTATCCACATCATGAACGTAGATTTAGTGTGCTACAGACTGAAGATCGGGATCGATCTTATAGTGCTTAAAGGTCACGGCACAGGGGTCAGGCGAAGAAAAAGACTTTTGCGCAATAGACTTTTTCTTTGCTTTTGAGTAATATTTTTCTCTCCTTTCCACCTTTCTTTTTCTTTGTCACCTTCTATCAGGTTTTTCTTTCTTATGACGCCTATAATGTGAACCTGCCTATTAAGTTGAACCTATACTGCCAAAGTTTGAATAGTATGGAAATCCAGCAAAATGCTTTCATGAAACCCCTATGCCTTTTACGTATTTGAGGATCTATAAAATTAGACAGAATAAACACAGAGTTTTGTTATCTTTACAATTGATAGAATACATGTACATCTTCCTCTTACAATTCATTCCAATTATGTTATGAAATTCTCACCTGGAGCCCAGCACAGGAGGTCAGAATCTCTATTTTTTTTTTCCATCACGCCTTTTTACGCAATGGCTGTAGAAAGGATATGAAATTGTTTAATTGATGGGCATTCAACTTTATTGTCTCTGACATGTTTTAATCAGATGTCATGATAGAGACATACATCCTGTTCTTGTTTTAATTCCTTATACTTTGAAAAATACTTTTTTATCAAATTGTATTAAGTCTATCGTCAAAGACCGAATTAGTTCTAGATGATGAATACGGTGTGGAGGTGTATATTTTGGGCGTGATAAATGTAACAACATCAAAGTAACTACATCATTCTTTTTTTATGCAAGTGAAAATGTTTTGTGTGCCTTCGACGTTTTAAAGAATGATTAAATGTTGACATTTTGCCATACCTTCTTCAAAACCTCATTTTGTACGTTTAAGTGTACAACTGACTTAAATGATCGAAATTTTTTTCTCCAAAAATAAAATAAAATCAAACAACAAAAATACCTCCCCCCAACACATACATTCTTTTTTTGTATGCATTACGTAACAAAATATAACGAGGAAAAAAAAACGATGTACTTTTTCTTACAACGACCATCAACTGCGCTAAAATACGCTACAGCTGTTTTAAATGTACTAAAACTTAATCTAAACAAAATTTAACATGGGATGCGTAAAAATACATTACAGTTGTTTTCATGGCTTTACATATTTAGTATATATTTATAATCATATATATATATATATATATATATATATATATATATATATATATATATATATATATATATATATATATACATATATATAAATATATATATATATATATATATATATATATATATATATATATATATATATATATATATATATATATCAGGGATGGGGTCAATTACTTTAAAAAGTAATTAATTAAATTACAATTACTTTGACTTTTTCTTCAATTAAATTACAATTAAATTACAGGCTTTCTAAGATGTGTAATTAATTAAATTACAATTACTTTGCAAAAGTAATTAATTAAATTACAAATTACATTTTTAATTTTTTTGAAAATTTTTATAATCCTTGTCAATGAATATACAGAACATCATTTATTTGTATACAAGCTCAGCCTCTGCACAAAGAGTACAAGAATAATATACTACAGGCATTGTGTATCATTGTGGTTTAATTTATTAATAATATTTATTTACAAAACATTAAAGAATCTCTTAAAGAAGTATTTGAGATCAGATTGATGCAGTTTCCACCACACAAAACCTACATGTACACAAATTGCATGGATTATGATATTTGATTAAAAGAGGGTATTTTAATAGAGTAAAATGAGTCGCAACCGTAACCCCTCAGATTGAATATTTCCTTTGAAGGTAACCTGAACATCCTAAATTGCTATTTATGTTAAATAAGTTTACTTCATAAATAATACTTGTACAGATAAAAATTCATTCATAAAAATCTGTTTAGATATTAAAATAATTATCAAATTGAAAGTTTTTTCTTTTCTAAAGCTAGCGGAGCATTTTAAATTGAAATAATTATCTCCATTGGCTTTGTCTTCTAAATCATGGAATGAATATCTCTTTAGGGGAGTTGATTTGTTTTGATTGCAATTTACAGCTGTGATCTGGAGGGCAATTATCTCCTCCCAACAAGAGAGAACTTAATTAATGACACACACCTTCTTTTTCTTTATCATTGATCAAACAACAAAGATTGAAATATAATAAATGTGTGTTTTATAGCTGAATAGACCTAAGAAGGGTGGTTCAAAATTCAAATTTATGAACATAAATCAAAAAAATCAAAATTTACATAATGATTGGAAAGAAACCAGATTATTATTATCAAGCCAATCATTTAATGATTTGTTTGTAAACATTAACCCAAGATTTTGTTTAATTGAAGGATTGAGGATATGTTTTACAATAAAATAAAAACCCAGTAAAATGGGGAAGTAGTGGTGACAATATATCATGAATGTGTATTATATAAAGTAATTGAATGTAATTGAAAAAGTAATTGAAATTACATGGTATTTTTTCAGTGTAATTAATTAAATTACAATTACAAGTAATTGAAAAAATGTTCAATTGCAAATTACTTCCATTTACTTCAAAAAATGTAATTAATTACAGTCAATTACAATTACTTTTTTCAATTACCCCATCCCTGATATATATATATATATATATATATATATATATATATATATATATATATATATATATATATATATATATATATATATATATATATATATATATTCTATTAGGTCATTGTGCCGTATTCATGAGTAAAAGTATGAAAAGTTTACATAGAATATACTGTATAGTGAAATTAAAACATTACTCATTTCTTGCGTTTTGGCTAAAAAAGAGTTTTAGCTCACCGGAGCCAAAGGCTCAAGAGAGCTTTTCTGATCAAAGAGTGTCCGGTGTGCGTCTGTCGTCCGTCATCTATAAACTTACCACATTTTAGACTTCTTCTAAAGAACCACTGGGCCAATTTCTACCAAGCTTGCCACACAGCATCCTTGGGTGAAGTGAATTTAAGTTTGTTCAGAGGATGCGTCCTCTTCCAGGGGGAGATAATTAAGAATTCGTAAAAATTTGGTGGCACCTTTTAAGAATCTTCTTTTCAAGAACCACTTGGCAAGAAAAGATGAATCTTATGTGAAAACTTCATTACATACTCTAAATTCACATTTAATCCAATCATGACCCCTAGGGGTAAGGCAGGGTCACAACAGTAGGTAGAAGTTTACCACAGGAATATAAAGGAAATATCTATAAAAATCTTCTTCTCAAGAATAGCTTAGCAATTATAAGTCATATCAATATAGAAGTATCCTCAGGTAATGTAGAATCAAATTTGTTCAAATCATGACCCTTGGGGGTTGGGCGCAGACACGACAGGAATAAATAGGAAATATCTTTAAAATGTTGTCCTCAAGTGCAGCTAAGCCATTATTAGTCATACATGTATGAAAACAGAAATATCCTCATGTAGTATAGATTCAAGTTTGTTCAAATCATGACCCCGGGGTAGGGCGGGGCTATAAAGTGGGTCAAAGTTTTACAAAGGGATTCAAAGGTGTAATGGTTAAGGGGCATTTGCATAAAACGCATTAAAGACTTTAAAATGTTGAATGGTCTGACAACCCTTGGAATAGACTAGCCAAAGGGTCTATAAGACAAAGCCTTGGGAAAGTCAGGTATTCAGAAGCTAGCTGAAGAACTTGGCCACGGAATCAGCATAAAGAAGTTAAAGACCAAAATAAAAGTATAAAAATTATAAGCACCAGTGGCAAGTATCTTAGGGAATTGATGTAGAGTTCTGGGTGTAGTAAATCTGAAGAAGATTGATTCTTATCTATCAATAGGAACGAACCTAGGGAAGAAACACGGTGCAAATAGTACCTTACCCAGTCCCCGTCTCTAGATAAGAGAAAAAAAGTAAGTACTGTGTGATTTACCTTTAGACAGAGCAGTCTTAATTAACATTCCAATCATTAGCTCAGACAGAGTAAAAGGAAAAACCTATAAATCCCTTGTAATAAGCTGATCATATATCTTACATAGGAAATATCTTTAAAATCCTCTGCTCAAGAACAACAAGGCCATATATAGAAGCAACCTTAGATTTTGTAGAATCAAGTTTGTTCAAATATAATCCCCAGGGGTTGAGGGGTGGCAACAAAGGGTCAAAGTTTTACATAAGACTATATAAGAATTATCTTGAAAAAAAAATTGCTCAAGAACAGCAAAGCCATGTTTAGTCATATTTTTATAGAAGCATCCTCAGGAAGTGTAGATTCAAATTTGTTCAAAACTAGAGTGGGTTTGGTGTGGTTTCAATGAGCGATCAGAGTTTTACATAGGAAAAAAACCTTTAAAATTCTTCTGCTCAAGGACAGCAAACCATTCATTAGTAATATTTATATGGAAGCATCCTGGGGTAGTGTAAATTTAAGTTTGCCCCCCCCCCATCCTTTTCAATACTGAACTGATATCTGTTTTTTTCCTAACCAATGTGCTCAGGTGAGCGATGTGACCCATGGACCTCTTGTTTTGACATCCACTTTATCATGTTACATCTGTGCGGCTATAAGAGTGCACGACAGAAGAGCCCGAAGAGTCGAAAGGATTTGATGCTTTTAAACTTATAAGATCACAATTCAAATATCATAGAAATTCCTCCGGCTTGTAGAGGGGAAAAACTTCAATTTGGTACAATATCGAATAAAAAAATATTACAGGTAATCCATTTCCTTAACCTTGCTACTGTTTCATGATCACTGGTCATGGGTAAATTTGAAAACATACTTGCTCCATTCTGTATCTCTGGAAACAAAAATGATTCTGACAATCTGAAGAAAAATATTCGCCATTTAAGTGATTCTAAAGGAGAAGATATGTATATTTTGCTTTTTCTCGTGTAATTAAAGGAAAATCCCTCCTTCAATGCCATGCAGTTCACTGCACTCCCTCAAAGACTTCGAATATGTAATAACATGTTTATATCAAATTGTTTCAATACAGCTCTAAGAAGAGTTCCACCTTGTCTGGGTCATGACTATCAAGTGTTATAATGATAGAAGACCTACACTCCCATTATCTTAAACATCTACATTTTGAAAAACAAAAATAAAATGATTTTACTTGCACTATTTGATGTTAATGAGACTGTGTACTGTATCTAAACAACAAATAATTCCTTGAATATTTCAAAGTTGTTAAAAAAATTGCATAACCGATCAGTTATTCATCTTTTTCGAAATATATGCACAACAAATACATAGGCTGTAATATGATGCATGAAGTAAATGATATTGGTATAACATTGCACCTAAAATAAAAGGCAAAACAAACGCATTCAAAAAATATAAACATCCTCCGCCGCCCGGGAAGAACAATAGATAAAAACATTTTTTTTTTTAAATTTTGGAGAAAAATTTTGGCAGAGATGCAGAAAAAGCAAACATTTGAGGCGGAATCTAACTCTTATATTCGATAAGAAACGATTCCTTCGTGGACTTTGCGATATTGGCATAAATTTATATAAACAAATGATTAAATACTCGACTTGCTCGGGCCAGCATGCGCTAGAAAGTGAACACTTGATAATACCCTTTCAATAATCGAACATGTTTACCTGAACTGAAATCTCATTAGCTGTAGTCTGTATAACAACCGAAATTAGTAGCAAGACTGTTTACACGTCATTAGGACAATTATTTTTCGCTATACTACGTAACAGGAAAAATGTTAATAATTAGTAACATGTTCATATCAAATTGTTTTTTTTTTATCGGACATTGAACTAATTATGTTATAAGCTCTTAGAAGAGTTTTTCATTGTCTCAGACATTATTTTAATCAGTTCATATGACAAAAGACCTACGTATACACTTGTATAATTCCTTCTATTATGAAAAAAAAGAAAGAAATATTCTATCAAATTGTACAATTACACCAATGTTAAGGAAATCGTGTAAATTTGAAACAACAAATGACTTCTGAAGAATTGAATTTGATGAAATATTTTTAATATGTAAAAAACAGAATTTTTTTTTCGTATTTGGCATCAATTCTTAGTACACTGGGGGTCGTAACATAAAGGGTACTTAAGTCTAAGACCATGCTTAAGTAGGACTTAAGTGCAGTCTTTAACTTAAGACCGTAACTAGAAGCTTGCTAAGATTTGACAATCTTAGCAAAACTTAGGCGGCCGGTAGAGGTGACTTATGTATGTCTTAACTTTCTTAAACACATATTTAGAATTATTTAAAGTCGACTTACTATGTTAAAACATTTATCTATTAATATTTTGCATTAAAAAATAATTTTCTCTATTTAATATACTGGTATAAGAATTTTAGTTTTTTGTCTGGGGAGGGGGGGGGGGGGTATATTTACATCACTTATTCCAATGTCACTCTCTAAATGACATACATGTAAATGCAAAATATTATTTTTGGATACATTTGAAATATTAGTGGGACCTAGGTTATAAACACTAATCATTATAAGTAAATTGTATACAATAATCATGGATTTGTTTGTTGACAATCATGAAATGATTTTAAAAATTGTAGGTGAAGTAAAGGATGATGAGTAGAAAACTAATAAAGATTTTCTGTGAATTAAATTGAATGTAGAACGCAACAAGCGAGAATTCAGGCAGGGGTTCACTACCGTTAACGCGAGAGAGAGAGAGAGAGAGAGAGAGAGAGTTGTTGATAGGTTGGAGATATATGAAAAATTGTTTTCTGAAAGCGATTCTTTTCCACCCTTCATTCAGTCGGTAGAGCGCTCGCTCCGTGATCGGGAGGTCGTGAGTTCGAATCTCGGCCGCGACAGACCTAAGTCGATAAAAAATAGGTAGCAACTGTTCCTTCGCCGTGCGCTCGGCACTTTGAAGTGAAAGTTGCGGGTCCTTCGGATGAGACCTTAAGAACCGAGTCCCCGTGTCACGGCAGGCGTTGGCACGATAAAGATCCCTCCTGCTCAATGGCCCTGAGTGCCGAGTAAAGGTCAAAATTTGAAGCCCTTCACCGGTATATGGTGACGTCTCTATATGAGTGAAAAATTCTCGAATGGGACGTAAAACAATATACAATCAATCAATCAATTCCACTCTTCATTAAATTGTAAATAAGTATATCATAAAACGCCTGCAGTCTCTGCTTGCTGATATGGGAGGGAAAAAATTCAAAAATGCCCCTATTGTTTTTTGTTTGTTTGTTGTTTTTTTTTTTTACTTTTTTATTAAGAGTTTCAATTTCAAGTACGTAGACGTTCGGTTATCGTGCCATGTCTGCGAGAATGACAATTTGAAAGCAAGTGAACATTTGTCAAACGGAAGAATAACAACAAACGGTAAACTGAAAACATCGCAGTCTCGAGTGATAAACAATATTCACGCATTTACAATGAACCACTTGTGCCACTTTGTGACCGTGCAATATTTGTTTTCAAATATTCAGAATTATTTAAACAGAATTAACTAAAATTAAATACGAAATCAAATCTAACCTAGCAAAAACCGATAGGTAAGGACGTCAACTTTAATATACATGTTATTAAAAACGTAACTAAATCATTTTTACAAATACATATAAATAAATAAATAGAAAAACTAGGATGATTAATAAAACATATTTTGAACATAAGTTTGACTTAGCTAAGACCTAGCTAAGTCCGTTTTATGTTACAGTTTAAGACATACTTAAGTAGTACTTAGGCAGGTCTTAAGATTGCACCTAAAACATACTTATGACCCTACTTAAGTCAAAAACTTAGCAAGCTTTATGTTACGACCCCCAGATTTTCAACACTTAACTAACGCTCTAGAGAATTTGCTTTAAGATAATATCATTGTAATTTTTAGATTGTTTTTGAATCTGCAATCACCATTTAACTACTTCAAATAGGAATATGATATAACAGAAGCGTATTAGTTCCACGTTGTATTTTTTTCTCCTTAAAAATCTCTGTTTGAAGTTTATAATTCTAGCATTTTAATTGATAATTCCTAATTCCAACTTTAAAGTTTCACTTTGCTTTTCCAGCTTTAATCTTCTGTATGAGTCTTCTGTTAATTCTATGGTCGTTATAGTGACCCTGGCAATAAATATAACCTTTCTTTGAGTCGTATTTTGGTTGACGAATTTCATACCAATTCTTAGGCATTTTTTAAATAATGAATTTGACTACAGAATGTACCGTCTACCTGATCAATACATAGGACTCACGGCGGGTGTGACCGGTCAACAGGGGATGCTTACTCCTCCTAGGTACCCGATTTCACCTATGGAACTTCCGGGATCCGTGTTTTATGTCCTGTTCACACATTTGTATCGTTTATATTTTTTTTCGAGATCGATCACTGTTTGTTATCTGCTTCTTTATCTTTTCCATCTTATTTGTGTACTTGTATATGATTCCATACTGAAGATGTCGTATCCGGACCCTTGGGGTTTTAAAAGTTATAAAATTCTATAGTAAAATAATGCTAAAAATTAACTTCGGAACCCCCTGGCAAAGAGGGATCCATTGCAAAAGTATTATATGTAGGAAGGATAGCAACAATTCGCTGTGTCAACACTAAAGATTTTTTAAAAATTAAAATGAATTGAATTACTATAAATATTAATATAAAAATATTTTTAAAGATAGTTTCAGTTTCGATAGATTAATGTGTTAAATGCTGCCATACCATCAAATTACCTTGACATTGTGTGAATCAAAATATCATTCAATGTTACAAGATAATACGTAAGTAATACGAAACTCATATTTAACTGAAATATGTTTACTTTGTTCTTTCAAACATGGTAAATTACTAAACTCACAATCTGAAACTGACAATATTTGACAATAATTGCAAATGGAAGTAGGTAATGTTATCTTCTGTAACCAAATCATATCCTTTTTTGAGACGAAATAAAGTTATAGCTAAATCATTCCCCTTTTCTCTGAAAATGCATTACCAGTCACTTATTCAAATTATACTAAATATACAGTGTAAGCACTATAACACATAGGCAGAATGTCTGTTACGTAGTCGTAAAAGCTTACATATACAATGTATGGGTAAGTATCAAATCAGTTTTTATATTGTCTACACTGATCTTTGTACAAAAAAAAAAATGAATTCTGAATTAGGATGATATAAAGAGAGTAATAATTTACAA
The DNA here is from genome assembly GCF_033153115.1 of Saccostrea echinata. Classification (NCBI taxonomy): domain Eukaryota; kingdom Metazoa; phylum Mollusca; class Bivalvia; order Ostreida; family Ostreidae; genus Saccostrea; species Saccostrea echinata. The sequence goes on along the minus strand of NW_026889758.1, from coordinate 32,320,749 downwards.
TACCAAAATTTCAAAACAGTAATGAAAATACACATGTAACATTTTTAGAATTTAATATATTTCAACTAAATAGTCGCCCACGAGGTGTAGTGGTTAGGGCGTTTGCTGGAGGAGCAAGGACTTTTGTTTTGATCAGAGAGAGAGAGAGGGATTTGTATTTGATCCAATTTGAATAAAACTTAATAATAGGTTTTTTCATTCCTTATCTCGCTTTTGTTTTATGATTACCGATTCTATGTAATGTGATTTATATTTTTAAAAACATGCTCATTGTCATTGAAGAAAAATTGTTCTAAGAATTTAAAAAAAAAGAAACAATCCCTTTGGAAGTGATTCCAACTGTCAACTATAATGTTCATATCTTGAATTATAATTAGAAGAAAATCTCTCCTTCGATGATGTAGAGTTCACTACACTTCCTCAAAGAATAACATGTTTATATGAAATTTGTTAGATCTTTGGTCATTGAACTAATTCAGCTCTTGTTTTTTATTTGCTGAATTATTACTGCCAAGTGCTCTTTAGTTATAATGATAGTAAATACGCTAAATTTTTACATTTCGCTACACAGGTTCTAAATTTCAATTCGCACGTATATATATAATTAACAAAGAAATACTTTTGGGGCGGGGTTATTTTCATCACTGGCTCAGGCATCACTGAGTGCTTTGGGTGAATTCAAAAATAATGACCACCAAATTGAATTTGTTTGGAAAAATTCAACTAATCATAATAAAATTTTCATTCATATCTTCATGCTGTACATGCATTCTAATAAAAATTCCTGAAGTGGCATTAGAAAAGACAATTGCATAAAAAAGTTTCAGGGTTTTTATTAGTAAAACTTTAATTGAAAGAGAAAATATTACTACATTCTAAAAGACTTTATATAAAATACATTATCAAAAGAAATTATAGTTCTTCTTTGCTTCAAAATGGCTTCAGAGATAAAATGATTAGATGAAATATTGAGATATTGAGATTCAAGCTCAAAGTCCATTTAAACAATACAAATCGGGAGCAGAGCAAACACGGACCTCCAAAAACGTCAGAGGTGGAAACAGGTGCCATAGAGGAGTGAGCATCCTCTGGTGACCAGTCACACACGCCGTGTGCACCTTGTCATAATAGGGAAAAACGGAAAAATCCGTAGACAATTCAGTGTGTAAATAATGGCCTAACAATTAATATGAAAAACTTCAGTCAGCATTTGTCTTAATGATAGGTTGTATTTGCTGACAAGGTCATTGTATCGACCATAAAAATGATGACTTCAAACGAGACTGTTGATATCCTTGTTTCATCAACTTGTTTGTCAATAGCTTGCCTCGTTTTAGAAATTGAGCACGCTCAATCGAATCAACTGGGAGACAAAAACCCCATATGCAGGTGATAAGGGTATATTGCTACATAAGTAAGGGAAGTTGACGATTGAAAAATCCAAGTTAACACATTTATTGTGTGGAGTTCCGAAATCAAAAAAACTTGACATTGTGAGGATGTAGACGGTCTAGTGAGATATTGTTGAACAGACAGTAAGCCAGTAAGGGACAGTGATATTAAGATGTTATATGTCAGTTTTTCGTCATTATCTACCATATTACGACTGTAATTTACTTACTTATTTTGGCATTATCACACGTGTTGTAAATTGGGCGCCGGTGTAACGACGAAAAGTGACCCCCGTAGAATATTGACCGGGGGTCATTTTTCTACGTAGAAATTTTACCCCCTGGTCAATATTCTACGTAGAAAAATGACCCCCTTTTTCGTAGAAATTATGGCCTGGGGGTCATTTTTCTCCGTGTGGGTTGTAGAAAAATGACCCCGTAGAATAATGACCCCGTGTCTTTTTTTAATACACAAACTGGTTTTGGTAGGAATATTCTTGTTAGGCAAATACATAGGGGTAAAATCACGCAACCTAAAAGCTTTAAAGTTTAAGTAACAAAAGGTTACACTATACCTTACAAGTACATCAATAATACAAGATGTTTATCCCATTAAAGGAAATCAAATAACTATAGGCTATTATGCTGTTCGATGACTATAAGAGCAAAAATTCACGTGTTCTTAGATTTGTTTTATCAAATTTTATATTAAAAAGTTTCCAGAGTCGTCATTAAAAAAAACAAGATTATTTACTTAGCTGGTGTCAGAGAGAGAAATTTACATATGAATAAAAATACATTGTTTCTGTGTATAATTGTAATGATCCTCTTTAAATTTTACTCTGGGTAAATAATGTAAAAAAAAAAAAGAATGATAATAAAGTCTCAAGGTTTTTTTTTCTGAAGTTACAAGAAAGATTAATGTTTTCGAACCCTACCCAAATAAATCTGCGTGAAAAAATAGACAATTTTTAAGTTTAGATCCCATATATATCTTTGATTTCTGGTAAAAAATTCTAATAAAATATAAGGAAGATTAAATTTGTGTAAAAATAACAGACAGGACTAAATAAAAAATCCTCTGATTTTCGATCTCAGAGACACAAAAAATGGTTAGCTCAAAATCTTTACCAATGTCTTTTGTCGTTTGCTAGTGTCAACAAAGCCTATAAACAAAATGAGGCTTCTTACATAAAAAATGATTTTAGGTGTTTGGTAAACTAAGAATTGACACAAGTTTATACACAGTAGTACGTATATCCCCTTTCTAGTTACATGTAATAATTTTTACCAATAGAAAAAACCGAATGTTGCATTATGAAAAAGCTTCCCTGCCTACTTTACATATTATTTTTTCCCTAAGTGTGATTGGCAATATTAGCACAATTGAAGTTGCGTTTGCAAGACTACATATAGAACTGTGCCAAAAATATTGTTCAAGTACGTGATTCGTGTCAGCGTATCTATAGTGGTAAGTTTTGAGGGGGTGGGTAACGAGGATGTAACCCACTCTTTAAATTTGCTAGCCTATAGAAAAAAAATCTGACCATGTCTTTCCTATGCACAAATTAAGCGATCTTGCTGTGTGATACGAGGTTTTAAAAATATAAGAGTTTTTAGGATAAAAGTAAATAAAAATCTTTTTTTCTTACATTAAAACTCCTACTTATAAGGAGTTACATAATGCATATGTGCATGGTGATGTAGATTATACATGTATCTATATAATGATCAAGGAAGGGGAGTATATTGCCAGTATTTCTATCACAATCGAAGGGCACTCCTAACAAAAATTTACTATAGTAAACTATACGAGGGTTGTCCGGTAAAATCGTTAACAAAGCGTTTTTCTTGAAAGACACTAAGCTGAAATTTTCAACAATTGTTTATTTATCATATTTAAAAACATCGTAATTTTTTGGATAAAATATAGACAAAAACAAAGTGTTTATTATGCTTGAATGTACACAGGGTAAGGTCCTACGGCGCACGATAAATAAACCAGGGTTTCATTTGAAAATACATGAGTATTATTTCGAAATAAAAGTACTAAATAGATAATGTTGGGGTGAAAATTATCCTATTTTTAATCCACTATCTATTATGTCGTCTTTAAATTTTTAAGGCATTTCCATAAACTTTGGCAGTTTCCTGAGCATTTGAAATGGGAAAGTGGTAAACGCAACAAGGGGAAAATGGCGATGTTTGGTGACGTTACGGCTAACCGTTCCGTTTGATTTAGATGTAGTAATTATGCCCTAAGAAACTTTAAATGACTAAAGAAGAAAAAAAAATACCACTAGATCTTTAATATACAAGTGAAATGGGAGTTTTCTAATCAGAAGCTTTTTGATCGGGTCCCCGGGTAGAACGAAACATACCAACAAACAGCAAGAGACGCTTTCACTGTAGACCATCGATATAAGACAGCCTATTTAGTTGAATAATAGTGAGAGTACTGTCCATAACTTATTTATAAATCTTCAGAAAGTTCCATGTGTGTGAGAGATTGGTTCCTTGACCGTTTATGGAGGAATAAAGGGGAACTCAAGTATGTGCACCAATGAAATTTCTGAATTTAAGTGAGGCTTATCTAACTTTTTTTAGCAAAGAGGAAACGTGACGCTGCTTTATACACTTTGACGTTATCATACGTGCGCCGTAAGGCGATACCACACATAACATAAAGTCTCATATTTTGTTTATTTGAGAACATATCTAATTGAAATTTGCTATGTATATTGATGAAAAGTGTATTAGAAAATAGTGAAAATTTTAGAATGTAGTGATGATTATTTTTTACTCCAGACAACTTGTCCACGATTTTACCGATCAACCCTCGTAGTTAACTATAGTTTACTATTACTAACTATAGTAAATACTTTGATTAACAATGAAACCTTGTTTGGAACTTTTTTGAGATTTCAAAGCTGAAACTTTCTTAAATTGATATCAGTAATGTAAAATTTTGGGATGATATGTTAATGAACAAGAAATACGAGGGGTAATCAAAAAGTTCAACTAATTGAAATACTTCCATAAAAGAAATAAAATCACATTACGATGTTTATTATTTTTTAAGTGGTCCTCTCCGATTTGAATGCACATCTGCCATCGTTCTCACAGGATGAAATTACACCATTCAGTTGACGAAATGGTAACTGAATGGCCACTGAAAGGTCACTGAAAAGTTCCTTTCCAGTGACTTTTCCGTGGTCTGTCAGTTATGATTCAGTCGACTGAATGGCAGATACATTTCAGTGGCCTTTCAGTTATCTTTCAGTTGTATCTTTTTATTGGATAAACGGCTTATTTTTTAACTTAGAAATTTTATTTCACGTTTTCTTATTATAATGGATCTGCCCATGCGCGAATCATGTGATCCAGGCGTGCACGTGACATTTTCCGTAGCGTTCTGTTCACAGAAATTAAAAGATTTTTCCGAGTTTTATATTTCTTACCATGCATTGCCAAGTTATTTTTTTATACAAGAATAGCCCATTTGTCACAAATAGGATTGGTGGATTAGGATATCTTTTCCCAGAATGAGCATAGTGACCATCACAACCCAACTCTTTTGTATTGGGGTGCGTCGTTTATCCATTATGGATAAAGTATGGGCGCCTTCTTTTTATCATATATGATATGTTTAAAATCTAAGGTAAACGATATTTCAGGGATTCAATAATTTTATTATTGTTAAGATATTCAACTATTTTTCTTAATGTAATTTGGCGATCTTTCGTTACAGTTTGCTCAACTAAGGACACATCTCTCCCCAAGCTTGCTTTTACTTGGCACCAGAACAAACATAATTTTTACCACCTCCCTTCCTTCACTGAAACAATCAATCCAATTAATGATTGAACTTCTGCCATGTCTTTTTGTCTTCATAAATCGTGTACAAATTATTATATGCTACTGAAAAGGAATTTCTATGATAAATGTTAAGCCGTTCGTTGATCAAGTACGACTGAGTAAACCATTTTTTGTCACGTCATCTACATATTGAGTCATATTTATATTGTGACGTCCAAACGTGTAGCACATATCTGCTATTTATAGAACATGTTTATGACTAAATGTGTGCCAAATTTCATTTTGATCTGAACCGTGGTTTTGTAAATAACGAGATAGTTCACGAACTTTTTGATTACCCCTCGTATACGTAGTTCCCTAAAATATAGAAAAAATGTGCACATATAAATTTAATAACATAAAATACCACAATCATGTATTCAAAAAAATACTTTGATTTACTATAGTAAAAACTTTGATATTGCAATAAACTATAGTTAACTTTGTAAACTATAGGGGTTTTTTGTTAGAGACTATCAGTGTTTTTCATATTGCGATCCTGATACAAACAATATATATATAGTGTTTCATAGTTAGCGTTATTTAGATACAATCGTTTTTCCCTACAATAGAGATAATATAATTCTACAGACAATAATTGCAAGTACACAAATTACAGGGGAAACAACAAATCTATGAGCCAGTGCTTTCTAGTGATACCCCACCCGCACAGACAGACGGACAAGATTTGTACCAAAATGAATATCACTGTATAGCATGCCGAACCAAAGAGTGTATTAAAATTTCAAGCATCTGCGATGAGTTGTTGCAGAGAAAACTGCAACGAAAAAAATGTTTCGGACAGACATACACAAACACTCACCCCGCACACACAACAGAGAGATTCGCAGGGTACAAGGTATATACCCCCATTTCCTTCGAAGCGGGGGTATTAATATTCATGTAATAAATAAGGATAAATGAACCTAAAAGAGGGAAAAAGATATTATATGATTAAAAATGAAGCAGCAATTACAGTTAATGATAGCATTTCCATATTGGACGCTATTGGACTCTTCATATGCCGTGCTTTCTCTAATTTTTTCCTTGTCTAAAAATAATAATACAATACGTTTTTTGTTTCAATGCAAAGGTGTATCCAGAAACTGATACATGTAAAAGCTGAGTTGGAGGCAGGTTGAAAGCGGGCACAAATTTTAAGCTAGAAGTATGGGGCCACAAACTTGTCCTTTAAATAGTTTCCGATAACATCCATTCCATACAGGTATATCCTTGTCAGAAACATATCATGTCATTTTTGGAACAAAACCTGTGAAAAAAAAGAAAAAAACAAAACGAATTATATATATGGGATGCAAACAAAAATAGCCATACTATATACATTGTATATCATGCTAGTATTGAGAAGTGGCGTTAAGGAGGGGAAGGTACTTTGCTCCTCCTCCAATATACATTTGAAAGAAAAAAAATCAGGAGACTCTAGGCCTTCACCGACCCTCCCCAACATCGGATTAACGCATATCACACCCCATTTCTAAAGGTTTAATTATAAGATATAGTGAAAAAGTAGGGGGTCAGATTTCTATGGGGGTCATTTTTCAACGTGTGTGGAGTCGTAGAATTACCGGCCTGGAAGGATTTTCTACGGTCGAAAAATGACCCTACTTCTCGTAGAAAATTGACCGGGGGGTCATTTTTATACGAAGAAATTTGACCCCCCGGTCAAAATTCTACGGGGGTCAATTTTCGTCGTTACACCGGCCATCTTTCTTGTGAAGAAAATAGCCTAGTACTAAACTGGATGACATAAACATTATTGTTTTACAATCGTTAAAGCGACAGCATGGCTGCAAAGCGTGTGTTTTTCAGCCAAATTTTTACTCAATATATCATTAAGAAATGAGGTATAAAGATGATGTCAACGGTTTGAGAAGCATGAATATTCTCTCCTCAAACAAAATTATAGTAATTAGAATCTGCCGGAAATCAAAGGGTCGTACACACCGGAGCAATCTTAGATCTGTTTATTTGTACCACGTGAATTCTAAATGACATGTACCTAAACTGCACTGTAAGTTTACAGTTATAATGGAATATGAGGTAAAAGCAATTCTCAAAAGCAAAATATATAGCTTTTCCGATAAATTATTAATCGTGATTGCAGCATCCATTAAGTGATATTCGACCCCCCTCCCCCCCTTTTTCCAGTCTTCTCGTGCAAACTCATTCAAGTCCATTTTTCATGTTTTTAGCGTTTTTATTTTTTCAAATCTCTTCTTAAATCCTCATCGCTGACGACTCTTTCACTTTGTTTTTTAATGTCGCATTTCAAGAAGAAAATAAAAATCCGTCAAGTCAAAGTACACCGAAGAACTGTTCGTATCGCCTGTATTTGTACCTCGGTAAACTGTGATTTTGAGACCCCTCAAATATATCAGGATCAATCTCCATAGTGTCATAAACTACTAGAAAGTTAAATCGTCCACCTTATCCATTAAGAATTCAAGTTAATTACATCTACCCTGTTTTTAAAAACTAACCTGACTGAATCTTAAGTTGTCCGTGGAAATATATATATACTGCGGATGCTGCACAGCTAAAACTGGGAGGTGCTTATTTTGATTGATAGTGTCACAAATCATTTAGAGAACTCGACAGGTTCTGTATCATAGATACAAATTTGGGGGCGGAGACTCGTGCTACGCACTCGTCGATCCCCAAATTTGTATCTTTGATACAGAACCCGTCTCGTTCTCTAAATAATACTAATATTTATATATCATAGATGTTGAGTTTACACTGTTTTTTTCTTTGAAAGCGATGGAGATATGAGAAATGATAACATGTATCTACAAACCTGTCGAGGAGAACCTTCGCAAGCCCTGTGTGAGTCTCGCCGAGCTCCCGTTTCTTCCGACACCAACGATTATATTAATCCCCCAGGTAAAATTTGGTCAGGGAATTCGCTTTTTCAAGCTCTATTTTCAGTCCTTTTTTATACCCCCGTATCGAAGATTCGGGGGTATGTAGTTTTTGCCCTGTCCCTCTGTCTGTCTGTCTGTCTGTTTGTCCACAAAAACTTTAACATTGCTCATAACTTTTGTTTGGTTGGAGCTATGGCTTTCATATTTCACATGTATATTCCTTGTGACAAGACCTTTCTTTGGGCACGATCTATGGGAATTCCAACAGACTGTTGGAAGGCCTGATCTCCAAAAACTACATATTGTCAATCAGAAACTCGAGCATCTTTTTAATATCAACTTCAACGTACTTGTGTGTACAATCAGAATGTTCTGATCTAAACCTTGATTGAGTTTCTCTTGTATACGTGAAAGAAATTGGCTTTTTCATCTCATTTACATTATTTTTTTTTCAATTCTGGTTTAAAAAGTTTTGATATGAAAGAAATATGAAACAATAAATTCCCCCAAAATTACCTTTTGCCCCTTTGAATCAGTTCTTTAAATCTAAGCCAAAAAAGATTTTGATATACAAGTTTTCTTCCAAAACATTCTGGATTTTGAAGGGCCCCTATTTTATTTTCTTGCACTCCTGAAATCTGATATGTATTTTATTAAACATTGTTTTAAAACACACAATAACTCATTCAAACATTGTAAATCAGTTCGTCGTTTTGATTTTTTTTTTTTATCATTTACTGAAAGTTTTTCATATTTTCTAGACTTCAAAATATGATTATTTGTTTGTGTAATATATATTTAAAATGTATGTTTAATGACGAAAACTATTCTTTGAATTGACTGTAAAATGTCCAAACAATATCTGTAATTTGTTGATAAACATAATGATTTGTACTAAAAATAGTATCAAACATTTTCTGCAATTCATTTTTTAGTAAAGATAAATAAAGTTCACTGGTAATTATAAAACAATCTTGTTGCATTCCTGACTGCAGTACAATTTAAGTCTGTGAGCCAGTGCTCACTAGTAATACCCCCGCTCTGATGTAAATATACGCTCTCATGAATCCCATCATATGGTATGCCTAGACAAAGAGTGTGCTAAAATTTCGAGCACCTTCGATGAGTAGTTGCTGAGAAAACTGCGAGGAAAATTTGTTACGGACAGACGCATGGATAAACAGGGAGTTGATATCAGATTTGTACAAAAACAAAAAGGTGTTACACTCCTGACATTTTTAGCATCATTTTTGGGCATAACTTTTTTGCACCTTGAGATACATGTATCAATGAGACATTTGGCAGGCATTTAGACTATATCAAAAGATGTAGAAATTTGTTCTCATTGCCTGTAGTGTTAGATTAGTGAAGGTTGATAAATATGTGTTTGTTGAATTTTTTTTTATTCACCCCTTTAATGATTTTGTTTTCCAAGAAGTCTGTAGTATACGGAGGAAAAGGAAACGGGAGTTATCTGTCTTCTAAAGCCAAGCTTTTACATCAAAAACGACATCTCAAAGGAAATCACTTGATCTGTTTAGTGATGTTAATGGGTGGCACTAAAATACCCAAGGAAAATCACAGTGACCTTTGCAAATTCCCGCGACGGATGTAAGCTAGTGATTTGGTGTAATTAACTTTGAAATGCATTATATTTTAAAATTAAAAAAAAAATTAAATGTAAATTTTATAATGTTTTGTGAGTTTTAAAAGCTAGCAATAGATATGTTAAATGAAAAAAATCATACCGTTATACATTATCTTCTACCTTGGGTTTTATTCAATGAAACAAGGTAAACATCAGTAATATAAAGGATTGTTTGGCTGAAATATGACTGTATTGGTTAATATCCCTGGGTGAAAAGAATCAGTGAAAAATGTGAAGATAAACAGTGATCGGTCTAAAAAAATTTATAAACAGTACGAATCTGTGAACAGGACACAAAACACGGACCCAAAGAAATTCTAGAAGTGTGATAAGGTGCCTATGGGTAGTAAGGAGCCCCTGTCGACGGTCAAATCCGCCGTGAGCCCTGTGTATTGATCAGATAGACAAATTCAGTATCAAAACAAAGACCTATAATACAATTGGTATGAATTATTTTAGTCAAACTACGACCCAAGTATTATTTGCTACAAAGTCATTATAACGACGATAGAATATACAAAATGCAAACGTTAAACAAGGTTGTTTAAATCCTTGTTACATCAGCTTATTTGACAGTAGCCTGCCTTGGTTTAAAAATTGATCGTACTCAGAGCATATTTTTAAGTATTAAATAAGTTGAGAGACATAAACACCAGGAGATACTTTCAACAACTTTCAGAACTGAATTTTACGGAAGCGTATTAGTGCCATTTTGACACTTTTTATTTTTTAATTTTACACTTTAATCTGTAAAATTTACACCTTAATGTGTAAAATTTACACTTTAATCTGTAAATTTTACACATTAAAGTGTAAAATTTACACTTTAATCTGTAAAAGTTACACATTAAAGAGTAAAATTTACACATTAAAGTGTAAATTTTACAGATTAAAGTGTAAATTTTACACATTAAAGTGTAAATTTTACAGATTGAAGTGTAAATTTTACAGATTGAAGTGTAAATTTTACAGATTAATGTGTAAATTTTACAGATTAAAGTGTAAAATTTACAGATTAAAGTGTGGAAAATGAAAAATAAAAAAGTGTCCAAGTGGCACTAATACGCTTCCGTAGAATTTAAATTTCTTAGAATTTTTACAGCTTATTTACACAAAGCATTTGCTGGTATTAATGTGTCAAATTGTTAAAAGTAATATGATACATGAGAGAAAAAAGTCAAGCTTAACAAGAACTTAATAAAAACTTATATCAGAGAAAGGTATATACTTTATTCTGATCTTCGTTCAAAGAATGTTTGTATATAATGTTCACTTTTATTATCCAGTTTATTTTTATACCAAATCTACTAAACAACCATTTCAAAAGAGATCACATTTCTGAATCATTCACCGACTGATTTGACATTTTCCACATACGTCATTTCCCCCAGATTTTCTCAAACAAGAGGCCCATGGGCCACATCGCTCGCCTGAGCACACTGGCTAGAAAGAAGCAGAAATCGGTTCAGTATATATATAGAAAAGTTTTAAGAAGGGGGGGGGGGCAAACTTAAAGGGGGAGTTTCGATAAGGCCGTTTTTCGGCCCCTCACGAAATTTTATGAAATTTTGATATTTTGTAGAAAAACTTCTAAACTTCCTAAAAATATGAAAATAATTTATGTTACGCATTTTCCGGTCACGTGATAATTGAAAATTTAAGTATACCCCCATTTAGTATATTTTGGGAGTAGACATTTTCATAGGGGGAAAGTGGATTTTTTAACCGTCAAAATCGTAAATGAAATAGGATAAATATGAATAAAGACATAAATTAACCAATCTCAACAATTTTTTTTACGGAAAATGGTGTTTATCTTATGCGAATGTTTTTTTAAGGTGCGATATTTTTCTGGTGTGTCAAATGTTACTTTTCTTTAAAAGAGGATGGATTTAACTTATGAAACGTAAAATATATAGAAAGATTTAACATCATAATTAATCGACAATTTATACATAAACTATATAATCAATATTTAACATTTTCCCATACGAAAAATGCAAATGAAAAGATATGTAGACATGAGATAGGTGAATGTAAAAACGTCATATACAGGTATATGCACTACATTTTCATCAATAAGGTTATACAACTATGTTTTATAAAAATATACCTTAGTATCATAAAATTGAAATTAAATAACATGTTTTGAAATAAAAAGATTAAAAAATATTTTAAATACATACATGAATAAAAAGTTTACTTAAAAGCATCATATTGCTAGGTAAGCCAGTACATTGTAGGTGCAAGGTAAGAAAAATATTTTATCTGGCGTTCGCCACATAATTATTCGGCGGCCGCTAGAAAAATTGGCGGCGGCCAAATAGTTTTCCTGCGGCCACCACATAAATGACTGGCGGCGACCAGAAACTTATCTGTTGGCCGCAACATAAATAACTAGAATCCGACAAATAAGTTCCTTGCGGTGTAGACATGTAATCTAATAAAACATAAATCTAAAGTTATGAGGTGAAAACCTTATGAAGTGAATTTTTGTATGAAGTGTAGATTTTATCTTTGCTAATAAGGCATGAAACTCCAAGATTTGACTTCAAAGAGAAGTTGTAGATGTCGTTAAGATGGCTGGGGGGTTGTGGCCATTTTCAGACTATATTGATCTCCTTCAGAAGAAGAGCTCCATATAAAGATATACAAAAATGATCAAATTTTAAAACAAAAATGTATGAAATTTTTCTTTGCCAAATAATAGTTGACAGCTTAAGATATCATATCTAAAAAATTAAGTTATATCTGATGGTTAATTTGTTGACCCCCCAGCCTCCTTAAAGGCAGAGATTTTAAGCACCGCCTTCGAAAATACCTGGTCTGTGTACCTCTGTCAATCAAGTGCATTGAGGTATATCATTGGGTGCTACAATTTGATTGGCAAAAACACTACAATTTTATCTGGCGGCCGCCAGATATTTCAATGGCAGAAACTTATCCGGCGGCCGACAGATAACATATTTTTTTACCTTGCACCTACTGGCTTCTGTATATTGCAATGTATTTGATAATATGAATGATATTGATTACAGTCAAAAGTATTTTATCATGATACGTAATATGATGGAAAAATCTATAATGCATTAAATTTTCCTTCTCATTATGAAACTTATAAGTATTTGCCCACATAGATCTGCATTATGTTTTCAGCGTAACTGAGAGAATCCCAGCCAGGACTTATTTCCTCTAGCTTCTCAAATCTCCAGAGATACTTAAGTTTTATACACCATTTCTAGTCACTTCTCATTTAGAGAGTTCTAGAATTCATTATATATGATTTGCTAGAACAGAGCGCAGTTCGAAATACATGTGAAAACGCCAAAGATATGTGTTTAATCCGTAATCAAGCAGACATATGCCCCTAGACATCCAGACTTAAAACAAGCCACGTTTCCTATATCAACCACACATAAATATATGGGCGCCTCTCTAGCATGTCGGAGAGTGGATTTCTATTTACAAGAAAGTCAAAAATATAACTATGCATGATGAATAACGTTAAGGAATGGACTTGCTCGAAAACTTATTTTTTGTTCAGTCAGTCGGAAAATGTAAGAAAGATGCAGCATCTGAACCATGTCTGGTAATGTGCAATCCTAGATGCATCATCAATGCAAGTTTGGTCACGATGGGGCTTATAGTTATATAAAAATGAGACCAGCTTCAAAATCTTTAACCTGCTCACTTATTAATGAAATGTAGGTCATATCCAGCATCTGAAGCAATATAGTAGTGTGCATCATAAAGCAAGTCTGGTCAACAAGTGCTTTCAGCTGCTCTGCTAAAAAAACTTAAACCTGCTTTTAAAACATTTACTTGGACATTCTTTGACTAAAAATCCAGCATCTGAAACCTGACTGGTGACAAGGAAACACGCTGGATTATGTGACTCTGATTAATATAGGGCATAGATATACTTGAAAAAAAAAATCTGCTTCAAAAACTTTTACCTGGAACACCGATGCCGACGGTATTACGAAAGCTCCCCCAACTTCAAGGAGGTGAGCTAAAAATGTGACGTTAACGTTATACGTTGGCGACAAAAAAAATGTCGAAAAGAAGATAGGATACGATAATGTTTTCTACTGTTAATATAATCGAGAATCTTCTTTGATTTAAAAAAAAATGCTACTTTTGGCCTAGTATTTTAACACAGAGTCAGATCAAGAAACCAGGAGCTTCTAATTTTAGATATGCAAATTTTATGCAATTTTCATTTTTTTGGATATGAAGTGCAAACGCGACACTCATCATATTTCAAGAAATTAGTGTGCAGAGTATATCTAATTACTGAAAAAAATTAGGTGAGTGTCCCTCATGCACTTCATATTCTAAACATCGATTTTTAAATGCCACCCTCTTATATTTTCCCATAAGCCTAATGTTAACGGATCTGAGGGTACATCTAAGTATGTATCAGCTACGTTGTGAATTCATCTCATATTAACCTCTGAAATGTAAATAACAAAAGTTAATATATTTTTCTTGAATTCTAAACTAGTTTTGAAAAAATAAATAGAAATTTATTTTTATGAAAAAAAGTGGGCCGCTGAGCGACCTTATCGAAACTCCCCCTTTACACTACCTCAGGATGCTTCTATATCAATATTACTATTCATGGCTTTGCTGTTCTTAAACAGAAGAATTTTAAAGATTTTTTTCTTATGTATTCCTATGTAAAACTCTGATTACACATTGTGGCCCTACCCTACCCATCGTAAATTTGAACAAATTTGAATCTACACTACCTGTGGATGCTCCTATAATAATATGACTGATCATGGCTTTGCTGTTCTTGAGCAGCAGATGATTCCTATTAATTCTTATATATTTAACCCTCTGTTGTGCCACAATCCCTGGGGGTCATGATTTGAAGAAACTTGATTCTACAATATCTGAGGATGCGTCTGTATTAATATGTCTAATAATGGCTGAACTGTTCTTGAGAAGAAGATTTTTAAAGATATTTCCTATATATTCTTATGGTAAACTTTGACCCCCCCCCCCCCGTTGTGGCCCTATCCTACCCCTAGGGGTCACGATTGGAACAAACTTTAATCTACTCTACCTGAGGATACTTCTGTATTAATATGTCTAATAATGGCTTAGATGTTCTTGAGAAGATTTTTAAGGATATTTCCTATATATTCTTATGGGTAACTCTGACTCCCTGTTGTGGCCCTGTCCCACCACCAGGGGTCATGGTTGGAACAAATTTGAATCTACACTACCTGAGGATACTTCTGTAATAATGTGACTAATCATGGCTTTGCTGTTCTTGAGAAGAAGATTTTTAAAGACATTTCTTACATATTTCTATGTAAAACTTTGATCCCCTCTTGTGGCCCCACCCTACCCCCGGGGATTATGATATGAACAAATTTGAATCTAGAGTATGTAATGAAGCTTTCACATACGTTTCATCTTTTCTTGCCAAGTGGTTCTTGAGAAGATTTTTAAAAGATGCCACCAATTTTCACGAATTCTTAATTATCTCCCCTTGAAAGAGGGCGCGGCACTTCCTGTTAACAAACTTGAATCCCCTTTACCCAAGGATGCGTTGTAGCAAGTTTGGTTGAAATTGGGCCAGTGGTTCTTGAGAAGAAGTCGAAAATGTGAAAAGTTTGCAGACGACAGACGGACGCCGGACACTCTTTGATCAGAAAAGCTCACTTGAGCCTTTGATTCATGTGAGCTAAAAAGGAGAAAGTATGCTGATTTATTGGCACTACTTACACAATGATGTAAATAAAATATTTGCATTACATTATCAAATGTCACATATCACAGGTAAATATCAAAACATTTATGCTATCAACACGACATTTGTATACCAGAGTTTGTCTGAAGTGTTTGTTAAAAAAGGAATGTGTACTCTTCATGTTTTCGATAAATGACAGACGCTTTTAAAGAAATGTAATATCTTTCAGAACTATCAGACAAAATCTTTGAGTAGTGTTCTTTTCATGATAAGTTACTGTAAGATGGGATATATTGAAAACTGAAAACAATATATCATTTTTCCAGAGTACAATCTGTTTTTAAAATTTTCTTCTTTATTCTCAAAATTCGATTTTCAACTTTAAGATGAAGGGGGTGAAATACTCTATGTTGTCAGGTTCTCTGAAGTTCTTTGCTTTATCAACGGTTATGCTATATCAATAGCACTTCCGGTTTTGACACAATCCCTCAAGATTTCAATTTATCGAAACTTTATCGAAATTTGTGAAAGTTCTTGCATAATCTAATGAATGCTGGTGAGCAAAAATGTTCGTTAAAACAAGAAGTGACTCACTTTACCTCAAGTCTTTTCCTTTGCTGCTACTGCAGTCAAGGATGTTATCCCCCTCCCCAATCGTTCGAGATCATAGGAAACGTTAGCCCTAGCAGTAAAGTTCTTGGTGCAAGATTCATTTGACCCTAAAGGAAACTCTAATCGCTTTCAACAATGCTTTCTTACAATATACAATATACTATATAACTTACCATGGATCTACAACACAGGCGCTTGACGTTTTTAACCTTTCTTTCCATAAATAAAAAATCCCCCATACTATAATAATAACAAGGTTCGTCACGGTCGCCATCTTGAATTTTTCAGTTCAGCTACTTCGCCTCGATTTTTAGTCTACAATGTGTTTAAAATTAACGGATACAACCGCTTCCCTCAAGTACTTACTTTAACTATGCCTCCACTTTCGGGCAATTCAACTCAAATCACATTAAATCCTCTCTAATTCTTAAAATGTCGCTTCAAACTCAGTCTACTGCTACCGATTCCGTAAAACTTAGAAAAGGGAGGCCGGAAGTTGATGTTAGAACGTCACAATCCGGGAAAGCCCTTTTCTGATTGGTGGATATCTTGAGAGTTATATTAATATTAAGAGCTGTTTAAAAATGGAGCTTGAGCAGTTCTAGACTACTGGTACGTATTTTATAAATAACTTAGTAATATATATTGATATATCTATAGTCCCCAACTGTTTGCAAATAAATATATATTTAGCCTAAAACTATGTACCTTTTCAACTGCTATTTAAGAAACTATGAAATATTTAGGCTGAATAGTATACACTGTATTTTACATACAGAGGCGTAGTTACACACCTGAAAGTAAAGGGGGGTTTAAATCCAAATAAAAATTCAATTATATTGTCAAAACATAAAAGCTTTTACAATTTAATTCTGAAATTTAGGGGGGGGGGGGTCTGGCAGATTTTGAAAATGAAATTAATTGTCCTTCACTGACATGGAAATAAAGCTGGGAAAAAATTGCCAGCCCAGCCCCCCCCCCCTCTCTGGAATCAATTGGTCCTCCCTTAAAAATAAATGAATGGCAATATAATCTGTGAGGCCACCCGTAGGTCTTAGACGAAGCCTTGATTGGGGCGGGGGGGGGGGGGGGGGAGGGAAGCTCCTGGCTTGTACACGTTCTTGCAGGGAATAGCATGGTATTTGACTTTTCTTATGAAAGACAAGACAGTAATATTGTTTTTAACACGATGTTTAACTTTCTCGGAAACTTATTGTAAATGTACTTGAGGCATGCAGAATCTTTTACCGCTACATTTGTATCGTCTGCTCTCTGTTATAATATGTATTAATAATGTTCAGCAACAAGTATTTTAAATATTGGTAGCAAAATAATTTTTAAAATCATATACTATAGTGGCGGATCCAGAAATCTTGAAAAGGGGGGGGCAGTTTGGGGTCAGGGTAGGGGCTCACAGCCACACACAAAAAAATTGCTTTATTAAATCTTATGTATATTTTGGACACAAAGGGAGGGGCGGGTCCCCTGCCCCCCTCTAAATTCGCCAGTATACTATTTGATCAAGCCTTTTGACGATAATTAAAATTAATTTCTCAAAGGTCTTTTAGAATGATTAATGTGTTATAGAACACTTACTATAGATTAATGATTTATTTGGATTTGGCAATGATTCAACAAAAGATTTCAAATAGACGTAATAATATAAAATTTGATTCGAAATAATAAAAATAAAAGAAAAAAAATATTCCACGTATCATTTCTGATGATTATGGAAAGTATCGGCCTGCTCAGCATTCAACATGTCGAAAAAGTTTGTTACTGTCTTTGCATGATTTTTCCCGCGAAACGTCATATTTCTTTTAACCAATGAAATTTAAGTAGAGGGAATTCCCATTTACATAACAACATCAACTTCCGGCCTCCCTTTTCTAAGTTTTACGGAATCGGTAGCAGTAGACTGAGTTTGAAGCGACATTTTAAGAATTAGAGAGGATTTAATGTGATTTGAGTTGAATTGCCCAAAAGTGGAGGCATAGTAAAAGTAAGTACTTGAAGGAAGCGGTTGTATCCGTTAATTTTAAACACATTGTAGACTAAAAATCGAGGCGAAGTAGCTGAACTGAAAAATTCAAGATGGCGACCGTGACGAACCTTGTTATTATTATAGTATGGGGGATTTTTTATTTATGGAAAGAAAGGTTAAAAACGTCAAGCGCCTGTGATCTACAAGTAGCCTAGCAACGTCCTTGTACAAAGAATGATTGCAGAGTAGGATTTATGATTTCTCGCATCCTTACACCATTGTACAACCAGTCAAAAGTTTGTATTAAAACGAATCTTCAACAGATTGATTGCCACATATGTTTTAAAAGTCGCAGCAGATATCATTCCAAGATTTCATATTGAATCTACAGATACAAAGTAACTTTCTTTCGGCATCTCAACGCCAACAGTGCGACGTCATTACGCGTCATCGATTTGGGTAGAAATCAATCAACAAAGTTTTATAGGGTTTATATCAAAGTTTTGTTAAAAACGAATCGTATGAGATAAAAAGAACATCTAAAATTGTGTGCTTTGATATTTGCTTTATCCAACGAGTTGAAAACATCAAGCCTCGCGAATATACACCATTTCAACTCGTTGGATAAAGCAAATATCAAACCACACTATATAGATATCCTCTATCTATCACGTTACTTTGATTGATTGTTCTTTTACGTCCTTGCGAGAATTTTTCTCGCCACAAACGGTCATTGAGCCGTAAGGGTTCTCAATCGTTCCAAGGAGTAAAGTGACTTGGGATCTTTATTCTTGAGTCGAAAGGCCTGTACTTTTCACTTCTAATGCTGAGCTCTTGGCAAAGGTACAGTCACTACTTATGTTATACGTCAAACCCCTAACCATGGATCGCACAATGATCTCCAGAACACGAATTGAAGAACCAACCTGTAGGCCTCTACGACGTTTTCCAGAAAAAAAAAAACAATCACTACCTATTCCGGTGGAGGGCTGCAAATTTAGACCTATACTCCGGACCTCGGTTTTTAAGACCACGGTGGGTGTGACTGGTCAACAGGGGATGCTTACTCATCCTAGGGACCTGATCCCACCTCTGGAATTTCCAGGGGTCCGTGTTTATACCCTGTTCACAGATTTGTATTGTATGAAGTTTTCATGAGATCACACAATGTTCGTTATTTCCATCTTTTTCATTAATCAAACTCACTTTCATAGACTGGAATGTTAGAGGTATTTAAAACTGAAAGGTGATTATGAAGAATTTCATCTTTTGAAAGGGAACTGTGCGTATGGGTTGGATTAGCAGACGTCGAATTAAAACTGAGTTATAATGCTTTCGTTGTTTTGCTGGCACTGCTTTTCTTAAAATGCCTAAGATGTGTCTTAGGATAAGCTCATCGTCATCTTAATCTTGGGACAATGATTAGGAAGTCTTCTAAGATAAGATAGCTTTGATGGTCACACCTAAGACCAAGATACATTGTTCTTTGTACGATCTTCCTAATGCATAACTTAGTCCTAAGATAGCTTCATACGCAAGCCTGCTGATTTACCAACAAATTGCTGGAATAAATGTGCCCCTTTATTAGCCGACCTGTTTTGATATCCATTTGAAGCAATTTTTAAAAAAAAAAAAAAACTTCGACACTCTTCTATTGTCTTGGCCTTCAATTTGACATTAATGTCATCTTTGGAAACCAGGTCTTACAACAAACTTTTGGAATTTTAATAGGCACTAATTATGTTCCTTTATTAGCAGACCCGTTTTTATATTCCTATGAAGCAGAATTTATTCAAAAACTTATATATACCGAATATGTTTTTCCCCCATAAACAATAGTTACTACCATTCATATGTTGACTCGATGTATCCTAGTGAGCTTGATTTAAAAGACATCACAGTGTCTGCCACGTCATATTTGAATGTTTAACTGATTTTAGACGAGAAGGGCCAAGTAACAACTAAATTGTATGACAAACGAGATGACTTCAGCTTTTCCATAGTCAACTTTCCTTATTTAGGTAGTTATATTTCGCCATCAATAGCATATGACGTTTACGTCTCCCAACTTACTCGAAGCTCAAGAGCATGCTCTGAGTACGATCAAATTTTTAAACCAATCCAGACTACTGACAGATAAGTTGATGTTACGGAAATTTCAATAACCTCGTTTAAAGTTCACACCAATTGTTATTCCTTCGTTTTTATGTTAATTTGACAAGAGAGTGTTCCGTCTACCTGATCAATACACAGGACTCACGGCGGGTGTGACCGGTCAGAAGGGGATGCTTACTCATCCTAGGCACCTCATTCCACCTCCGGAATTTCTGGGGTTCTGTGTTTTATATCCTGTTCATAATTTTGTATTGTTTGTAGATTTTTGAGGTCAATCACTGTTCATTATCTTCACCCTTTTCATTAGATATATTGACAACGTTTTATCATTGAACAATAATTATTTTAATTCATTTGTCTTCTGTATTTTGGGTTAGAATAATCCAAAATGCCAGGAAATATCTTTGACAAATTTTTTTTAAACTTAATTTATTCAAAATAAATGTAGCAATGAAAAGTACACACTTAAAGGAAGAAGCCAGAAAAAAAGGGTTCAATAGGGGTCTCAACGCCGAGTTCAACAGTAAGATTATTTATAAATAGCCCTGCATGATGTTAACATAAAATTCAGTGACATCCAGTCCCCCGTTATACATAATAATGTAGCATACAGTCAGTGCACGAGCCCGAGATAACCACTCTACAGTCTATTTATACTTAAAACAAAACTTTCTACAGATTCTCTACAAATCTGTAGAAAAAGTAAACAAGGGATCACTAGAGACTTACTAGTACACCTTAGATAATACAATTTTGAAAATATTCATACATGTTTAAGCCGATTAATATTCTAGAAGTTTAATAAAATCAATACAAATTTGATTCACGAAAACTCTATGTATTCCAGTGAGCAGTTTTGTATTCAGATATTTTATTGCCTAAAAAGCAACTAATAAAACTATATGGCAAAAGAAACGACTTTACCTTTACCATCGTCAACTTGCCCTCTATATTTAGTAAAATTCATGAAAATGGTATGTATGTATCCCAGTTGAATCAGTATGTGAGAGCATGTTCTAAGTACGATCAAATTTGAATGTTAAAAACAAGTTGATGTGAAATAATTCTTGACTTGATTCCGGAAACATTTGCTTGTAGGATTAAGTACATGTCATTTGAAAAAATCAAGCTTTTAAATTTTAAATTTAAATTTTTTGGGTCCCTTACCATCAAATACAAGTTGTGTGTTTTTTATCCCCGAGCCTTGGCGAGGGGATAAAAAACACACAACGAGTTGGATAAAAGTCATATCCAACTACAAATCATGGGAGATTCTTTTTATCCCATGTTTAATACTTCACAACCAATGTTTTACACTGTTTTTAATATATTCGATCAGTGCATATTATCTATTCAAGATATATTACTAAAGTCAGGTACTCTTCACACAATTGCTCCGAAGAAAATAGTTTTATTCATGATCAGTAGATACAGAATTACAACAAATGTTAAGAATAATGATGTATATTTAATACGTTAAAGAAAACAAAATTAACGTAAAAAGATTTTAAGAAAATCACTTTTCCCCCAGAAAAGGAAATAAAAAGTTTTCATATTCCTACGCTCGCTGCCTCCTCAGTCTTTTTCACGAAAATATATAGGTCATCCTTCGATTGATAGTGATAAATCTTTTCACCAATTATATAACTGTCATGATTATTGTTCGTTAATTGCCGTATATTTTCTTTTGAGTGAGAATTTTAATCATTAACTGTGTGTGTGTGTGTGTTTTTCTCTTTTTTTAAATAACGGAATGGTTATTATGTGGTTAAACACCTGCAATCGTAACTTCTCGGCAAAGCAACGTGATTTGCCGAGCTCGTCTGAAAGGATCTTCGCACGTGTGTAAACCTAGTCTATTTGGTCTTGCAAGCACAGGTATGTGCACCGTTCGCTAGTGACGCTTAGATCATGTAGACTGGGTATCAGTATTTGCTACGGACATGAAGAAGAACTATACACCAGTTTCATAACAAGTGCAGGTTTTTACTCAAGCCCTAGACTGGGCTAGAGGGGCTGAGTTACCTAAAACGGTGCTAGGTCATTGATCTACTCAGTTTAAAAACACGAAAATATACTATTTTTGTAAATAAAAACATTTCTAGAAACAAAAATGAAGTTTATCTTCAAAACGTCTCTATATTCAAAATCTATATAAAGTGTTAAATGTCGGATTTTATTCTATGACGAAGGAATGTTCAGTGATGCTCCACAGCCGCAACCGATCTCGCGCTTTCCTTTGCGTTTAACAACGGCCGTCAACGCATCTCTAGACGAGTTCATTGATTACTCTTGTTGACCCATCTTTAACATCTGTCTATACTTTGTGTGATAGTACTTTAATAGCACAAAATTAAAAAATAAATTAAAATCTATCCTTGATAGATCTATAGTTTTGCTATTTTAAAAATTGGGCTATCTCTGATCTTTGCTTGGACTTGTTTCGAATTTTTACAGAAGACTCTATCATTGGAAAGTTAGATGGTACACATGTAGCACAGGCCCATAGTACGCGGGATTTTTCGGAGCCCCCCCCCCCCCTCTTCACTTTGAAAACGTTGCTACAGACCTGTAACATGCTATTTGGATTAATATTCCTGAAAATGAGTGAGCTGTTAAATACATCTTTAAAATTATACGGTTAATTATATTTAGTCTATGTTCTATGTGAAATCAAAACTATTTCTATAGGCATCTGCAACGTTGTGATAATAAAAATCACTAGTCGCATGTAACGTTATATACATGTATGTACATGCAGTTTCCTTAGTACATGCATATTTTATTCAACAAAAGATGTTGAAACTCAGTAGCCTAAATATTATGTCATTTTAGGTTATTTATGGCCATTGTATAGTTGACTTTCTACAGCTTGAGTATCTCTGACGTTTTATCATTAAATAGTTTTTTTTTAAATTAGAAATCACCTGAGCACAATGAAAATTCGAATAAATTAAGTCGAATATCTTGGATATGGGGTAACCCATATCTATTCTTGTATATGTAGGACTCCACTTTATTTTACTTCATCACGCTAACGCTAAAACCATTGTGACGTCACAACTGCACTTAACTGTGGAATATGAAAAAATTATCCAATGAGTCATATCCACGGGATAAAGGGGTAAACATGGGATATATATATATATATATATATATATATATATATATATATATATATATATATATATATATATATATATATATATATATATATATAATGTTTTCTATAACCCCCGCCTACTCAACAATTTGTTAAGAGTTTTAATTTTGTTAATCACGTATGTCATTGAATTTTAACGATTTTGTTCATATGCACGTCATTTTCCCCTAGATATGTCTCAAAAAGGCGAACGTATGCTGACTTCAATCGGTGTAATTCTGTTAGGGAAGTTGAAGTTACGATCGAATGATAGAAGAATAGCTTGAAATATTCATGTACATGTAAAAACTCAGTTCAACAACCAGGATGCCAAATAAAGTGAAATTAATCATAAATCTTCGGGTTGTAACGAATTTAGTCTATTCTTAATGTAAAGAATTTACACTTAAAACATGTCTTTATATATTTGAGTTCCATGCATTGTCCATGACAAGCAAACCATACTGTCTTTTACTAGAGGTACTGTGAGCGCTGAGCTCGCAAAATCATACCCCGTCTCCCGTCTAATTCTAATGACAAAGTCCATTTTTTGCCTTATGTAAAGTCAAAATATTTGTCCGATCAAAACATAAAGTAGGAAATTCACAAGGCACTAAGTAATGAAGATTTAGTGAAAGTATCATTAAATTTTATTCAGTGGTATAGGAGGAGTTGCGGATAAGAAATGGGCATCTTTAATATTATAGAAAGAATGGTATCGTCTATGTTTTGCTATGGGAAACAAACCTGTCTAATCAAGAAATAAAATAGGAGGTGCACAATGGCACTGCCAATAAAGATTCTGAAAAGTATCCTTAAATTTTATTCAGAGATATCAGGGATCGAAATTAACTTTTTTGACCACTAGCAAATTTTAGCTAGTGGAATTTTTTTTACTAGCCATAATGAATTTTCACAAGCATTTTTCTTCTTATAGTAATTTACATAGGAATTATTGGAATAATTTCATAGTTTATCTAAATTGAAGCGAAAATCTCTTTTTTTTTTTCATCTTGAATCATTATAAATACACTGGGAATATATTTTTTGTAAATCACATAACACTATTCCTCTAGTTGATTGAGTGACCGTAAATAATTTAATGGATAGCTACATGCATTTACCATAAACAAAGGAATGGAGGAAATTCGGATTAGGGAAAAAAATCGTTTTTGGAAGTTCATAATATTTTGGATAATATTTTGAAGATTTACGAACTTTAGGAGCCTGCTGTCTGGAAAATTTTCATTGTTTGGGAATTTAATAGATCTAGCAAAAAAAGAATGAATGAAAATACCTGTAGTGCTTTTCATGTATTACATTGGTAATTTCATTTTTTGCTAACCTCTGTGCAGAAAATCACTAGTCAGACCGCCAAAAATGGTAACCCCCGGCGTGTGGCGATGCTAATTGCACATCCCAGGGATAAACCAAAAAAAAAAAATCTGAAAGAGACCGTTTTTTTAAACTCGCAAAAGTTGGCGACCACAGGTCTCTTTTAACCCGCAATTTCTGTTTTTAACTCGCATTTAGCGAGTATTTCCCGTTAATTTCAACCAGATATAGGAGGAGCTGCAGATAAAAAATGTGTATCCTCAGTATTATAGAAAGAATGGCAGTGTCTATGTTTTGCTATGGAAACCCGAAATATGTTCCGGTCAAAAAGTAAAATATAGGAGGTGCAAAATAACTCTAAGTAACAAAAATTCTGTGAAAGTCTCATCAAATTTTATTCAGTTGTGTAAGAGAAGTTGCGGATGTGACACAAGCGTCACAGACGCACGGACACTCCCTGCTTTTCAAGCGGGGGGGGGGGGATAAAAATTTCTCTGGCATCTTATCTTCTAGCGAAAGCGGCTTTTTGTGGTGTAGGAAGTTTGATATGTCCGACATATTTATATTTAAGCTACATCAGGTAGTTTACAATTAAGTTTGTTCAAATTATACCCAACGAGAGTAGGGTGGGACACAAAGGGCGATCACTTTAAAATTACAGAAACACTAGAAGTTACATAACATGACCACTTTTTAGATTCAACACATCAGCACTGAAATTGATATTAAATTCCAAAAGCATCTTACTTGTAGCTGACCATATCAATTTAAAACATACTATGGCAGCTGGAAAACAATTATTCGAAATAAAATGTTTTGATATAGTTTGAGTTAATCTCAAACTAACTAATTATAAAAACAGGAGAAATATAAAAACAGGTCGGTTTATAAAGGAGCATAATTAGTGGTTTTTTTGTTTCTTTGTTTATTGTCCCTTCGAGAATTTTTTTACTCTTATGTAGACGCCACCGCTTGCCTGTGGACCTGTACTCGGAATTATCGGCCTTTTAGCAGTGGATATCTTTCTCCTACCAGCACCTACTCCACAAGGGACCTAACTTTATACGGTCTCATCTGAAGGACCGTTCCATGTCTCGCAGTGGGATTCGAACCCGCGACGTAAGGATCAACTCCTTACTCCGTGACTCTGTCTAGTAAATATTCTAGCCATAGCGCCACGCGGGCGACCCGTTTCTATTGAGAAAGCAGTTTGTCTTTGATATCAAAAAGGTTTTTAATTCATCCTGAGGAATGGTTGTATCAAGCGTAGAAAAGTGTACCTTTTGAAAAAAGTGGTAATTTTAAATTTTCTAGAAGTTCTTCGGAGTTTTTGAGAATAGGAAATACAGATAAAGTTCTAGTTCTTCCCATTCGTGTTAAATTTTACTAGGTTCTTTACACTTGTAAATGAATTTTCGAAGAAGCTAAAGGAAGTCAATACTTGGATTCTTGAACAATAGAATATACACATGTGTTTTGTGATTATGGATGTGGCTCTTTAAACCGCTATGGTCTTAAGTATTATGGAAGGTAATTATTCCTAATCAACCAGTTGATTTCTTATGGTGAAATTTTGTAAGCATTAGCAACATTCTTAGTCATAAAAATTCAGTCTCGTATTCCACCATATTTTAAGTTGAATTTTCTACATATATATTTCCCAACTGTTGCATCCAAATTTTCAATAATAAACAAGTTCTACAGTACCTAAATATTGGCCATGTAAAACGAAGTTCTCCATCGTCAACGTTCCTTAATTATTTAGTAATATTCCGCTATAACCTGCATATGTTGTTTACGTCTACCAACTTATTCGAACTCAAGACAGCATGCTCAGGGAATGATAATTTTTAAAACCGAGTCAGACTACTAACAGATAAGTTGATGTCACAGGAATTTCAACAACCTCGTTTAACGTAAGCATTTCGTAAATTCTATGATCGTTATAATGACCTTGTTAGGAAATAAAACCCATCACTGCGTCGTATTTTACTTGATGTGTTTAAAATCAATTGATAGATCTCTTAAATTTCAGGGTGTTCGTGTTTTATGCCCTGTTCACAGATTTGTATTGTTTATAGATTATATTTTTCAGATCGATCACTGTTCGTTATCTTTACCTTTTCTCGCCTTTTTCATACATTATTTTAAGTAAATAGCAAAGTGGAATACCTTCTCTCAGTAGAGTACAAATTTTCCCACAATATTAACAGAGCCCTGCCCAGCACCAGAACACTTAACTCAGTCGTGAAGATTTTCAAAAATCTGGTAAAAACACTCTTACTGAATTAAAACTTTGTACTGTTTGCCTCCTCCTAGATGCCCAGGAGCAGAGAAGACTTTTGGAAGAATTTTTGCATTTTCACTATATATAATAAATAGAGTCCCACCCTGACACCAGAACCCCTGACCCTGGATCCATGAATTTCACAATTTTGAAAGAGGCATCCTTGCTTATCAAAACCATGCACTAAGTTTATCTGCTAAAATACTCAGAATTAGAGAAGATTTTCATAAAATGAAATATAGAGATCATAACGAACAGTAATCAGGCGTCATGGAGGAGCAAACATCCCCTGTCGACAGGTTACCCCGGCGTTTACTCCTTGTCATGATCGGGCAAACTGAAAAATATTTGGACAATTTAAATGTAAATAATGACCTAGCACTTGTATGAATAACGTCAGTCAGTATTCAAAATAGTGCGTATTGTCAATATCAATACCGTCCCCTCCCCCAAGACCAGAAACCCTGACCCTGGGGCAATGAACTATTGGAAGAGGCTCCTTGCTCAGGGATCGAAATTATCCGGAAATACTCGCAAAATGCGAGTTGATTTTTAAAAAAGCGAGTAAAAATTGTAGACACTCGAAATTTTTAGCGAGTGGTGATTTTCGATCTTTCGTATCCGTATTTTTCCTGCAATTTGTCTTTTGCTTTTTTGAAACTTTAACACTGCCGTTTTTATCTCTCTTTTTCTATTATATTCGTTTAGAAAATCAGAATCAAACAAAGGCTTTAAAGATCACAGAATCAAGATGAGGCCTAAAAATTCAAGTTTGTTTCCTGTAACCCGACCCATTCAAATTGACCCCGGGTGGATTTTTTTCTGCCAAATCTCAATCAGCTGATTCAATGTATACATTTTTTTTGTAATTGTAACTTTATTTGAGATATAAAATATGTCAACCTAGCGAACATTTACCTTAAATAAAAAGAGTAATCATTATTATAACATCAAACTTTTTCTCCCACAACTTTTTGAAGTTCGTTTTCTACCATGTTGGGTGCCCGCAGTAAATATCAAGTCAATTCAGTCCGGGATGTTTGACCCCATTATTCATTGGCACAAAAAAAATCCAGACCTAGCGACCCCTGATTTTTTTTTATTTTTTGGGAATGTTACAGGAAACAAATATGATTTTTTTAAAGGCCAGATTACCATTTATTTAATATAAAAATATTGATGATCCACGACCAGATCATAATTCTGTACTGACCCACTATGCCACTAAATGGAAGAACGTGCTAAATTAATCTGATTTTTAAATGGTTGAGTCAGAAACATATTGGGTGCCATATGCAAGTAAGTTACATGTATGTTATGCATTGAACTGGGATCCTGGGCTACTCTCCACTCCCTGGAATTGGAAATATCCAAAATATATCTTTGTATTATAACACATTAATTTTGTGTTATCTGGGTCATGCCTCCCTGGAGATCATCCCCATCCCCTGAAACTATTTATATACATATATAGATGTGTGGTGGATACTACCCATAAGATAAACCTTTGCTTTATACACGGGTATGTGCTTTATCAATAGCACTTCCGGTTTCTACATAATTCCTTGGCCTCGCTTCAAGAAGTAAATTTATCGAAACTTCTTATTGTGAAAGTTATGTGTTATCAAATGAATGCGAATAAGCAAAAATTTTTCGTTAAAATCAAGGAAAAAAAACTCATTACACTTCAGTGAAATGTAAAAATTTATCAATATACTGGCTGCAACGATGGATGATCCCCCCCCCCCACACACACACACAGAGGAAATGTTAGACCTAGCAGTTAAGTTGAAGTTGGAATATTCCTTTGACCATGCAGGAAAGTCTAGCTACTTTCAACAATGCTTTCTTACATTATACTTAGTTAACTAACTATATAACTTACCATGGATCTACAAGTAGCCTAGCACTGCCGTACACAGAAAGATTTCAGAGGACGAATCATGATGATTCCTTGGTCCTTATGTACAACACTGTAGAACTTCCAGTCAAAATTTTGTATGAAATAAATCTCCAACAGATTGTCACATTACTTTTTTAAAAGATTCCAAGATTTCATATTCTGTACAGTCAATCTACAAATAGGGTGAATTCACCATGCATCGGACACCCTCGCACTTCAACAAGTTCTAGCGATATCGCTACCGACCGAATATTATCAAAATGGAACTTAACATGTAGTATGTGGTTAAAATATAAATTTTTGACACAACCGTGCCGTATTTATTGAGAAAATATCATTAAAAACCGATTTTTTCGAAATAAGTCAGAATTCACCATGGATCGGACAATATTCACCATGCATCGGACATACGATATTTAAACCAGAAAAATATCAGACCTTGATCTCGGTGCTTTAAAATTAGTGATATCGAAACATTTGTATCTTTTATTTAAAAATTAACCTTCAAATTAAATTTGAATGACTGTTTCGATCCACAAATGTGAAGAGATTTTAGTTGCATCACATCGCCTTAGAAAGGCTTTACATTACTAGTAATATGGCAACTCGCGCCTTTGTCTCGTGGGTTATCATCATCTAGTTTAAAGAAATAAATTGAGTCCACTTCTAGTCGTCATATATCGATTATTTGTATTTTCACTGAAAATTTAGAGTTTCTATTTTCTATTTCCGTAAAAAACAGCTGTCATTTGGGTTTAATAATGAAAATGGAAGTGATTACCCATACATCGGAAAGTGTCCGATGCATGGTTAATTTGTGTCCGATGTACGGTGAAATAAACATTCTAGTTAAAAACAACTCTATAAAATATTATACAAACATTGTAGTAAAATTTTTGAAAAAATTCTGTTAAATTATCAATCATTGATAAATTTTACCTAGGTCTGACCCGTTCCGTTGATGTCTATTTAAAAGAAAGACAACTCTAAAATTTGCAAAATCGTAAAATTCTGGTTACTCCCCTTTGATGATGCAAAATATGACGTAATTTCAAGGCCATTCCTGTGGTATTTTTATCACAACATGAAAATAAAAATCGGCATCATTAAAAAGTTAAATTCTTCACCTTAAAAACAGAAACAAATAAAAACACGGGGAGACTCGGGTTCAATGAAAGTTTATTGCTTAAAGTTGTCCGAAGCAAGGTATGTGTCCGATGCATGGTTAACTCACCCTAACTTTCTTTCGCCATGCCAACGTCAACAGTACGACGTCATCAATTTACGCGTCATCGATTCATAGTTTCACAGGGATTATCTCAAAGTTTGTTAAAAAACGAAAATTGTATGAGATAAATAGAACATCTATAATTGTGAGCTTTGATATTTGCTTTATTCAACTCGTTGAAATTGTGTATATTCATTCAGCAAGCCTAGTGAATATACACCATTCAACTCGTTGGAGAAAGCAAATATCAAAACACACAATATAGATATCCTCTAATATATATATATATATATATATATATATATATATATATATATATATATATATCTATATATATATCTATATATATATATATATATATATATATATATATATATATATATATATATATATATATATATATATTAGGGATGGCAACGAATATTCGAACATTCGAATATTCGTTCGATGAGTTGATATTCGAATATGAATTTAAGATTCGAATATTCGATGTTTTTCAGATTTCATTAAAAGAAGTACTGTGATTAATAAATTTTTATTAGATCAGTGCTGGAATTATCTCTGTTTAATTAACTAGCGATCAATTTCATTCGCCTGATTTCTTTCACTACTTTCTTAGCTTATAAATCTACTAAATAACATGTATTTTGTTTTGAGTAAGGTGTTAAAGAATTGTACAATAATGCTTTATGTATAATACAGAACGTACTTTCATAGTTTTTATTAGTTAGATACGATCTTATCTAGAATCAAGGACAACAAATGAAATCTAAGAATGTCTAAAAGGCGTGAAGAGTATATAATATAATATAATATAATATAATATAATATAATATAATATAATATAATATAATATAATATAATATAATATAATATAATATATATATATATGGCTCTGAATGCCAAGTAAAGGTATAAATTTGAAGCCCTTCACCGGTGTATGGTGACGTCTCTGTCTGATTGAAAAATTCTCGAATTGACGTACAACATACAATCAATCAGTTTGTGAATATGTTAACTTAAATAATAGTATAGCTTACACAGACTTGCACGTAGGCATACTAGTGCGTTTCATGAAATATGCTTACGTGACATGTCCGTGTAATTTACACATCAATAACACTCACAGAACTAAAAAAAAAAAAATCCTTAAATAACTTATTGTTTTGGCTAGGGGTTATCTGTGTGTTAAATAAATTAGGATTTTAAATAAATTGATTTCTTTCAAAATGTGTTTTTGTTAAAGTAACAGAGAATAAAACACATATTTAAGCTATGTAAATATAATTTTGATACATTTTTTTATATTGATTTGTAAGAAAAAAGACAAATATGTATTTTCACGACAAAATGTCGCGAAAGATCTCTGAAAAATTGCCGTACGCGCAAATTTTCAAAAGTTGGCATGTATGAATAATATACACCGACAACACTTCGATTCAGTATTTTCAGTACTTTGATTTATATATTTTTCGTAGCCGTTACCCCAAATCCTGATTGATTAAACAAAACCTTGAAATTGAGGAGACTAAAAACAAAGATCTACCCCTTTTTCAGCTCTTCAAAGTTTTTTTTAATTTAAATATTTCAGATTTCCAACGTTTAGGCATGAGCATCACTGAAGAGACATAATTTGTCGAAATGCGCATCAGGTGCATCAAAATTGGTACTGTGTATAATTTACATTATCTATAAACTTTCGTTTCTTTTTTTTTTTTTACTTCAACGTCATCAAATACTCAGTAATTGTCATGTGCTTAAGGTGAATCTTTTTTTAAGTGACTGGCATTTAGGCTTGATATTTTATAAGCATAAATTAAAAGATGTACTTATGGCAAAAAAGATACATCGACATCATTTTTTTTACTGCTGACTTAAACGATGTCTACGATTAGCTAGGGATATAAGTTTCGTCGACCTATATTTCACCCTTTATCACACCTTTCATTACACCTTTATATTTCATTCAGAGCTTTTTCGCTTGGAAGCACAGTATTGTTTAGTCCCAATTCCCCAACTTTTCAGACTCTCGCTCTCGAGAGGATTTTTACAACTTTTTTTACAATCTGGCTTTTATATTCTTACATTTTTACAATCAAAATTTGATATGCATGTATCAAATGTCAGAGAATTTAAACAATATGCCATAGTATAGGAATGTATGGAAAATTTCAATCGAAATGTATTACATTTGCTTTCTTTTGGACAATGATCAATTGTAATCGTCGAAGGCTTGGTCCATTTGTATGTTGTATCAGTCGTTTCCTTATACAATTGAGAGACTCTCAGTCTCGCAATGTCACGAGAACGGGCATCTGTGGAAGGGTAGACTAACGATTGTTATGTGAAAAAAAATCACATTTTGTTCTTGATATTAATATAAAATGCAATTTTATTTTATTACATATCTTGTACCATTCAAAGTGGTTATTTTAATGTTTATCGGTCAACAATGGCGTGCATTTGATAAAAAATTCTAATATCCAGTGGCGGATTCAGGGGGGTTTTGGAGGGTTCGGGAACCCAACCCCCCCCCCCCCCGCCCAATCAAAAAATTTTTTTTACAAGTGTCATTTTTAACAATATATTTCATAAATGAGACTCTATCCAAGTCCATTGTTTTACACAAAGAGGTGAAATATACAGCCACGAGAAACCCCTTTCCGCTTGAGCGCACACAATACACAGGTAATCATCATGATAGTCCGTGCAGCTAGTGATGACATATGGTCAAATACTGACAACGAAAACTGCACATAGTTCTTAGGGTATTGTTTTGGTATTGCTTAAGTAATATTCTTTCAAGAATTTTCTTCTTTCTTGTGACACGATAGCGGTGTTTTTCTTTGAAGTTTGCTGTTCTGTATTAGCAATACAGAACGGGAATGCAGTGGGCGGAGCTACTTTCCGTTCTGTATTAGCCCTGTATACTGTCTTGTATTAGCCAACTGTTCTGTATCTAAAATACAGCACGGTCTAAAAATAAAATAATAGAAATAAAATAAATATGATTCAATTTATCAAAAGCACGTACAAATAGTAAATGCTGATTTTTTTCCTATTATAAATTCTGGAGAAATATTTCCTTAGGAATGTAAAATGTCAGAATTTCTCAATCACTTTTAAAAAAAATTATTCCACAGAATCTACACGTTATTTCGATCCGGGCCAAACGAAAAGGAAAAATCGCAATTATGGAAAACATCCTAAATTGGATAAATTCCTGAAACCTGTTTGCTTTCGCTGCTTTTTGTGTCCCCTTCAAAATAGTAAAGCCAATGGGTTCACGGATGCAGCACACATTAGGTGAAATTCGCACTCCCCCTCCCCCCATTTTGCACTCGTCTCGTGCAAACGCAATCAAGTCCATTTTTCAAGGTTTTTTTTTTAATTTCATCTTAAATCCTTATCGCTGACGACTGCCGCACATCTCTTTCACTTCGTTTTTAATGTCGCATTTCAATAAGAAAATAAAAATCCGTAACATCAAAGTCCATCGAAACACTGTCTGTATCGCCTGGTTGTGTATCTAGTTAAAATGAGATTTTAAGACCCCTGAAATCAGGATCAATCTTCATCTACAACAAGGTTAAATCGTCCACATTATCAATTAAGACTGACTGTTACAAGTCTGTTACGTCTACCCCGTTGTCAAAACTAATCTGACTAAATCTTACGTTGTCCGTGGAAATATATATACTGCGGATGTATAGTCCCCGTCGAGGCCTCACAAACGAACTCTGGAGGAAGTTTGGATGCTGCACAGTTATAAAGTGGGCGGTGCTTTTTTTTTTAATTGATCGTGTCACAAATCATTTAGAGAACTCGGCAGGTTCTGTATCGTAGATACAAATTTGGGGGTGGAGACTCGTGCACCCCCAAATTTGTATCTCCGATACATAACCTGTCTCGTTCTCTAAATAATACTTCAATAATTGAATGTTACTTTATTGAACTATTTGAATAAACTGTGATTATTATCTTTTAGAAAAAAAATAATGAATACATCAGAGACGTATACTAGTTGTTTACATTGTGACCTGTACCAAAAAGCAGATTGAAAGTGTTCCTTTTGTAGATGGAAGTTACAATGCAATTTTAAAAAGCAAAAGATCTGCAAATATATTTTTTAAATTACAGTTAAATGATGTTTAATAAAGCCAAACTAACGGTTACAACTTTGTAAGATGAATTGTGGTAAAACTGATATGATAAAGTAGAAGTCCTGTCAAAATAAGAATTGGCCACTTTTTTATTGATTGTTTTTCAAGACTTTTCCCCCAAACATTTGGCTGGTAAGTGGGTAAAATAAAATAGAATGAGAGTGTATTTATGTTACAATTATAATTACCCCCCCCCCTCCCCCCATATGAATAATAAAAATTTTTCAACAATATCCCAAAATACTTTACATTTATTCTTCAATATGAAATACTAGTATCATTATTTGTTTATATTGCAAATTATATGAACAGTATAGTCAAGTAGCTGAAAAGAGTAATTGGGGTTTCTACACAGAATCCTTGCAAATTTTCTAAGTGTTGGGAAATTGCACATCAGGGTTGTAGTCTGGTAGTCAGTACTTCACATGAGACACATTGGACATGCATTTTAAAATGAAGAATTGGATATTATATATCAAATCGCAATATTTCCAATTTTATCAGATTTTACATTTAAATTTTATTTTAGAAAAGTCTCATTTTTTCATGTTTACATGGAAGTTAAAAATAATCTCAAAATTTTAATTATTTGTTCAAATTCTTGAAAATTTAGGTAGGTCAGTCTTGAAAAACAACTAGAAAAAAAATGACCAAAATCTAACTAATTCAATCTAAAATGCTGGAAAATGCACCATTTGGAGCCATTTTTAAGGAAAATTTCTCAGGGGAGGCCCCCCGAACCCCCACCTATGTGAGGGGGACACTCCCTCCCATGCCCTCCCCCTTCGGCCCTACGGGCCTCAACTCCCTCCCCCCCCCCCACATGAACTTCTGGATCCGCCACTGATATCTTTTGAAATGTGGACTCCATTTCCTATCATTATACCCCATTATAATTATTCTATACAACACAATATCTGATTGGTTCTAGACAGTCACGTGACAGAGCCATAAAACTTCATATTTCCCTGTGGTCGACATGCTTTTTATCACTTTCAACCTCTTCGGAGACCTCGTGCATTTCCCTGAAAAGCTTATCGTATGTTGAATGAAAACTCCCGAGAGCAGCTGACGTCACTAAAGATTACATCTCTCAAGCAGTGACGAAGTATTTATAAGCGATCTTCTTTCAAATAAAGTTACTTTAAAAAAATAAAGAAATCCAAGACAATAATTTGTGACGTGTATTCTGTGTAGAAAAATGACCAACTTTTTTGTAGAAATTATGGCCTTGGAGTCATTTTTCTCCATGTACCCTGTAAAATAATGATGCTGTGTCATTTTTTGATACAAAAAAAAAAAAAAAAAAAAAAAAAAAAAAAAAAAATATGAAGTGTTCATTTCTAAAAGCTTTAAAGTTTGAATGACAAAATTAAAAGGTTATACTATATTTTACATTAAAAATACAAGATGTTTTATCCCCATTTAAGGAAAGCCTAACAAGGCTATAATGATGTTCTATCACTATTAGAGCAAGAATACATGTACGTACATTCTTTGATTTGTTTTATCACCTTTAATAAAATACGTTTCCACAGTTGTAATTATTTTTAAGAATCAAGATCATTTTCTTAGATGGTGTAAGAAAGAGAAACATAAAATTAAAAAATGTATAGCTCCCATAATTTGATTTTACTCTGGGAAAATAATGTGCAACAAATAAAAATATAGTGGTCTTTTTTTTTCTTTAGAAGGTATAAGAAAGTTAACGTTTTGCAACCCTACCCAAATGTATTTGCGTGAAAAAAGGAAGATTGATAAGAAAATTCGATCTCGTAAATATCTTCTCATAAAAATATAGGGAAGATTACATTTGTGAAAAAATAACATAGAACAAAATCAACATGCCTCTGACCTTCGATATCAGGAACACAAAAAGTGATAAGCTCAAATCTTTACCAATGTCTTTTGTCGTTTGTTAGTGTCAACAAAGTCTTTAACAAAATTAGGCTTTTACAAAAAAGAAATTTGATTGCTTAAAAAAAGAAGTGTTTGGTATACCAAGAATTGACACAAGTTTATACAAGGTAGTATCGTCTTTCCCCTTTCTAGTTACATGTAAAAAGATTTTACCAATAGAAAAAAACAGAATGTTGCATTAGGAAAAAAAGCTTCTCAGTCTAATTTATATATTTTTTTTCCTGAGTATGATTAGCAATATTAGCATTAGTTTCGTGTGCAAAAATATAGAACTGTACACAAGAGGCCCAAGGACCTTAACGGTCATCTGAAAATAATACAACACTGTAAAAGGTCCATAGAAGTATAAAACAAAATTATCGGATAGACGGAGCAATGTTGCCCAAGAATTTCAAAAATCTGGTAAAAATACTCTTGCTTACTGTAACATGCTAGACCCGAGTGATCTCCTTGGGATCATACTTGGTTTTCCAAAGTCTTACAGGGATGATAATGAATGTAAAATATACAAATACAATGGACACTTGCCTATTGTGTAAGGTATTCAATATATACAGATATGTTTTTGTCACTTGCCTAGTGCTACAATGCAGTACACACAAACTTTGGTATACACCATGTCTATTTGCCACTTGTCACTTATTACAATAAGTCACCTGGCTCTCTGTGATTCTTTGTTCACTTTGATAAAGTATAAAACAACTTAATCTAGTCTATTGTCAACCATGACTTCACCAATAACAACAACTATCTACTGTCAAACAGATCACAACAGTGTAATCATACTGTATGCATTTACAACTTTTGCTAAATATAAATAATCTTTATGTCAATCTTTTATATTGCTTTCCAGACAAGAATCTGGCATTGAGCATGCTTTGCTCATTTAAACCAAATATTCATTTTATTTTCTCTCTCTCTCTCTCTCTAAAACATTCTTTCTTACATTCTCATTCAATCAAATAACCTGTTATTTAAATTATACACAAGGATTTCTTGATTAACAACATCTAGCAAAGGGGAGTAACTCTCATTTGCTTAACTTATTTCAATCGTGTACTCTGTTTCCCTCATAGATACCCAGGAGCAAGAAAAGGCACATATACTTAAAATAATATTTAATACATTTACATTGATATTATTGCATTTAGTTTGTTTGCTAAGTACTCAGGGGAAGATGAGAAGATTTTCAAAGCATTAATGCACTTTCGCTAACTAATGAATAGAGCCCCACCCATACGTAAGAACCCCTGACCCAGGGGCCATGAAATTCACAATTTTGAAAGAGGCACTCTTCCTCATCATTACTATGTACTTAGTTTGTTTGCTTAATACCAAGGGGCAAAGGAGAAGATTTTCAAAGCATTAACTTATTTTCAGTATATAATAAATAAGCCCCCCCCCAAAGAACCCTTGACCCAGGGGCCATGAAATTCACAATTTTGAAAGAGGCACCATTGCTCATCATAACTATGTCTTAGTTTATCCGCTTAATACCCAGGAACAGTGAAGAAGATTTTCAAAGAATTAATGCATTATTACTATATAATTATTAGAGCCCCGCCCTAGGGCCAGAACCCCTGACCCAGGGGCCATGCAATTCACAACACCATTGCTCATCATAACTACATGTATGTACTTAGTTCATCCGCTTAATACCCAGTAGCAGAGGAGAAGATTTTTAAAGAATATTAATGCATTTTCACTATATAATCATTGGAGTCCCACCCTAGGGCCGGAACCCTTGACCAGGGGCCATGAAATTCACAATTTTGGAAGATGCACCATTGCTCATCATAACTATGTACTTAGTTCATCCGTTTAATACCCAGGCGCAGAGGAGAAGATTTTCAAAGAATTGATGCATGTTCACTATATAATCATTAGAGCCCCGTCCTAACATCAGAACCCCTTACCCAGGTGCCATGAAATTAATAATTTTGGAAGAGGCACCACTGCTCATCATAACTATGTACTTAGGTCATCCGCTTAATACCCATGAGCAGAGGAGAAGATTTTTAAAGAATTAATGCATTTTCACTATATGATCATTAGAGCCCCGCCCTAGGGCCAGAACCCCTGACCCAGGGGCTATGAATTTCATAATTTTGAGAGAGAGTTCAATGCTTATTACAATCATGCGAACAGTTTGACTGATGTCCAGGAGTAAAGAAGAAGATTTTGAGTGACTCAGGTGACCTAAAAATAGTTTTGTAACACACTGTGTTAGAATCAAGTACCATGCGAGATTCGTATAACCGTATCTATAACCGTATCTATAGTGGCGGGTTTTGAAGGGGTTACGGGGTTGTAAACCACACTTTAACTCTACTAGTAGTGTATAGGAAAAAAATCCCTTCTGGTTATGTACGTCTTTCCTATAATCAAATTAAGCGTTCTTGTTGTTTGAAACGAGGTTTAAAAATATAAAAGGGTTTTTAGGATAAAAGTGAAAAGAAATCTTTTCCTTTCACCGAAAATCGTCTTACAAGGATTTTATTTACATAATGCATATGTACATTGTAATGCAGATTGTTTTAAATTCATTACGATTATCTCGATAATGTTACATGGCTTGAGGAGGGCGGTATGCGCGACAGAGGCAACCTTGTAGCAATTTTTAAGCACACATTTTGTATGGCTCTCTTTTTTATTGAATGATTATACTGCTTAAAGGTGCTTAGACACAGATTTGAAGTTAATATTTTCTCAAATTTTCTGTATAATATCACGACTTATATATTGCAATAGCATTTCACACGAAAATATAATTAAAAACTTATTTTATCTGGAAATTATTGGAACTACATGTACGAATTCCTGGACGCGTTTGATTTACACATCCTTGCACTTTCACAAATTTTATCTTTATCCCTAACATTTAAGAAAAGAAGCGATTTTGTTGTGTATTAATGAAAAACATTACATCTCTAATCCAGAAAATTCAGAGTAGAAATGTGCGAAAGCAAACCCCCTCACTAATATCGTCAGCCCGTGCTCAGTGTTGTGTACAGAGTTTAACAAATTGAATACACCCGGTAAACAGGGCACGAGCTCTGTTATTGTTAATGTTTACGATTCACCGGGTGTGTTCAATTGTTAAAGTCTGCACACACCATTGAGCACGGACTGACAATACTGTGAGTAGGCTTTGCTTTCGAACATTTCTACTCTGAATTTTCTGGATTATAGTTTTAATATTTTTCATTAATACGCAACAAAATTGCCACTTTTCTTAAGTATTAAGAATAAAATTAAAATTTGTGAAAGTGCAAGGATGTGTCAATCAAACGCGTTCAGAAATTTGAAGTTTCAATAACTACGAGATGAAATAAGATTTTTATTATATTTTAGTATGAAATGCTATAGCAACATATAAGTCATGAAATTTTACAGAAGATTTGAGAAAATATTAACTTCAAATCTGTGTCCAAGCACCTTTAATGAAATGAGTGTAATGTTCCAAGAAGCATTGCTAAGGCCTGTTATAAGGTGAACATTTACTGAAATTACACTGATGGTCCAACGGTAAATCATTTAACGCTATCCATTCAAAAAGTGGTTAGTAGAGTAGAACCATGCAACAAGTAAAGGTGACGTGTAGGTTTTACTAACAGTACGCATTTCAATAAAGCACCAAACGAACATTCATATGCAATGAGAAAATATGACATACCGGGTAATGCGTAGAACAACGAGGGAGTACTGATGCAAATGCAATTTGGCTCTTTTCGTAACGGTACAACAAATAATTTCCAACTGGGATTTCAAGCTGACATATCATCTTCCTTGCATGTTAGTAAACATATAAGTATTGTTCTTCAAGCATATAAAATTCTTCTTCATTAAAGACGCAAACAAACCACGCAATAATCTAAGTGTGAACTGGGAAGAGTATTTTCTGTTGTATGAAGTTATCGCCCTTATAATTTTAAATTACTTTCCTTTTATGCATAAATAAACAATTCTGCTAAATCCATTTTAAAGTAAAAAGATCAAGAATAAATATTTTATGATTTCTTTTAAAATAACGATGAGAATTTTCTATTGTAGAATAAGTATTTTTCCCATTTTTTTAAAATTGCAAATAAACTATAAAATATCTATGTATTATGGTTATATATAGTTTATTTCACAAAATCAAGTAGTAACTGAGCCAGACGGACAAGAAATAAAGAGAGAGGGAGAGAGTGGGGATGGAGGGAGAGAGAGATTGGGGAGAGTGAGAGTGGGGGAGTCTAAGAGGGGGAGAGAGAGGGCAAAAGAGAGAGAGTGGAAGGGGGGGGGAGATTGGGATAGGGAGAGTGGGGTATAGACGGAGGGGAGGGGGAGAGAGTTGGCCGAAAGAGAGAATGGTATGGGAGTGGGTGAGGTTTTTGAGAGAGTGTTTATAGAGAGTGGGCAAGATAGAGAGTGGGCAGAAAGAAAAAATGGGGTGGGAGTGGGGGAGGTTTTGAGGGAATTTGGAGAGAGAGTGGGGAGGGACAGTGGGCAAAGAGAGAATGGGGAGAGAGAAAGAGCTTGATATCATTTCTGTTTAATATTTAAGGACATATGCAACGTACCTTACCTACTGGTAATTTTTCAAGATATTCTTAATTTAAGATTATAGTGCCATTAGATGTTTGTCGACAAAAAATCAGAATGCATTACCAGGGGTTTTGAAAAGATATCAATTGATGAAAATTCTTGTATAATTCAAAGAAAAATACACAAAAATTACTAAACACATATTCTAGATGTTTTGTTTATCCGAACTTGTTGTAGACGAAGTGTACAACAGCATATATAGACATACAAATGTAGTACACAATTCCTTTAAGTATTGGAACTCTTCAACTCCAGGGAAAAAGACAATAAAGTTCAAACTACGTTGCGTATGTCCTTAAGGTATATATCTTCAACGTGTTGCAAGCTATCAATCAGTTCTCTACTTGTTTTTCAGTATCTATATATACAGCCGCGCAGTTCACAAGTCTACAAAAATAAAGTCTGCTAGTTTGTCAAATTTTGATAATGAGCAATTATGGAGGGATAACAGTGCCAAGTTTTTTTTTCTAACTTTCTGTTTTTCCAAATTTATTTCAAAAATTTTAATTTAATTTCTTATTTTAATTCTAACTTTTAGTTGAATTTTCCAGTTTTATACCATTTTAATGTCATTTTATTTAACAATATTGAACGATTAGCGGGTTTCAGTAAAAGTCCTTCTAAGCCTCTTTCTTTACTCCTCCTAAAATATTAACAGCAGTGAAGGAGAAACTTCAGGAGTATTGTGCAGTATTCAAGAAGTGGTGTAAATCAGATGTGGATACTTAAAAATTCCAAGGAACTTTTGGAAAATTTAAAATCACAATATTTTACCAAAATAACATAAATACGTACGACTTTTCAACTCTTTATACAACCATTCCCAATGATAATTTAAAGTCCAGGCTTTTTGACATCATTGACAGCTGCTTTTTTCAATAAAATGGAACTCGCAAATTTTTTTTCCTTGTCATTGGTCATTTACAAAATTATTTTGTTAAAAAACATTATGATTGTAAACACAAGTACTCTGAAGTTGATACCAAAAAGATACTTGAGTTTCTGAT
The DNA here is from genome assembly GCF_033153115.1 of Saccostrea echinata. Classification (NCBI taxonomy): domain Eukaryota; kingdom Metazoa; phylum Mollusca; class Bivalvia; order Ostreida; family Ostreidae; genus Saccostrea; species Saccostrea echinata. The sequence goes on along the minus strand of NW_026889758.1, from coordinate 32,278,974 downwards.
TGACTATATCTATGTGGTTTTTGAAGACCAGGTCTTACAAAAATCTGTCGGAATTCCCATGGGCACCAATTTCGTCTAGTTATTAGCAGACTTTTTTGTATTCACATGAAGCAGAATTTATTCAAAATCTTATACATTAGAAGAAAACATTTGCTGCGGCCTTCAACTCGTCATTTAGATATATCGACGACACATTATCAATTAACAATACTTATTTCCATTCACATGTCGACACGATATATTACAGTGAGCTTGAAATTAAAGATACCACAAAATCTGACACATCTGATTCATAACTGGATATTTTCTAAAAAAAGAAAAGAAAAAAATGGAAACATAATAACAAAGCTTCGTGATAAGCGTGATGACTTTAACTATTCAATCGTCATCTTCCCTTACTTATGCAGTCAAAGGTCAAGGTCAAGTGGATTGTAATGCTGGTATTTTTCATAATATCTTATCCAAAACAGTGCTCAATGCTAAATAACATTGAATTACCTCTTAAATATCAAAAATATTCCGTATATCAGCACCATGATCTATTTTTGAAAAGTAGGTCAAAGGTCAAGGTCAAGGGTCAATAACCATGGTAATTTACAAAAGCCATAGTGCCAAGCAATATATGCGCAAAATATCAAATCCATACCTCTTACAGTTCTCGAGATAAAGGATGTGAGAGACGGATAGACCTGGTTCACTAAGTGCAGCTCTGCTCTGCAGGCGACACAAAAATGTCGTATTGTGATACATTTCTGAAGACCGATATACCACCAAAATGGTTGGACTTCTGAATTCTTAAAAAAAGTTTTGAAATTTATGATGTCAGAAGTAAACGTTTTCAATCGTTCCAAACAGTAAGGTTGATGTTGTATGGTTGCATTTCGTTGCAAAACTGTAGTCAAATCAACAAGAACGTTTTTGTTACAACGTATCTATAATAATAGCTTTATAAGCTCTGTTTAAAAATGGAGGTGTTAATTAAACAAGAAAAGACCATTTTAACTGGGTTTTTTTTGTTGAAAATATTGCAATAATTGAAATACATTAAAAATATCGCAGTATATCATAATACGAAATTCCTAACCGATACCTAGCCCTATTCTTGAATTGTCACAACACCCGTATTGACCGAACACTTCGTGTCTTTATCTGGTGATAATCTGATTGGCTATATATAGGAAACCTCTTTTTGATTGATTGATTGATTGTAATTGTTTTACTTCTCGTTCGAGAATTTTTCACTCATATAGAGACGTCACCATATACCGGTGAAGGGCTTCAAATTTAAACCTTTACTCGGTACTCAGGGCCATATGCATTGAGCAGTGAGGATTTTTTTTATCATGCCAACGCATACCGTGACACGGGGCCTCGGTTTTTAAGGTCTCGTCCGAATGACTCGCAACTTTCACTTCAAAGTTGCTACCTATTTTTTTTTTTCGATTTAGGTCAGTCGCGGCCGTGATTAGAACACACGACCTTCCGATCACGGAGCGAGCGCTACCGTAACGGTAACCTCTTACAAAATAAGAATAGAAAAGTTTTGACGTTCGCTTCGAGATAGGAAGGCCCGGGTTGGATTCTCGTTCGCCGTGCCGAGTCAAACGTCCTTCGCCAAGCGTCCTGCATTAGATATCAGGGTTCTTTAGGTGGAACCTTATAAACCGAGGTCCCGTTTCACCATAGGCGTTGGTATGATAAAGAACCGTTACTGCTCAATGGCCCTGGATGCCGCGTTTAGGTTTTAACTTGAAGCTCTTCACTGGTATGTGGTGACGTCTCTATATGAGTTTTGGAAACGGCGTCTTTACTCATCATTACCACGCACCTAGTTTATCTAAAGGGAAGAGAGGTCATACGTGATCATTAGAGTCACGCTCTTACATCAGAACCCCTGATCTGGGATCAAAAATATCCTAGGAAAAGGCACTTTTTCTCAACATTACCACGCACCTAGTTCATCTGATATATAAATATATATATATATATATCACTTCCACCTCTAGATCCGCTTTTAGTGATCTATAGAACATAAAAAGTACATGTACATCCAATTCAGGAATATACAATGCAACGTTATCTAGTATAATACATTGTACTTCTACGCAATAATATGAATGCCTCTCTACATGATATATAAACAGTGTAGACACATCTGTGACCGGCACAAATGAATGCCCATAACAACTTAGTACCTTTTTCCACCATAACGGGAAAGACTCAGCAACGCTATACTCCTAGTATATCACAGAGATGTGTGAAATTAGGATAAGGAAAGATGGCACACATAATATTGTGTTTGCAAAGCTTCCTCTTGAAACATCAAAATAGGTGGGGTTGAAGAAGATTGCCAGGGAACAAAATAATGGAAAGACAAAAAGAAACTGAGGAAAGTGTTATCTTGAAATTTATATACTAAACCTAACACATAAAATAGCACACCAAAAAGAATCTTGATTCAACCTTTGACAAAACAGTAGATATAAGATATAAATACTAGTAACATTATACAGGCAGCGAACAGGGCGTTTGAATCAATGAGGAAGAAAAAAATCTAGCAAAACCAAAGTTAGAAGGTCAGAAGAGGAAGCAAAAGCAAAACTGATTCAAAGATTGACCATAAGAATTGGAAAGCTGCTGGAGGACCACAGGATCAAAATCATCCACTCTGTTTAGCCAGGAAAGTTGCCAAATCAGATTTTCTTAGAATACACACACAAGAATTGGCTCTTGAAAGGGCGAAGCTAATTATTAAATATAACGAAATATATCAGAAGTAAACAAAAAGGAAGACCAAAGCTATTTTTAAAACTAGAAAATAAGCAAAGAAACAGGCCGTCTGATATAACTGACCATATTACCGTTGGAGGAGAACGTACAATGAAAAGGACAATATACGGTAATTATGGGATGGGAGATACATTTCGAAAATCTTGCAAGGTCAGAGGAGAGTAAAAATTTTTAATGATTTTTTTTTAAATTCTACAGTGCACTACAGTATTTACTAATCAATGAAAGCTTATGCAAAGCCAATAGAAAACAATTTGAAAAGTTATCAGGGAAAAAAACCCAAAAAATGTTGTTAAGAGAGCCTCAGAAATCTGAGGCAGTAGACATGTCAGGCCTCACACAGGAGCATCTCAAAATTGTCATTGATCAGATATCAGATACCCGGCCCCCAGCTCTTACTACCATAGCAACGCTATATATACTATATATTTTTTGTTAGGAGCCAAAAACGATACAGACCCATATTGATACCAGCAGGCATGCTTATGAAGCTATCTTAGAACTAAAACATAACTTAGGACGAACTTAACGAAATATCTTAGTCTTAAGTGAGTCCAACGAAGTTATCCTATCTCAGGAGACTTCTTAGTCTTAGTCTTAACTTTAAGACGATGACAAGCTTTTCCTGAGACATAACTTGATTTAGGAAGCGCTGGTGCAAGGAAAACAACTAGGAATTATTGAATGCACATTGTTTAAGTAATTTAATCCAATAAATTTTGTAATATATTAGTTTCTTTTACGAATTTAATCAATTTACTAAAAATTGTGCCGTTTCATTGTCTATGTAAGCATCCACCTGAATAAAGAGAAATAAAGAAAATAATAAATGAAAATTCATTCATTAATTGATGCAGTAAGCATGTACCAGATTAAAACGTTCTGAAGTTGGTGTACTTAAACTCTTTTGAAATGAATACAAATATACCGGTTATTGATGTGTTCTATTTTTTTGTTGGGAGGCTGCAGTATAGGAGGATGCAGTCCCATGCTAATAGGACTCGAGTCTCTCTCTCTCTCCATAAAGAAGATGGGTGAACAAGGCGGGCGAAGTGCCTATAGTGCCACAAATATGAAGTGAAAAATAAGATCTCAATTACATCGAAATTTTCTTTGATATTTCATCTAACATTAAAGTAAACTTTATGTAAAATCTCTACAATTTACAAAAATCTCACAAAGACTGAAGTTATTTGCCTACGAAATAGCATACACACACTAAAGAGGACAAAAGGGATCATTTTCTCATACTTTAACAAATTTTTTCGATACGAGTGGGTCTTTGCACCATTTTTTTGAAAGTTAATCCTAAAAGTTTGCATTAAGATATACATTTTTTAGATTACAAAAACATGGAGCAAAGACCCACTGTATCTTAAAAGTACACTTTTATGACAAAACATTCGCATCTTTCCGAGAAATACTTAAGTCCATTAAGTCAAGGGTCATATCACAAACATGATTTAAATGCCACAATTCATCAGGAGCTGCGTAGCGTAGTGGATAGCGTGTTAGTCTCAAAGCAATATGATACTCCCGATTTTTATTGTTAGGGGTTCGAATCCCACGAATACAATTTTATTTTTCAATAAAAGAATATTTTTTTCCGAGATTTTTTTTCTCAGAAAAGCTTTGTTGATCATAATTTCATAAATTTCAATAATGAAAACTTTACTTTAAATACTTCATTAACAAATTGAATATGATTTTTTTAATATCTGAAGCTATAGGCATTCTGTACGCCTTGTTCACCCATCTTCTTTACTGATCTATTCATTGACAAATCTGGCATTACCTTTCAAGTTCAGCATTTAATAAATGTGTATTGCACCAACCTATTGTTTGTATTGTACACGTAGTCGGTGTTAATGATAAAGAAAATATTTAAACAAAATCCGTGCGCGAATGAATGCTTGCACTATCACTCCTTTTCCCAGAGTGAGAGAGGAAGATTCCTCTTAATCATATGGGGACAAACAATGACAAGAATTATGGTTCGAAAATATATCTACATGTAATTATTAATTTTTTTGTTTCTTATTTTTTTAATTTCTATATGTGTATGATAACAATTATAATGTTTTAGGTTTAATTTTAAGGGAATAAGTCACAATAGTGATGTTGCATACTGGAATTCCCACTTCAAAACTTTTTTCCAAAATTAATTATCCAGTATAATACAAATAATTATCTATGAAAACACCAACGTATATTTACATCCATTGAATATTATCTCCTTTATATTGTTGTTTATCAGTCAGAAAATACCGCTAAGCATATCACAGAAAAAAATAACATATCCCGCTTACGCGGAGGAATAGCATTTCACAGAAATTTCTATTCTAGTTATCATGGCAATAACGTTCATCGAAATCAAAAACCGATACAAAGAAAATATGAAACTTAGTGCAGTTTACTTGCATACCAAGCTATATTGATAGTGTGCGAGGTTGGAGCCAACCGAGGAGCTCCGAGTGAATCAATGGCCCTAAGTGCCGATTACACAATGTAGGTTTGGAGTTGAAGCCCTTCAACGGTATATGATGACGTCTCTTTATGAGCGAAAAATTCTCAAATGGAACGTAATACAACATATTAATCAATCAATCGAAATAATCTGGGGTCCCACAAGGAACTGTGCTTGGGCCAACATTGTTCCTTATCTTTATTAACGACATTGCAAACAACATCACTTCAACTATTCGATTATTTGCAGATGACTGTGTCATCTACAGACCTGTGCTTTGCCAACAAGACCATGAACAACTACAGAGGGATTTGAATACACTAGTGAATTGGGGTGACACCTAGCAAATTGAATTTAACATCAAGAAGTGCGCTATCATGCAGTTTGGAACATCAACAAAGAAAGCCCACAACTACATCATGAAGGGGGAGTCACTCGAGATAGTAGATCACCATCCATACTTAGGAGTTGAACTCAGTAACAACTTGAAGTACAACTTACACATAGACAACATCTGCAAGAAAGCTTCTAGTGTGTTGGGATTCCTGAAGCGCAACCTTCGACATTGTCCACCAAAGGTCAAAGAAAGAGCATACCAGAGCCTATAGCTCGACCAAAGTTAGAGTATGCAAGACCAATATGGAATCCACAACAGAAAATACAACAGTAACAGATTGAACAAGTACAACGTAATGCAGCGAGATTCGTTAACAACAAACCTTACAACCCAGAAAAACCAGACAGTGTAACATCTATGATGCAGGAACTCAAATGGAACACTCTAGAACAGAGACGTATTTGGACTGATGTAACACTCATGTACAAAGTAGTCAACCAACTTATAGCAGTCCCAATATCATAACCCCCCCCCCCCCCCCGGCAACAGTAGGAGGAACTAGGAACAGTCACTGCCTGAAATTTGTACCATACCACTGCCGAATTAACGTTTACCAACATTCATTTTTTCCAAGAACCATCTACTACTGGAACACTCTACCAGAATCGGCCATACTTTCACCATCGTTGGAGCAGTTTAAAACATCTATTCAGAACCTTTAACCTTGGAATACTCACCCTATTTACTAATATACCAACAGTAATCTGTACAGTGTACATTTATGTTAAGGTGCAACCTTTTTTACAATTGGAAATTCCACTGCACGCATGTACATAGTCCTCGCTAGTAAATGTCCTTATTGGATTTTCGCGAGTATCCACGTTGAAGTTGAAGTCATAGTTGAACGGTTCACAGATACCTGTGGACGGGAACTTCCACCACCCCCACCCCAAAGTTCGACGGCTCTTTTTTCATAATTATAAAATATTTTTGTACGTCACATTCACAAAGTATTACAACCGAAAAATCCAAAATATAACCAAAAACTAGTCTTTCATAAAAATCACACTCTCTGATACTTTCTGTACAGAAATATATTTTTTAAAATGCTTATTTCAGCAATTTGTTATTTTTATTTAAATAAATGTATTTAGACGCACATAGAAAAATACACGATACAATACAGAACACACCATCCTGTAACCGAGCACGTATGTGCAAAAATCGAGCACCCATGCTCTCTATCACAGGAGTTCGCATACCTATCAACAGTGATCAATTTAATCGAAATTTTCAGTAAATAAAAAAAATACGTAATACCTATAATAATAGGTATTACGTATTTTTTTTTATTTTACTGAAAATTTCGGTTAAATTGATAGGTATGCGAACTCCTGTGCTCTCTATCAATGCTTTTCTATCCGGAGTTACAAACGTTTACATGGAAAACTTCTCTGTACGTCAGAGGAATTAACATCCGGTATTTATATTGCTGATTGCAATGACAGCAAAATTGAACAAATACGTCTATGCAACAAGTTATTAACTATTTCTCGACTTTTATGTTTTTGACGACTCTTTTAAACTTAAGGTAACTGTTCCCTTGATGACATTTTCTTTCAGGGTGTTCAAATTGGTTGTTTTGTTGCTCGAAAAGAGGACACTCACTGTAATATTGTAATATATTTTTCCAAGGACCTATATACAGGTCCAGCACAATACCCTGATAAAGGTATATAGCTTGATAAAGCTGTATAGCTTTATCAAGGTATTACAAATACCTATTCTCTTTAGAGAAGTGGACAGGCTTTCGCCTACATCCACTTCTCTTCGCAAGCCTTCATGTTTTGATTCTGGAAAACGTGTAAATCTCGAACCGGTGACGGTCTACACTTCAACTGACGTAAGTACATTTCGTCTAAAATACGTCTGAATGTACGTAATAGATGTGTTATATTAACAATTTTAACATAAATACACACAATTGTCACAAGAAAACTGACCTTTAAGTATTGTTAATCCATTTTCACAAGTTCTGCATCCCGGATTTAAATTATGTGCAAGTAACTCTTGAAGTATTCAAAAATCTCTCATTCAGATAAAAATGGAAACTATTTTTACAAAATAATAATGAAACGAGAGAAATCGTCTACTCTCTTTAAACTAACGAGACAGTATTTCCTCAAGTTTCGTTCAAATTCTTTTGATCATTGTTTTAAATCTTTTTTCATTTCTCGGGAAAGGTAGAGTTAATATCGTTTAAAAATAAAAGAAAATATTTTTTAGTATTGTCAGTGAGGAAGTAATGAAGTATTTTTAAGCTCAAGTTACATTTAAATTGTATTAAAATAGTAAAAATAAGTATAGGTAATAATATTAATTTTGAATAATATGCTAAATCAAAAGTGAATTGTCAAAAACTTTTTTTGAACATTAAAATACGCCAATTTTTCCAAATTATCCGACTTAAAATTTTCAATTTTTTCTAATAAGCTGTGGTAGATAAACATTAGTTTAAATCCGGGATGCAGAACTTGTGAAAATGGATTAACAATACTTGAAGGTCAGTTTTCTTGTGACAATTGTGTGTATTTATGTTAAAATTGTTAATATAACACGTCTATTACGTACATTCAGACGTATTTTAGAAGAAATGTCAGTTGAAGTGTAAACTGTCACCGGTTCGAGATTTACACGTTTTCCCGAATCAAAACATGAAGGCTTGCGAAGAGAAGTGGATGTAGGCGAAAGCCTGTCCACTTCTCTAAAGAGAATAACAAATACCTTGATCAAGGTACTTTATCAAGCTATATACCTTTATCGGGGTATTGTGCTGGACCTGATATACTGTTAGTATATAGGTCCCCGGTTTTTCAATATTTTGATTGTTTTATAGCATACAAGGATCATAATATAAGGATCATAATATATAACATAATATATAATATAAGGATCAAGCCAATATAGCTTAACTGTGTGGTAAATTTAAAGTCTAAATAATCATTTTTACATTCCACATTGGTTTTGCTTTTAAATTGTGTAGAAAGCTATGGCATTCAAAACGCCATAGTGTGGATGGGGAGGTCAAAAGGTTAGAGTATGAATTTTATTTTGATGTCGTAAACGTGGAACCCGTACAAGTGCAACATTAAAAAAAAAAATCTATGCTCACATTGAACAGTCTGAGGGTAGTAGCTGATACAATGCTCTTCCATTAATTGTAACTTACACGAAGGACAGGGATTTTAAAATGTAAATCAGATTTGCAGACAAGGCAGAAGTTTAAAAATTTAAATATAAGCATTAAATTATTATTTTTTGAAAGATGAAATCTCATAACTGCAATGGTGTGTGCAAACAAACTTTCATAACATGCTAACAAGCATTACTCAGTCACTTACTCTGTTTGCACACAGTATGTTGCTGTTATAAATCTATATTTTTCAAAAAATAATTCAATTCTTAAATGAATCTAATTTAATAATAATAATATACTAGTGCCCTGTTCATATGGAGAGTTTAATTCAAATTAAACATAAGTTATTGTGAATGAAATTTGAGCTGCATTGTCGTGGGAAATTTAATGCCAGTTTGTTTAATTTGAAATAATTTACTGCCCATTAATTTGCTTCACATTATCTCCGTGTGAACACGTCCAAGCGAAGCTAATATGAATTAAATTTTGATGCATGCATAATTGTAAAATTAAGTTACATGCCACATGCCGATGGTCAGATATAGGTACTTGATATGCTATTTTTTAGTGAAAAACAAAGGAAAATTATGTTAATCACTGAAATGTGTACAGACACTATGGCATTATGCCAAATAGATCTGCTCTGCATAAGGTGACGTGATTTGAAAATGATGTCATAAATGCCATTTTGCCGACAGAAGATACTGTAGCAAATTTATATACAGTAACATGGTTTCATGGAATACAGAAAAAACATTAAAATTCTACTTCTCAAGAACAGCAGAGCAATCATTAGTTATATTTACACTGAAGCATCTTCAGGTAATGTAGATTCTAATTTGTTCAAATATGACCCCCAGGGGTAGGATTGGGCCACAATAGCCATTCAGTTTTGTATGTAAGAATTTAGAGAAATTTTTTTTAAAGTCTTCTTCAGAACAGCAAAGCCATGGTTAATCATATACATATATGTATGAAAGCATCTTCAGATTCAAGTTTGTTCAAATCATGACACCTGGGGGTAGGGTGGGCTGGGGTAGGGCAGAGCCACAATATATTATCTTAATTTTACATGGGAATATATTGGAAAAAATCTGCTGATAATGATGAACAAAAGGACCATGGTTACTGAGGTGAGCATTGTGGCCCATGGGCCTCTTGTTGAAATATATTTCCCAAGGGTATTGAGTCCATGCCCTGCCCCTGGATGTAGTAGATTTAAAAATGAATTCAGGAAGAATGACCCTCTGCTAAGATTGATACCCTTAAGTTGATAAATTATTATTATTTATAAAATTCACATTTTCAGCAATAATTTAAATCTCAAAACTTTTCCTTTATTTAAACCAAATTTATTTATTTGGTGTGTTAAAAGTTGTTTTTTGATGAGTGAGAAAAGCATTGACTAATGTTTATAAGGAGTATTTATAGATATTTTAAGTTATTTTTCTTTACTTCCATGTAGTAAAGTTTGCCAAGAGCAGGGTAATCAATATGTGGCATGAGGCACCAGAGCTGGTGCTAAAACATATCTTCTGTTACCTTGAGGCTTCTGATCTTCATGCTGTTTCCTTGACATGCCGGTTATGGCATCAAGTGGCAAAGGAAGATGCTGTCTGGAAACAACTTGTTCAGAGATTATGGAAAATTAAGGGTATTGAATTTTAGCAACTTGTTCAGAGATTAAGGAAAATTAAGGGCATTGAATTTAAGCAATTTGTTTATAGATTATGGAAAATTTCAAAAAATTAAGCCTTTTTTTTTAAAATTAGTAATCAGCCACTCTTTGAAAAACCTGGTATTTTGAAGGTTCACAAGCTTATAGCTTTAGTAAGAACATGACTGTTGAAAATTTAGGTTTACTTTAGAAAGACTAAAGTCTGCTTTATATTTATGTATTCATATACTGCAATTTTGAAAGGACTAAGTTTGCCATCAGGAAGAAATTCATGGAGGAATGAGTTTCGACGTCTAACATATGAAACACCCACATCCCTCAGTGAAACATTGCATGAACACACAGATGAAGTTCTAGATGTCAGCTTCTCACACAATGGGAAACTGTTCTGCACTACTTCCAAGGATGCAACTGTGAAGGTTCACAACACACAATCTATTTCAAGCTGTTTTCAGATTATCAGTTTATATTAGACAGAAGTCAATTTATTTGAATTTAAGTGATAAAATTGAAATATTTATTCTCTGTGTTGCTTTTAATCGTGATGCAAAAGTATCACTCATGATCAATCTGATTTGTAAATTCTTATTCAGAATACTGTAGATCACCATATTTTTGCTACACCTTAATTTTGCGAGATATATTATATAGGTATTTGGTATTTATAAGCAAGACAAAATTTTCACGAATTCAAGGTAAAGTTGCATATAATCTATACTAATGGAAATAAACGCGAGAATGAAATTTTCGCGAGCAGACCGTCTTGCGTAATTACGCAAAAATTAAGTTAGCTCGCGTATAAAATGTGATTTACAATATATTGAACATAATGCAGTTTATATGATATCTTTTCATAACAGGTTTGGGAACTTGGATACCCTACAAAAATAAAGCACAATGCAAAGATGTTGATTTTACTGGGCTGGAATCTGACACAGTTTTCCATATTTAATAAGAGTGACAGCTTCTTGTGTGTATGTGGTGTTCAGTTTGGGGGAACTGTTGGGAACTATTTTCCCAGCTCTTCTGGTAGAGCAGCAGTATTCAGAACCAGTGGTAAATACATAATGTAAACCAATTATTATTTGCGATATCATTTATTTGCGATTCCTCAGTATGGAATCCATCCGTGACTACCAATTTTCATGACCGAGGCAACATTCTATATAAATACGTAGGTGAATAATTGGTTCACTATGAAATATTTGCGAGTAAAGGAAGGTCGCGAAACTCACAAATATTTCTCGCTCACGAATAAAAGTTGGTTTACAGTACACGTAATAATTTCACTCAAGTGGAAGATTAGAGTTTTTCCAATCAAAGTTTGTCTGTTGTCATTCCAAAGGTCAATAACTAATAAAGGAGCATCATTTTAAAATCTTCTCAAGATTGTATGGGCAAGAAAGACCCATTTATTTGACAATGTTTGAATACAGGAACCAGGGTTAGGATTGGGCTATAATAGTGGGCCAAATTTGAACAGAAATACTGTATAGGGATGTAAATTTGTGGATGTCATACTTTTTTTCTTTGGCATGTTATTGCAGGTGTTTGAATTCATTTGTACAAAAATAAATTAAGTCTTCAATGTGTATATACACTGTAATGACCTTTTGAGATGTACATTACTACTGTTACATGTTCATCATGCACTGTTTCTTGAATTTGAACATGACTTCATCCAGAACATGATAATTACTAGTAAAGCAAAACTTAAAACCAAAGTGAATTTCTTCCTACTCCCTGTAATAAAATATATTGTTTGTTTGTTTGTTTATTGTTGTAAACTCTCTAACCACTGCGCCACGTGGGCGACTGTGGCAAAATATAAGAATAAATCTGAAAAAAATTACTTAGAGGTGCATTGAGTGAAATAAATATGAAAGAATATTGCTTAGATGCCTTTTTTTTTTATTGAAATTGCAACTCTTTAGGCTAGACTTGGGCTAGAATTCATTTAGCAATGGATGTGTCACCAGGTTCACAGGTGTATGAAAGTCAGTCAATATATCGTGTCTCAATTGCTCAGTGGTTTTGAGCACTGGCATGGTACGCCAGAGACCATTGGATCGAGGTTCTGGTTGAGACTTGATTTTTCACCACCTGTGCACTCTACAAATACCAACTATTCCCTGGGAACATGCCTTACAGCATTTCCTTTACTCCTGGAATTCGAGGACGAATTTCTACAAAGAGGGGGAATATGTCACCAGGTTCACAGGTGTGTGAAAGTCATACAATACATATTGGGTCTCAATAGCTCAGTGATTAGAGCCCTAGCTGGCACGATACGCCAGAAGCCCTAGTGGGTTTGAGTTCCAGTGAGACTAGATTTTTCACCACCTGTGACAGATGGTTCCAGTTTTATGGATGGAGGGATATATAAAAATTTAAAGGTTTTTCTAAACATGGTATTAAATTTAAACTTTTAAAAATCAGGGCATACACATTTTTAATAAGATTAAGACTCTGAATTAAAGCAAAATTGGGTTCATGACCTCATTTTTTTCTGTGATTTCCCATATGACTTGAACATTTTCTTAAATATTTTGAGGAATTTCTTCCCTCATTCAATTAAAAAAAAAACTTGTTGCGAGTACTGTAGATTCCTAATTATACTCAAGGAATAATTATTGCATAATTTCACAAGAAGCACCACTCACAAAAAAAACTCGCTTTTATTTTTATGGTGCTGAAATTCATGTAAAATCTCTTGATCAACCATCCATTCGCGAATTATATATTCCTGTGATTTGACGTTAAAGAGCCATTGTGCAATAAGTACTCGTGAAAAATAAGGAATCAACAGTATTCTAAAATACTCAAAATTTTGTTACCATAACTTGTTACTTGTGGTAAATTTCTGGACTTTCCTTGACTCCGCTGCTGGATTCATTAATGTCTTGTGATATTAACCTTTCCCTGACCTTTAGAGTATGTGCAACTCAGAGCAGGCTTTTTATGACCTACTGTATAGACACATTTCTTCATAAATAATGTCATATTAATGGATGAAGTCATTGGATCAGGATGCAATAGATATTGGCAGAATGACTTTTTTTTTGTAGATTTTAAGATAATGCAGACTATGATGATGGAGCCTCCTCAACTGTTTGCTGATTGGTATGATGACACTACAGTATTAGGTGGTTATGTTGAAGAGAATCAAACAATCCTTCACATTAAAGCTTTCAAGGTCAGAATTTGTCATGTTATTTCTAGATTCTAAAACACATCACAGGTATATACCAATATGTCATTGAAACCCTTAAAAATTTGAAAAACAGACTATCATGATAACAATTTTTAGTGCCCAAAATTTTCTTTATAACAGGTGAAAGAAGAGGGAACAGGAAATATTCAAGAACCAGTTTCTGGACAGATTGTGTACAGTTTTGATACTGATCATCATCACACTATGAACCTCCTTGTGGCAGATCTTCCTTGTGAACATCAGTCACATGATCAGTCGTGTTACCATATTTTTACAGCTCATCAGAAAATGAAAGGAACCCAGCATGTTAAAAATGGAAAAATTAAAGAAACCGATTCAGTAATGAATAAAGCATGCTCTTGTGAAAAACAAAAAATGATGATATTTGTATGTGGGCAACATTCTGGTTTATCAATTCATGATGTGACAAATTTACACAAAAAGATTAGTAATAGAAATACCAGGCAGAGTGCTAACTCTAGGCTACCGAATAACAGTGCTAAATCAGCCATTAACAATAAAGTAAGACAGGCATCAGGAGCATCAGGAAGGTCAAGACAAGGTCAAAGAAATCAAAGTGAGGCTAATTCCACAGGGGGTCCTGGTACCTCAAGAGAGCTTCCTGGAGCTTCAGTTGTTGATAAACCCACTCACTCTCCATCATTTGACAAGTATTACATATCTGGGATGAAACTCTCTCAAGATCACAGGTATTATGAAAACCTTTAATAAGATGGTATATTAAAATGATTTAATGTAAATTTTTCCATTTTTATTGATTATCTAAAATACATTTGCCATGTGAAAATTGCTTAGGAACAGTAAAAAGTTAAACTGTGCAGGTGACAGTGTGTTCATTAGTCTGAGTTAGTCTGAGCATCTGTATTCTGCTTTGGACAAAGTGGGCCATTTTCCTGTGCTGGAACTCTTTTATAATGAAAACAATTTTTATTTGTAAACGTCATAGGAGACTAGAGAAAAATAAAACTGCTCTTGTTGATAGAGAAATACCAGGTTAAGTGGAAACTTTTCAGAATTAATATAGCTGAAACACATTCAGTTTCTATAAAATCTAAATTTTACTGAAATACTTTTCTCTGCTACAAAGATAAGTAGTCTAGAAATATAAATACACTGTATTATTTACAAAATTTTTAGAGGACATTAATTTACTGAAAGCAATAATTTTTCATTGATAGTAAGAACATTTATTTGTTGCTTCTTAATGCTTTAAATACAAACATTTTTCCTAATGTTTTCTTTTGGCATGTTTATTTCCCTGTTTCCATATGAAGTATCTTTCATTCTCCCTCTTACACATGAGTTCCAACATGGGAGGTAATTCAAAAATGGCATTGTCAAAACTTACAATTTCATAGCTGTAGATTGTCAAGAAAAGAAGCATCATGAATCAGTGTCAAACCTAAATTGATAGGTTTCTGCAGAGTATTGAACACATTTTAATCTGAAATTTGACGTTTGCATAAAAGATGCTAGATTAATTGTTAGAGGAAGAATGTTATTTGTGGATTTAAATAGCCAGGTCAAAAGCAGTGTTAAAGAACTACGCACGCTAACTCTCGATTCCCGCCTACATTTTACACCCATTTAATTCAATACTAATGGCAATTTGGCCATAAAATCTTCATTGAATGCAAAGAACAGTTCAATGGTAATTGACTGATAATTTTGATACCAGTGTTAAATAGTTAATTACCCCTAATTCCAGCTCTTTAGATAAGGGGGGTAGACGATATTTTCCATTGAAATCGGGTTTTAAAACATCAACACATTTTAAAATATTCTTGGATATGAATAAATGTTCCTGAAATCTTTCCTTATGTTTTACGCATATAAAATGAAACATATATTATTAACAAAATACAATGTTTTAGTAATAAAACCCTTTGAAATTGGTGAAAAAAGAAGCATTTTTGTAGTTTTTTGTCTGTGAACATATGTTCCCCCCCATGAAACACAAAAAGCTTTGGTATAAATTTGTGAAATGACAGTCCATATTACCTGTAAAAAGGAATTTTTGTTTCAGGGGGGGGAAAGATGTTTTAAAAATATTTTCCGTTTTCCGTTGATTTCTATAGTGAAAAACACAAGTTTTACCCAAATTATAGAGTTACTTCTCTTTGTTTTCCCAAAGAAGTAATGTTTTATGAAAATTCATATAATATCTATATAAATATGAAAAATCATTCAAATGTGTTAACTTTAAAATTGACTTGGAGGTAGGCAGGAGAACAATGCTATCGTTCGCAGTTCTTTTGAAAATAAACTGGATAAGGTTTAGAATATTTGTCATGTGACCATTCATTAGCATAATAATACAGAGAAGACCAAAGCCAATACTGCAGTGACCTAATATTAAAATATAATATTACACTGAATATATTTTTAATATATTGTTATCATCTCCCTAAAATAATTAATTTTGTAATATTTACTTTTGTTGCAAATATAATGTAATCTACAGTAAATGTATCTTTAAAATTAAAATACTTTTTACTAAATAAACTGATATCATTTTTTTAACAATTAAAAAAAAATGAACATTGAAACATATGAGTAGCAGTGAACCATTCATTTATCTAACTATTAAAAAAGAAGAAATAGATTGCAGATTATGACTTAGATTCCACCTCTCTTTTTAACTCACCTGAGCCAAAAGATCAAGAAAGCTTTCTGATCAAGAATTCTCTGTTGTTCTGTTGTCTATCTGTCTGTCATCTGATATCTGTCTATTAATTTTTGACATTTTTTAATTTCTTCTCTAGAACTTAATGAACAATTTTAACCAAAATTGCCACAAAGTTTAAATAAAAAGCCAAATCCTTCTTTCAAGGGAAGAAAATTCAGATATAGGAAGATTAAAGTGGAGTCATGACCCACTGAGTCTAAGGTGTGATATAAATTTGAGGTCATGATTTTTCATGGCCAAAGTGATTCAGGTGGGTAAAATTGTGTCCTATGAGCCTCTAGTTTCAATAGAATTAATAAACATCATTATCAATTTTGGTTTCTAGGGAACTGTACTTCAACCACAGAGTGTGCCATTATGATGCATTTGATGATGAGGGTTACCCAAAGATAGATTCAGAAATAGTTATAGATAAATATGACCTTGTCAACAAAACTCACACCAAAGATCTTCTCCAGGGTCACAAAGCTTTCTCTAAGTATCCTGCCTGGTACATCTGTCTAGACATTAATCAGGACTACATTGTCAGGTTTGAAATCAATGTTTATTTTATTATTCATCATTTGAATTTGAAGGGCCAGCTTTAGTGTATCTGCAAGAAATCATACAAGATATACAGTGAATTTTCTTGGTGGTGGGGGGGAGGGGGTGTAAAATTTGGCATTTGGCATTTTGCTTTCTCAAAGGTGTGCCAATAATTATGGTGGAATTTATTTTACACATGGTTTTTATGACTTTGCAAAAGAACACTTAGAGGAATACTGAATGTAAATTTTAGCAAGCCCCAACCAAAATGTTAAAATAAGCCCAAATTAGCACCCTGCTAAAATAACCCACTATAAGACAAGTTAGGGTTTGCATCAAAATATGAGTGCAATGTAGTAATCCCTGGGTCTTTTTGTCTGTCAATCTGTCTACATTTTTATGTGATGCTGTAACCTAAGTACCTTTCAACTAACAGACTTCATATTTACTACATAGGTAGAGAATGGTTAGCGAAATACACTGATAGTTTTTTGGAGTGATGAAAGGTTGAAATTTTAAAAATTTGATATTTAAAAACTTAACTTAAAAAAAATTCTTTATCCTTTAGACTTCATACTTCCTAATATATAGATAGTTAGAGAAAGACACCTATGCATTATACTTTTTGGGTCACAAAGTCAAAGGTCAATATCAAGACTTAATCACTTTGATATGCATCCATGGTATATGAGATATCTATGTTCAAGATACTGAAGTTCAACTGTAAAATGCATTCATTTTTGTGGCTTTTGGTAATTGCCTTATTTGTTGCCTTTTCTTAAATAATTGAAAGATATTGAAATAATTTTTACCCTGACTTTCTTAATGAATTATGAAGATCAAAGGTGGAACCACCTTCGGTGCGCTGGGCGCCTCCCCCCCCCCCCCCCCCCCCCGGTTGAATTTTTTGTATGTAGAACTTATATGTTCATTATCCTAAAATCAAGGGAAAAACACCTCTTATTTGTAAGAATTCGTACAAATTGGGAGCAGAGTAAACATGGACCTCTAAAAACACCAGGTGCCATGGAGGAGTAAGCATACCCTGTCGACTTCTCACACCCGCTGCGTGCGCCTTGTCCTGATTGGCAAGTTATAGATATATACATGTACAAAGATTATATTGCATAAATGTACATTTTTACCTTTACCTATTTAGCTGACTTTTGTGTATCCTTTTGTGCTGGCTCGTCTTACAGAAAGTAAACATTAGAAATGTTCACTTCTCTCATTTCATGTAACAGGCTGAGTCATCTTTTTTATGTGAGACTTAAAACCTCTAACTTTATTATGGGTTGCACACTGAGTGAAGTTAGGCCAAAAATTGATTTGAAATATGATTTTCAGTGCATTTATTCTGTATGTAAGTTCCATCCTTTAAAACTTCTTCGGACATTTTTGTAATTGAATTTTGCAGTGGTAGTGAGGATGGACGTGCTTACCTGTGGGACAGACACTACCTCTGTTTTCTAGGTCATCTACCCCACAGCATTAACCCAGACATCGTGATCAATGGCACTACTTTCTGTCCCACTGACAGTGAGTGTGTGGTCACTGGAGCAGATGATGGAATCATTCATGTGTGGAGGTCACCAAGAAGACATGCAGAACTAGAAAAACAGCAAGGACTGGTGGCTATGGATATGTGAATTACATTGAACTTTACATGAAAAATGCAAAAATTAATTGATGTTTGTATGGATCGAGGAGTCCTCAAACTTTTTTTTAGGAAGTTTTTAAACTGCACACTAAATTGTATTTGCTGACTAGGTCATTGTATCAACCATAGAACTTACGAAATGTGGACTTCAAACAAGACTGCTGATATCCTTGTTAAATGTGTTGAAAAACGATCAGGATTTGTAAATTTCCTGAAAGACATCGCTGCATTCAGCCCGTAAAAAATTGAAGTCTGTCAGGGTCCCACAGCCACAAGTGTGGACTCGGAAACCGACGTTGTAAGGCCAAAGTTTTTTTTCCTTTGGTTTACGATTCCGCCGACCATAATTTTTACCAATCAATGTCTTTCCGACATATTTTTCCGGATTTTTCTCAGCTGAACTTGTGGGTTTTAAATTTTAGAATGCATCTTAGTCGATTGATTGATTGTATATTGTTTTACGTCCCATTCGAGAATTTTTCACTCATATAGAGACGTCACCATATACTGGTGAAGGGCTTCAAATTTTGACCTTTACTCGGCACTCAGGGCCATTGAGCAGTGAGGGATCTTTATCGTGCCAACGCCTGCCGTGACACGGGGCCTCGGTTTTTAAGGTCTCATCCGAAAGACCCGCAACTTTCACTTCAAAGTGCCGAGCGCATGGCGAAGGAACAGTTGCTACCTATTTTTGATCGACTTAGGTCTGTCGCGGCCGAGATTCGAACTCACGACCTCCCGATCACGGAGCGAGCGCTCTACCTACTGAGCTACCGTGAACGGTGCATCTTAGTCGAATAAGCACTTATCAATATATGAGACCTTTACAAACATTTAGGTGACCGTAAATAAACGCATGTGCAAACCAAAAATGGCGGTTCTGTCATGTAACAAGGTAATATACCGTAATTCCTCACTGAAAGCAATGACACACACTTAAAGAACTTTTTCTGCATGGAAAAGTGAATAAAATATTGGATGCATGACCCCTTTCTCCAATTACAATGTCTCAATTGGCTAAATTCATACTGTAATATTGGAGAGTTTATGCCCAACCCTGATCGACCTAGCAGACAGGGTTACACCTATAGATAACAGGGATTTATCAGTGCCTTCTCAGGGGCCGAAATTCGGTCCCATTCCCAACTGAAAATGAGTTTCATTTATTTAAATCATTTAGCAAAGCTACAGTCATAACACATGTTTAAAAACACTGTAAAAACATCGCCAACTTTTAATCCGAATGTCCTCTGTTTTTCTAAAAAAAAATGATATTGTGTAATTATATAGATTTATTAAGTTATTTCTACCTACTCAATTGATCTACGAGTGAATGGTAAGGACTTTAGGCATTATTTCAAATAGAATAAATATATTTTCAATGCATTAATACATATTAAAAAGAGGACTTTTAGAAAATGTGTACGTAGTATAATTTTTTGCAGGAGGTTTATAATCTCCAGAAACAGATACTATATGACCTAAATTGAAATCTCATACACACATGTACTACCTTAAGTTGTATAAACTCATTTGAAGTCCAATTTACTTTTATTATTCTATTATTCATAATTGATCTTGTATGATGAAGATGGATCATATTTAATTGTCGTTTGGTTGCCCAAATTAGAGTTCATGCTGAAATGTTAAAAGAATTACCCCTGAATACAGATTTTAAATAACATTTTAAAATTTTTTCCAATTTCATCAAATAGCCGATAATTTATTCCCAATTCCCCAAAAATGGTGTTTCCCAAAATAGGCTGATAAATCCATGGATAATAGTTAGGCCAATTTAGTGTTGAAAGATACATCTTAGTTGAAGTAACGCTGACCAGTATTTCACTGGATAAATTCAAATGTGTATAAAACATTTGTTAATTTATAGAAGTAAATTCAATATACAAATCTTTGCAAATTTCATACTCAATTGAGATCAAAGCCCTTTGAATTACTAAGTAAATAATGAGCATTGCCTACTTTGCAGGTACATAACAAAAATTTAAAGAAGCTAGGACTTGATTGAGAAATTACATGTATTAGGCTTTTGTGCCGCAGGTTGAACATTAAATTTGATAGCTGCTTGATCAAATTATTATAACCTTTATTTCAACGTCAATTACTTTTGATATTGTTAAATAATTAAATTGTATTTTTCTTCAATCTAAATTTAACTTAAATTTGGATCCTTATTTTTAGTTTGTGGGGATACCGAGGTTTATAACACATCACATATCACTGAAGAGCACAAAAAGAAGTTGAACATTATGAACCAAGCACCAATTGACAAACAAAAATCAGAACTATATGTGAATGAAAATGACATTCAGTCTAAAGTTAGAAATGAATCAAAATTAAATAAAAAGAGTTATGTGATCTAGACAATAATACTTAAAAGTACTAATGACGTGTATTATTTTTATTAAAATAAACATTGCTGGTATTTTAAAATGAAACTGTTGAATCCTAAATTATTTTTATTTTTATTTTTCGACCACCCAATGCATTTTTTTGAGACAGAAAATCGTAAACCAAAAAAAATAAAAACTTTGGCCTAAAGATTGATTGAATGATGTTAAAGTCTGTACTTAGTTATTATAGCATCTAGAGGCTTGTCAATGACTAGGAATATTCTTACAAAAAAAGTTTCTGAAAGGTTAAAATTTTCCAAAATTTTAAAATAGTAGTTGCTTACTCTACTTTCAACTCCTATGTTTCACCTTTAAGGTGATTTCAGGGTGATATAATGCCATTGCTTGCAGTAGCAAAGTTTCTTATGAATAAAGATGTTAAATTTATTTTCCATAAAAATCCTTTTTTCCAATCGCACTGAGGAGTAATTAACAACATAGGTAAACAAGTTTAAGTTAAAGATAGTGTAATACCTGGTAGACATGTTAATGTCATAGTTTCTGGTAGACATGGTTCAAAATGTCAGAATTTCTGGTAAATATGTAAATGTCAATTCCTACTGAAAATCAATTGACATGTTTCCTTAGTATTAGTATTTACATTCTTTTATGAGGTAATTTTTTAAATAAATTTGTTCATGCTTTTGGTAGGATCCTGGCTCTATTCCTTTTTACCCTGATGAAGTTTGATGTATATTACTTGTATATATATCCACTAAAAATGTCACCTCATTATTTAAAAGTGCAAAAGGAATACATAGTTCTACTCCATTTTAATTTAAGTTTCGCAAAATTTTGTTGTTGGCATTGGAAAGTTAATCAAACAGCAACTCGAAATTGAAGATTTTTTTAAGTTTACTTGTATGGTATCAAGAATATTCTTTTTGTGTGTAATTGCTAGAATAGTCTTTATTCTCATGCTGTTTTTATTTGTAAGTGGTAGTGCAGATGTATAACAATATGGACTTGAACTGAGTAAATATCTGTGATAACTATTTATTTCTCAGTATTTTATGTAAAAAAAGAAGAAAAACAAACAAACATTGCAACAGATGTTATGGATGATTTGACTAGATTAGGAAACATTGACTTTTATAAGATGGTTCAAGATTGTAGTGACCAGTTCAATTTGAGGGACGCATGTCCATGCAAATCACAGGTGAAATTCATGGTTCAAAGCTGTATAGAAGGTATTTTTTAAAATATTCCAGCCCTTATACATACATGTTCATGAAACAGGCCCGTAGCAACGGTTTCGAAAGGGGGGGGGGGTAACTTCCCAAAATTAACTGACAGACAAAAAAAAAAGAAGCTTATTTACTGTCCAAATACTGAAATTTGCCTGTGCTCGACCTTTCAACGTCAAAAAGTGGTGGGGGGGGGGGGGAGCCTACATCTAAAGGAAAAATATTTACTATAGAAAAATCTATACTCAGAAAAAAGGGAGGGGGCTCTCCCCCCTTCCGCGTTCTACGGGCCTGTAAACGGTGATATACCTGTAATAAATGTCAAGGTCAACTGACTAAACTAAGTATGTTTATAATCATGATAAAGTCAGGCCATCATTAACAATATCTTTGTTTCCCCTAACCCGACCCAAAAATCTCAAGTTGGGTCGGTAGGTAGGTAAATTATTTTTTTTCTGACAGCAGCTTTGGGAATACATTCTGAAAAATTGAATAATATCTTTATAAATAAGAAAGAACAAAAGAAACCAATTTTAAACCGAATATCATACAAATGTAGCAACATATATGGTAAATTGATTCACAAATATTATTCATTTGAACTTGTAAAATATCTCAGGCCAGAGTAAATTTATTGAAATCGAATATTTACAAAAAACACAAGATTCGCAAATACTGAATCATCGGACATTCGAGTACATTTTTCAAACCTACTATCATCTTCGAGTACTTACACAGACAAAATGTCAAGGGCCTCGCGTGGCACAGTAATTCTAGTGTTTCATTTTGGAGTCACGACGTAATTCGGGAACTAATTCTAAGTCACAGGTCCCGACGTGGGACTTGCAGACCGGTCAGTCGAACAAGACCATAGAAAACGAAGGTCCAGTGTCGGAGTATACATGTAGATGGCACGTAAAAGATCCTTTAATTACTGATGCTTAATGATCAAAGGCCATAAGTGCCGAGTAAAAGTCTAAAATAAGAGCCCTCCACCGGCCCAACAAATTTTAAAGGTATTTTAAAGCAAAGAAACAACCTGTTTTCAAGGGCCTAACTAAAGAAAAATAAACTGGGCGTCTCAGGAAGCCGTTCCATAAGCAAATTTTAAAGATTTCAACACTATTTGGAAATAGTGTACATGTATAAACAATATATAATTCAACCAAACCATATCTAAAATGATTAAAGTTTCATATATCTAATGTTATAGTCACGGAGTCAATACCCCATCAATAAAAGGAATAAAGAAACGACATTATATTTATCAAATGAAATAATCATACAAAGACATATTTACAACTCCTATGGTCCTATGTAGTAAAAATAGCATCGTACATGAACTGTTTATTTGATCGAAACGAATCAAATGCAGTGAAATTTATTGATATGTATTCACAAGGAGCGCTCCTCATCTACTCATGAGGTAGGCTTTGCTATGCTTACTACGTACGTTAATTTTAGAAGACACATTTTTAAATACCATATTAACACTCCTTAGTCATGGCACATTAATTCACGAGATGTCTCAAGAGTGTAGGATTCTAATAAGTTAAAGATATAACTAGTATTACATGTAATTGTAACGGGGACCGTTACAGATGTTCCCCAAACGCTCCCCAACTTCCTTTTGGTGTCTTATTCCCTGTAAGCTTCATTAAAAAAGGCAATCAAGTATATTGGTTTTTTCCACATTACACGCGGGCGCACGGGCATGCATGTAAAAAATGATCATGTCAACTTGTCTACACTTTTAATACATCTTTATATTCAAATTTCATCAAAAGATAAAAAAAAAAAAATCGGCTATATTAAGTATATCTGTCATTTTACGCATTGCAAGCGCGCGCACGTGTATGCATGTCCATGATGACCGTGTCATCTTGTCAACACTATTAATATATCTACATATTTTGAGTATCAAACCATTTCATCAAAAAGTGTAAAAGTTACAGCTATATCAAGTAAATTGGTCATTTTAGCATTGCATGCGCGCGCATATGCATGCATGTGCATGTTGACAATGTCGTCTTGTCTACATTTATAAAGGGTCTATATATTCTGAGTATCAAAGCATTACATCAAAAAATGTAAAAGTTATGGTCATATCAAGTATATTGGTAATTTTACTCATTGCACGCGTACGCCCGTGCATGCATTTGCATGCTGACCATGTCATCTTGTCTACACTATTAATATATCTTTATATTCTGAGTATTAAAGTATTTCATCAAAAGATATGAAAGTTTTGGCTATATCAAGTATATTGGTCATTCTACTCATTGCACGCGCACGCACGTGCTTGCAAGTGCATGCATGTGTGCGCTGATCATGTCATCTTGTGTACACTTCTAATATATATTTATATTCTGAGTTTCAAAGCAATTCATCAAAAAATATACAAGTTAAGTCTATATCATTTGTATTGGTTATTTCAATCACTGCGCATGCGCACACGTGCATGCATGTGCATTCTGACCATGTCATCTTGTCTACACTATAAATATATCCTGATATCCTGAGTATCAAAGCATTTCATCAAAGGATATGAAAGTTATAGCTATATCAAGTATATCTGTCATTTTACTCATTGCACGCACGCGCACGTGCACGCACGTGCATGCATGTGTGCGCTGATCAAGTCTTCTTGTGTACACTTCTAATATATATTTATATTCTGAGTTTCAATGCAATTCATCAAAAAATGTACAAGTTAAGTCTATATCCATTGTATTGGTTATTTCAATCAATGCGCATGCGCGCACGTGCATGCATGCGCATTCTGACCATGTCATCTTGTCTACACTATTAATACATCCTTATATTCTGAGTATCAAAGCATTTCATCCAAAAATATAAAAGTTATAGCTATATCAAGTGTATTGGTCATTTTACGCATTGCACGCGCACGCACGTGCATGCGCGTGCGCGCAAAATGACCTTCGTTCCGCAAATCTACATAACATTCCTATTAACCCTAAAAAGGTTTCACCTCAATCGGACGTGTAGTTTCGGAGATCACTCACGGACAAAAAAGTACCCAGGAAGAAAAATAATAATAACTAGATGCGTTTCTTGTTGCTAGGGCAACAATTGGTCTTCCGACCGAACTTTTCTCCAGAAAGCTATGCTATCTCACTTCATTTAATACTTTATTGAAGGTATTTTTCGTTTGCGTTTATGTAACACATTCTTTCAACATAGATCATAATTATTAAAGGATTTCTGTAGAATCTCTCTTAACAAAGCTTTAAAAATAAGCAAAAACTATCATACATGTCTTCACGGAGAAAAATATTATTTACAACTGAAAAAAGAGAGAAACAATCTCCCGCTCCTGCAGGATTCTTACCCGCAACATACGAGAAAGTTTGGATCGGTCATATCTTTGCAACAAATGCATCGATCAAAATGATGAAAACATACATAGAATTCTTAGAAGACTTTCAATTAACCCTGTAAATTTCAGAGAAAAATATTGAAAAACAAAAAAGTTGCAAATTTAACATTTTTGAATTCACTTCCGTTCGCGACCGGAAGTACGAACGACGAAAAATAAAGGTCGATCACCATATTTCCATTTGATGCTCTATCACGTCAGTAAGTTTCAATTTCATATCTTAAGCCGTTCTCGAGAAAATTAACGGACAAAATTCCATTTAAAAAAATACAATTTTCCCCAAAAATCGCGAACAGAAGTGAATTTCAAAAAAGTGAGGGACACCCCTGGAGATATATTCATGATGCATCGTTCCTGCAAAAATCTTTCAAATTGAACCACGCATAGCTGAGATATGGCGTGTACTATGAAAAAAAGAATAATAATAATAATAGAAAACAGACGGAAAACAATAAGGTCTTCCGAAGGAAGTCGGAAGACCTTAACTAGTTATAATTGTAACGGGGACCTTTACAGATGTTCCCCAAACGCTTCCCAACACCCTTTTGGTGTCTTATTTCCTGTAAGCTTCATTAAAAAAGGCAATGAAGTATATTGGTCGTTTTTTGCATTTCACGAGCGCACACGTGCATGCATGTGCAGGATGACCATGTCATCCCGTCTATACTGTTAATGCATCTTTATATTCTCAGTATCAAATTTAAACATTTCATCAAAAATATATAAGTTCCGGCTATATCAAGTATATTGGTCATCTTAGCAGTGTGCGCACGCGCACCTGCATTCATGTTCATAATGACCATGCCATCTTGTCTAAACTTATAATTTGTCTGCTTATTCTTAGTATCAAAGCTTTTCATCAAAAATATAAAAGTTACGGCTATATTAAGTATATTGGTCATTTAACACATTGCACGCGCGCGCATGTGCATGCATGTGCATGATGTCCACATCAACTTGCCTACACTTTTAATATATCTGTATATTCTTAACATCAAAGCTTTTCATCAAA
Organism: Saccostrea echinata; assembly: GCF_033153115.1. Taxonomy (NCBI): domain Eukaryota; kingdom Metazoa; phylum Mollusca; class Bivalvia; order Ostreida; family Ostreidae; genus Saccostrea; species Saccostrea echinata. Next base: position 32,252,387 of record NW_026889758.1, on the reverse strand, counting down.
AAATATAAAAATTACGGCTATATTAAGTATATTTGTCATTTAACACATTGCACGCGCGCGCACGTGCATGCATATGCATGCATGTGCGTGATGACCATGTCAACTTGTCTACACTTCTAATATATATAAATATTTTGAGTATCAAAGCATTTCATCAAAAAGTATATAAGTTACGACTATATCAAGTATATTGGTCATTTTACGCTTTGCGCGTGCGCGCACGTGCATGCATGCGCATGTTGACCATGTCATCTTGTTTACACTTTTAATATATCCTTATATTCTGAATATCAAAGCATTTCATCAAAAAATATAAAAGTTACAGCTATATCAAATATATTGGTCATTTTACGCAATGCACGCGCACGCACGTGCATGCACGTGCGCGCAAAATGACCTTCGTTCCGCAAATCTACATAACATGCCTAGTTACCCTAAAAAGGTTTCACCTCAATCGGATGAGTAGGTTACGAGATCACTCACGGACAAAAAAGTACCCAGGAAGAAAAATAATAATAACTAGACTCTTGTTGCCATGGCAACAAAAAGGTCTTCCGTTCCTATATGATATCGTTTGTACTGTTTTTTTTTTCTGTAGAGAAACGTGTACAGTATGTAATAATTAAGTTGTAAAGAATCTAAAATTTGTCCTTTCGGTACTTGTCATCCATTGATTTTTACTGCAAAATTAATGTATCTGTTGTCCTTATATATGAAATTGTATGCATATTTTTTCATTAGTAGAAGCATATCTAAACTATTTTTAAATTTAAAAGTTAAATGGGGGGGGGGTATCTAGAAAACAACCTGTCAGTTCTTACAGTACTTTGATTTTCACTGCTAAAATGAAAGTATCCACCGTACTTATATATAAACATGAGAAATTATAAAACATGTAGTGTATGAATTGAATTTTGCATTTAGAGAAACATCTTTATATAAGTCAAAGTAAAAAACAATACTAAATATCCTTTCAGTCCTTACGGTACTTTGATTTTTATTGGCTAATGAAAATAGCTTCCATAGATAACTTATTGTGTGCATTGATTTTTATGTATAGAAAAACATGCTTGTTTATACTATACTGTAGTAAGAAAAAAAGTGGGTATCTAAAACAGTCCTCTCAGTACTTCAGGTACTTTGATATTTACTGCATATATAATATATATTATATTATTATATTATATATATATAATATATGATATATGATACTGTATGTATTGATTTTTGTATGCAGAGAAACATGTAAACATAACCTTCATGTAAGTTAAAGTAAGAAATGCCCTCTCAGTACTTTCAGTACTTTGATTTTTTTAAGCAAACCGAAAATAGCTGAAATCTACAAAACGGGTGATCTGATTTCAAAACAAATCAAATATTTGGCACTTATGGACGTATCTCTATTATGCCTAAAAATATCTTGAAAAAATATTTAAAAAAAAAAAAGTCGAAAATTAACTGAAACACAAATTCAGTTCCGGTTTGGACAGGAAGTTCCAGACACAAACAAAAATCACGTAGAAACAAAAAGAATGTGATGATCTATTATTTCTGTAAATTTCACATCTAAACCTCAAACCCCTTCTGAGAAAAACACCGGACAAAAGTGCATTTTAAAATTTGAAATTCGGTCAAAACTTCGGACCGGAAGTGATTTTTTCAAAAAACGGAATTTTATATAAACTTCACATATCAACCTATTATCCTGTAAAAAATTGTGAAAATCTATCGAAACATCTCTGAGTAATCGCGCTCACAAAATTTGGGAGGAATAATAATAATAATAACTAGACTCTTGTTGCCATGGCAACAAAAAAGTCTTCCGTTCTACTAAATCTGTAAGAATTTGCTTTTTTCTGTGTAAAAAACATACATATCATATTTACTGTGAAAGAAATAAATAACTGGAGGAAAGTCCTTTCAGTACTTAAGGTACTTTGATTTTCATGATCAATCTTGTATCTATGAGAGATTTACGTATATCATAGAGCAAGGATAATTAGCATTTAAAAAAAAATGTTTGCAATCATTTCTAAGACAAACAAACAGACGAACGAACACCGTACTATCATAAACTTTACTGTGTATATGTTCTGGCATAATTGTGATGGTGTTATAAAAAATATAATGAATTAAGTTAGTAGCAAGTTAAACGTAAAGTCACGGAGTTTTGAATATAATATAATATTAAGATTTGACAGCATACCTATAAGAAAGATTATTCAATTACAGTAATTATTCAGCAATCGATTGATTGATTAATTGATTGATTGATTGATTGACTATTCATCTTCTTCTCTTAGAATCATTTGGCCCATATATCACACTGGTCAAATCCTGACATTATATGAGAAGAAAAACATTTAGCGTATTAGATAATCAAACGCTCTCGTGTTATGATCAATCCATTCTATTCATGTAAATGATATCTATGTAGAATTCAAACGTATGCTGGAGATGCCCGTTTTCATACTTGTATTAAATGTTTAGTCAGTAACAAGTCTTCCCCATGATGGCAAATTCACAGCTAATTAGTTACCTATTTAAAATTCTAATGTAAGCCTCGTATTGCACCACCGAAACACTAAATCTGTGTCAGAGTCAAGAGATTTTAGTGCGTTACAGGTCAAAGTGTTAACAATGAGTAGGTTGTTTGCTTAGTTCATTAAAATTTCAAATTAAATTTTTCTTTGTCATCCTATCAAAGTTTAAATAAAAGTGATGCACCAACTACGGGTGTATATATATGATAAATTCTCAAATTTACTTTCTTTTGTTTGTTCTTTAACGTCCCACTCGTGAATTTATCACTCACATGGAGACGCCAGCACTCGCCGGTGGAGACTGCAAATTTTTGTCCTATACTTTGGCACTTATCGCCATTGATCAGTGAGGAATCTTTTTTGTGCCAGCACCTTCTGCGACACGGGACTTCGATTTATACGATCTCATCCAAAGGACCGGTCTCCACGTCCCACAATCGAAGTTCATAATACCGAGATATTTTATTTTTTAATTTTATTTTATTTTTTCACAGGTTTGTTGCATTGGATATACTTAAAGATCATACTTCAAGATCATTTCGAACTCAGGCTATTTTATTACAGCGTCGGGTGATTTTGATTGACAGGTCAACACACGTGCACTTCGTGTGATACTTTTTAAGCAGAAAAATATACAGGATGTGACCATGACTGACTATGAAATCAGAAAACATTTAATAAAGAATGGGTGTGACTAATATAGAACTAATTTTTGGTCTATGTAAATGGATAGGAGGATTGGGATTAAGAGGGAATCTCTCTCTCTCTCTCTCTCTCTCTCTCTCTCTCAGACGTAAATTGAACATTTCAGTATCATAATGACAAATCTACCATTATAGAATATAAAATTCTGTATATAAGTAAATGGTAATTATAACCACATGTTCCAGATTTAAAACTAAAACGAATATATTTCAAATGCCTAGCTGCACGAACGTCTCTAAATATTAATCAAGACGGGGGGGGGGGGGGCTTCAAAGGAATTAGATAGTTTTATGAATTATAAGGAAAAGTACGGACGTCAGTTGCATGTACATAATTATATATCAATACATAAAATTGTGTTCATTCAGGTAAATGTATGTACCTATCCCACATATCAACAGGACCTGTGCAATTTTTTTATCATGGTTTTTTTTTTCTCAAAAGAAACATACAGAGTAGCATTATTCACACAGAATCGCATTTTCACATATTTTTTTTAACTCTGGAGTATTTCACAAGAATCCAAGAATCGCCTTTTCACATCTTTTACAACTCATTGGGTATATAGAATATAGATCATGTGACATAAATAATTTAACTTTTTATCAAAAATACATGTAATAACCAAATCTAATCTATATATTGATTTTCTTTCTTTTAAGTGACAGATATCAATTTATTTCCAAAGGCTTTAATACAGTCTGTATTACAAATTTCTATCGCTCAGTTCCTTTTTGAGTGTACGTAATATTTTTTAATATCGAAAAAAAAAACTCGGAAATCGGGATAATTTCGCATTCAAATCATAGAGAATAATAAATCGTCTGCATTATAGAAGGCTTAGTAACTATCTTATTCTGAACTTACTATACGAGATAGATAAAATTGCATGCCTGTCCATCACTATAAATGTATATTCAGTGCATATAATATATTTACTTGAATTATATACCTAGCATATATAGTAATTTTTTTTTTAGATACATGTATATTCATGTGTAAATCAATTAACTGTCAATACAGACTTACACTACACTGGCAACTTTAAACCATACATGCACTGGAAGCAGTAACCAATGTACTCTTACATTTAGAGGAGTGAATATGGAACGTCTAAATATTTATTCTATCTATATATGGAGAGTGTATATGTCTCTGACGTCATCGATACTATTTCCGCCTTTATCTCGAAAGTTCTATTCTCACTTACAAGTCAGAGTTATCTTTCTTTGCCCATTGTCTACACACTAGGTAAATAGGGAAAATGAGGGTACCGAAAATCTACAAAATGTGGAATCTGATTTCAAAACAAATTATATATTTAGTATTTGTAGAATAACCTCTGTTATACATAATAATATCTTGAAAAAATATTAAAAAACAAAAAAGTTAAAAATTGACCAAACACAAGTTCACTTCCGGTTCGGACAGGAAGTACCGGAAATACACAAAAACAACTTCGAAACAAAGAGAATGTCATGGTCTAATACTCCTGTAAATTTCACATCTTTACCTCAAACTGTTTCCGAGAAAAATTCCGGACAAAAGTCCATTTAAAAATTGGAAATTCGGCCGTAACTTCGGACCGGAAGTGAATTTTTCAAAAAACGGAATTTTATATAAACTTCATATATCAGCCTACCATCATGTGAAAAATTGTAAAAATCTATCCAACCATCTCTGAGTAATTGCGCTCACAAAATTTGGGAGGAATAATAATAATAATAACTAGACTCTTGTTGCCATGGCAACAAAAAAGTCTTCCGTTCTTCTAAATCTGTAAGAATTTGCTTTTTTTCTGTGTAAAAAACATACATATCATATTTACTGTGAAAGAAAAAAATAACTGGAGGAAAGTCCTTTCAGTACTTAAGGTACTTTGATTTTCATTATCAATCTTGTATAATACATTTTGCACCTATAAGAGATATACGTATATCATTAGCAATTTTAAAAAAAATTGTTTGCAATCATTTCTAAGGCAAACAAACAGACGAACGAACACCGTACCATCATGTATGTTTTGGCATAATTGTGTATGGTGTTATAAAAAAATATAATGAATTAAGTTAGTATCACATTAAACGTAAAGTCACTGAGTTTTGTAAAGTTATAATATCAAGATTTGACAGCATACCTATAAGACAGATTATTCAATTACAGTAATTCTTCAGCAATCGATTGATTGATTATACGTATGTTGTTTAACGTCCCTCTCCAGAATTTTTCACTTACATGGAGACGACACCACTCTGCGGTGGAGACTGCAAATTTTTGTCCTATACTTTGGCACTTATCGCAATTGAGCAGAGGGGAATCTTTTTTATGCCAGCACCTTCTGCGACAAGGGACCTCGATTTATACGATCTCATCCAAAGGACCGGTCTCCACGTCCCACAATCGAAGTTCATAATACCGAGATATTTTCTTTTTTATTTTATTCTATTTTTTCACAAGTTTGTTGCATCAGATTTACTTAAAGATCATACTTCAAGATCATTTCAAACTCAGGCTACTTAATTGCAGTGCATACAGCGTCAAGTGATTTTGATTGACAGGTCAACACAGGTGCACTTCATGTGATACTTTTTAAGCTGAAAAATATACAGAATGTGACCATGACTATGAAATCAGAAAACATTTAATAAAGAATGGGTGTGACCGATATAGAACTAATTTTTGGTCTATGTAAATGGATAGGAGGATCGGGATTAAGAGGGAATCTCTCTCTCTCCTCTCTCTCTCTCTCTCTCTCTCTCAGACGTAAATTGAACATTTCATAATGACAAATCTACCATTATAGAATATGAAATTCTGTATACATGTAAATGGTAATTATATTCACATGTTCCAGATTTAAATCTAAACCGAATATATAATTCAAATGCCTAGCTGCACGAACGTCTCCAAATATTAATCAAGACGGGGGGGGGGGGGAGGGGAGGGGGAGGAGGCTTCAAAGGAATTAGATAGTTTTATGTTTTATGAATTATAAGGAAAAGTACGGACGTCAGTTGCATGTACATAATTATATATCACTGCATAAAATTGTATTCATTCAGGTATACTTATCCCACATATCAAGAGACCTGTGCAATTTTTTTTATCATGGTTTTTTTTTCAAAAGAAACATATAGCGTAGCATTATTTCACACAGAATCGCGTTTTCACATATTTTTTTTAACTCTTTGAGTATTTCACAAGAATCCAAGAATCGTCTTTTCACATCTTTTATAATTTCTTGGGTATATAGAGTATAGATCATGTGTCATAAATAATTTAACTTTTTATCAAATATACATGTAATAACCAAATCTAATCTATAGATTGATTTTCTTTCTTTTAAGTGGCAGATATCAATTTATTTATAAAGGCTTTAAAACAGTACTGTATTACAATTTTCTATCGCTCAATTCCTTTTTGAGTGTATGTAATATTTTTTAATATCGAAATTAAAACTCGGAAATCGGGATAATTTCGCATTCAAATCATAGAGAATAATAAATCGTCTACATTATAGAAGGCTTATAACTATCGTATTCTGAACTTACTATACGAGATAGATAAAATTGCATGCCTGTCCATCACTATAAATGTATATTCAGTGCTTATAATATATTTACTTGAATTAGCTACCTAGCACATATATTAATTTTTTTTAGATATATTCATGTGTAAATCAATTAACTGTCAATACAGACTTACACTGCACTGGCAACTTCAAACTTTACATGCACTGGAAGCGGTAACCAACGTACTCTTAAATTTTGAAGAGTGAATATAGAACGTCTAAATATTTTGATATGGAGAGTGTATATGTCTCTGACGTCATCGATACTATTTCCGCCTTTATCTCGAAAGTTCTATGCTCACTTACAAGTCAGAGTTATCTTTCTTTGCCCATTGTCTACACACTAGGTAAATAGGGAAAATGAGGGTACCGAAAATCTACAAAATGTGGAATCTGATTTCAAAACAAATTATATATTTAGTATTTGTAGAATAACCTCTGTTATACATAATAATATCTTGAAAAAATATTAAAAAACAAAAAAGTTGAAAATTGACCAAACACAAGTTCACTTCCGGTTCGGACAGGAAGTACCGGAAACACACGAAAACAACTTCGAAACAAAGAGAATGTCATGATCTAATACCCCTGTAAATTTCACATCTTTATCTCAAACCGTTTCCGAGAAAAATTCCGGACAAAAGTCCATTTAAAAATTGCAAATTCGGCCGTAACTTCGGACCGGAAGTGAATTTTTCAAAAAAGGGAATTTTATATAAACTTCATATATCAGCCTACTATCATGTGAAAAATTGTGAAAATCTATCCAACCATCTCTGAGTAATCGCGCTCACAAAATTTGGGAGGAATAATAATAATAATAATAATAATAACTAGACTCTTGTTGCCATGGCAACAAAAAAGTCTTCCGTTCTTCTAAATCTGTAAGAATTTGCTTTTTTCTGTGTAAAAAACATACATATCATATTTTCTGTGAAAGAAAGAAATAACTGGAAAAAAGTCCTTTCATTACTTAAGGTACTTTGATTTTCATTATCAATCTTGTATAATACATTTTGCACCTATAAGAGATATACGTTTATCATTTGCATTTTTAAAAAAAAATTGTTTGCAATCATTTCTAAGACAAACAAACAGACAAACGAACACCGTACTATCATAAACTTCACTGTGTATATGTTTCGGCATAATTGTGATGGTGTTATAAAAAATATAATGAATTAAGTTAGTATCACATTAAACGTAAAGTCACTGAGTTTTGTAAAGTTATAATATCAAGATTTGACAGCATACCTATAAGACAGATTATTCAATTACAGTAATTCTTCAGAAATCGATTGATTGATTGATTATACGTATGTTGTTTAACGTCTCTCTCCAGAATTTTTCACTCACATGGAGATGCCACCACTCGCCGGTGGAGACTGCAAATTTTTGTCCTATACTTTGGCGCTTATCGCAATTGAGCAGTGAGGAATCTTTTTTATGCCAGCACCTTCTGCGACAAGGGACCTCGATTTATACGATCTCATCCAAAGGATCGGTCTCCACGTCCCACAATCGAAGTTCATAATACCGAGATATTTTATTTTTTATTTTATTCTATTCTTTCACAAGTTTATTGCATCAAATTTACTTAAAGATCATACTTCAAGATCATTTCGAACTCAGGCTACTTAATTGCAGTGCATACAGCGTCAAGTGATTTTGATTGACAGGTCAACACACGTGCACTTCGTGTGATACTTTTTAAGCTGAAAAATACACAGGATGAGATCATGACTATGAAATCAGAAAACATCTAATAAAGAATGGGTGTGACCGATATAGAACTAATTTTTGGTCTGGATCGGGATTAAGAAGGAATCTCTCCTCTCTCTCTCTCTCTCTCTCTCTCACATGTAAATTGAACATTTCATAACTATAGAATATGAAATTCTGTATACATGTAAACGGTAATGTTATTCACATGTTCCAGATTTAAATCTAAAACGAATATATAATTCAAATGCCTAGCTGCACGAACGTCTCCAAATATTAATCAAGACGGGGGGGGGGGGGGCTTCAAAGGAATTAGATAATTTTATGTTTTATGAATTATAAGGAAAAGTACGGACGTCAGTTGCATGTACATGATTATATATCATTGCATAAAATTGTGTTCATTCAGATATACTTATCCCACATATCAACAGACCTGTACAATTTTTTTATCATGTTTTTTTTTCAAAAGAAACATATAGCGTACCATTATTTCACACACTCTTTAACTCTTTGAGTATTTCACAAGAATCCAAGAATCGCCTTTTCACATCTTTTATAATTCCTTGGGTATATAGAATATAGATCATGTGTCATAAATAATTTAACCTTTTATCAAATATACATGTAATAACCAAATCTAATCTATAGATTGATTTTCTTTCTTTTCAGTGGCAGATATCAATTTATTTATAAAGGCTTTAAAACAGTACTGTATTACAATTTTCTATCGCTTAATTCCTTTTTTGAGTGTATGTAATATTTTTTAATATCGAAAGTAAAACTCGGAAATCGGGATAATTTCGCATTCAAATCATAGAGAATAATAAATCGTCTGCATTATAGAAGGCTTATAACTATCATATTCTGGACTTAATATACGAAATAGATAAAACTGCATGCCTGTTCATCACTATAAATGTATATTTAGTGCTTATAATATATTTACTTGAATTAGGTACCTAGCATATATATTAATTTTTTTTAGATATATTCATGTGTAAATCAATTAACTGTCAATACAGACTTACACTACACTGGCACCTTCAAACTTTACATGCACTGGAAGCGGTAACCAACGTACTCTTAAATTTTGAAGAGTGAATATAGAACGTCTAAATATTTTGATATGGAGAGTGTATATGTCTCTGACGTCATCGATACTATTTCCGCCTTTATCTCGAAAGTTCTATTCTCACTTACAAGTCACAGTTATCTTTCTTTGCCCATTGTCTACACACTAGGTAAATAGGGAAAATGAGGGTACCGAAAATCTGCAAAATGTGGAATCTGATTTCAAAACAAATTATATATTTAGTATTTGTAGAATAACCTCTGTTATACATAATAATATCTTGAAAAAATATTAAAAAACAAAAAAGTTGAAAATTGACCAAACACAAGTTCACTTCCGGTTCGGACAGGAAGTACCGGAAACACACGAAAACAACTTCGAAACAAAGAGAATGTCATGATCTAATACCCCTGTAAATTTCACATCTTTACCTCAAACCGTTTCCGAGAAAAATTCCGGACAAAAGTCCATTTAAAAATTGGAAATACGGCCGTAACTTCGGACCGGAAGTGAATTTTTCAAAAAACGGAATTTTATATAAACTTCATATATCAGCCTACTATCATGTGAAAAATTGTGAAAATCTATCCAACCATCTCTGAGTAATTGCGCTCACAAAATTTGGGAGGAATAATAATAATAATAATAATAATAATAACTAGACTCTTGTTGCCATGGCAACAAAAAAGTCTTCCGTTCTTCTAAATCTGTAAGAATTTGCTTTTTTCTGTGTAAAAAACATACATATCATATTTACTGTGAAAGAAAAAAATAACTGGAAATAAAGTCCTTTCAGTACTTAAGGTACTTTGATTTTCATTATCAATCTTGTATAATGCATTTGGCACCTATAAGAGATATACGTAATATATCATTAGCAATTTAAAAAAAATTGTTTGCAATCATTTCTAAGACAAACAAACAGACGAACACCGTACTATCATAAACTTCACTGTGTGTATGTTTTGGCATAATTGTGTATGGTGTTATAAAAAAATATAATGAATTAAGTTAGTATCACATTAACCTAAAGTATCTGAGTTTTGTAAAGTTATAATATCAAGATTTGACAGCAGACCTATAAGACAGATTATTCAATTACAGTAATTCTTCAGCAATCGATTGATTGATTATACGTATGTTGTTTAACGTCCCTCTCCAGAATTTTTCACTCACATGGAGACGCCACCACTCGCCGGTGGAGACTGCAAATTTTTGTCCTATACTTTGGCACTTATCGCAATTGAGCAGAGGGGAATCTTTTTTTATGCCAGCACCTTCTGCAAAAAGGGACCTCGATTTATACGATCTCATCCAAAGGACCGGTCTCCACGTACCACAATCGAAGTTTATAATACCGAGATATTTTATTTTTTATTTTATTCTATTTTTTCACAAGTTTGTTGCATCAGATTTACTTAAGATCATGCTTCAAGATCATTTCGAACTCAGGCTACGTAATTGCAGTGCATACAGCGTCAAGTGATTTTGATTGACAGGTCAACACAGGTGCACTTCGTGTGATACTTTTTAAGCTGAAAAATATACAGGATGTGACCATGACTGACTATGAAATCAGAAAACATTTAGGGCGAATTTGTTTCTCAAAAACTGGTTTTAGTTTTGAACTAGTTTTGTAAACTGTTCATTTGTTCCACAAACTGCTTTTAAACTAGTTTAAACCCAGAACCGGTTTTCCATTTGTTTTTGCTGTAACTGAAACCAGTTCGTTAAACCAACCAAACCACCTCCGATGGTGGTTTATTCGGTTTACGAAAGAGCGGGAAGTATTCCAGTATGGCGGTGATGAAAGGTGGTGACTATTTTAACAAAGAAAAAAGTTATAGATGATTGTTTTTTCGAGGACAAACAACTCTTTTTGACTTTAATGCCACATTCTGATGTTTTATATAAAGCTTCAGAGAATAGATATATGCTGCATATTGTAATGGTGTTTGTTCAATGATAATTTTCAAAAATAAGTTCTGAATCATATGAACAAACTTTAACATGTATGGTAAATTGTAGAACATACTATAAAAACAGTTTTAATGTTGGAAATCTAAAGAGTATAATTATAAATACCCAAATTTTTATCTTTCCATGTGTTAAAAATGTAGAAATTGATCATCTGATGAATCTTTGAGGCATTATAAAATTAATGTAAATACTGCATTTTTAAGTAAGATAAACAAGGAACAAAAAACTATAATTTCTTGGATTCTTTTATTAAGAAAAAGATTTTAACTTTATTTGCATGTGTAATTTGGTTAATATGTTGTTCTAGCTCTTCATATTAAAGTTCCTACATTGTAAATGCACATGAAAAACGTCATAAAATTCTTGCAATTCTATCTCTTTTTTTCATCAGCAGCATTATTTCCGCGTTAAATTTCCAATTAACATGATTAATATTAATATAATTTATCACAGGGACTTGAGACAATCTTAGCAAAATCGGGTATATAGTATAATAGTATTAATATATAATAATATTATACTATATACCCGATTTTGCTAAGATTGTCTCAAGTCCCTGTGTAATTAATCATGCATGCATCTTTTAGATGCCATCTTGTATAAACTGTTCATTTGTTTTACCGAGGTAAACCGGATCGAAACTTATAACCAGTTTGAAAACTAGTTTTAAACCTTAAACCAAAACCTGAACTAGTTTAGGTGCAACACATTCGCCCTTAATAAAGAATGGGTGTGACCGATATAGAACTAATTTTTGCTCTATGTAAATGGATAGGAGGATCGGGATTAAGAGGGAATCTCTCTCTCCCCCCCCCTCTCTCTCTCTCTCTCAGACGTAAATTGAACATTTCATAATGACAAATCTACCATTATAGAATATGAAATTCTGTATACATGTAAATGGTAATTATATTCATATGTTCCAGATTTAAATCTAAAACGAATATATAATTCAAATGCCTAGCTGCACGAACGTCTCCAAATATTAATCAAGACGGGGGTGGGGGGGGGGGGGTGGGGGGAGTCTTCAAAGGAATTAGATAGTTTTATGTTTTATGAATTATAAGGAAAAGTACGGACGTCAGTTGCATGTACATAATTATATATCATTGCATAAAATTGTGTTCATTCAGGTATACTTATCCCACATATCAACAGACCTAATGTGCAATTTTTTTTTCATGTTTTTTTTTTTTTCAAAAGAAACATATAGCGTACCATTATTTCACACAGAATCGCGTTTTCACATATTTTTTTTAACTCTTTGAGTATTTCACAAGAATCCATGCCCAAGAATCGTCTTTTCACATCTTTTATAATTCCTTGGGTATATAGAATATAGATCATGTGTCATAAATAATTTAACTTTTTATCAAATTTACATGTAATAACAAAATCTAATCTACAGATTGATTTTCTTTCTTTTAAGTGGCAGATGTCAATTTATTTATAAAGGCTTTAAAACAGTACTGTATTACAATTTTCTATCGCTCAATTCCTTTTTGAGTGTATGTAATATTTTTCTTAATATCGAAAATAAAATTCGGAAATCGGGATAATTTCGCATTCAAATCATAGAGAATAATAAATCGTCTGCATTATAGAAGGCTTATAACTATCGTATTCTGAACTTACTATACGAGATAGATAAAACTGCATTCCTGTCCATCACTATAAATGTATACTCAGTGCTTATAAAATATTTACTTGAATTAGGTACCTAGCATATATATTTTTTTATTTTTTTTTTAGATATATTCATGTGTAAATAAATTAACTGTCAATACAGACTTACACTACACTGGCAACTTTAAACTATACATGCATTGGAAGTGGTAACCAACGTACTCTTATATTTAGAAGAGTGAAAATGGAACGTCTAAATATTTTGATATGGAGAGTGTATATGTCTCTTACGTCATCGATACTATTTCCGCCTTTATCTCGAAAGTTCTATTCTCACTTACAAGTCAGAGTTATCTTTCTTTGCCCATTGTCTACACACTAGGTAAATAGGGAAAATGAGGGTACCGAAAATCTGCAAAATGTGGAATCTGATTTCAAAACAAATTATATATTTAGTATTTGTAGAATAACCTCTGTTATACATAATAATATCTTGAAAAAATATTAAAAAACAAAAAAGTTGAAAATTGACCAAACACAAGTTCACTTCCGGTTCGGACAGGAAGTACCGGAAACACACGAAAACAACTTCGAAACAAAGAGAATGTCATGATCTAATACTCCTGTAAATTTCACATCTTTACCTCAAACCGTTTCCGAGAAAAATTCCGGACAAAAGTGCATTTAAAAAGTGGAAATTCGGCCGTAACTTCGGACCGGAAGTGAATTTTTCAAAAAACGGAATTTTATATAAACTTCATATATCAGCCTACTATCATGTGAAAAATTGTGAAAATCTATCCAACCATCTCTGAGTAATCGAGCTCACAAAATTTGGGAGGAATAATAATAATAATAATAATAATAATAATAAAAAGAAACAATACAATCACTATAAGTCTTCCGTTGTGAACGGAAGACTTAATAATAAAAAGAAACAATACAATCACTATAAGTCTTCCGTTGTGAACGGAAGACTTAATAATAAAAAGAAACAATACAAACACTATAAGTCTTCCGTTGTGAACGGAAGACTTAATTAATAAAAGAACAAAATTCTCATTTCTCTACTACGAGGATTTTAACATCGGGCTCGGAGTTGGTTTTATTCCCAAGACAAGACTGGGTTAGAGTCGACTAAGGGTATCACACCGGTAATTGACCAATTAAAATGAACTTAGTCAATTGTAGTTCCATACATATAAAACTGATTTTCCTTTCTTTTGAGAATTTTTTTTTTTATTTCCTTCCAGGCCATTTTGACAACTCTGCTTCCTGTGCCTAGTAAATTTTATGTACTTTGTAAATAAATCGAGGTTTTTGACAGGAACTATTTCTTTCAAGGCATAGGAGGCTACTTCCTTTGGTGTTTTTGAGATGTTTATAAAGACATTGAAAACACGTGGATTTGAGGGTAGCCCCGTTTGCAGATGGACAAAATAAGAAAATGCCGTGTACGTACCCTGGTTTTTGGGTGTCAGCTAATGTGACAGGTATTGTTTAACACCTCCTTATTAATATTTGTTCATGAATTCAAATACCTGATTTTTTTTTACGGGGAAGAAACGTGTATTGCTTTTTAATATACCGAAAATCGCTATTTCTGTAGATTGTTTAATTCTAAAAAAAAATTCAAATAAATTTCAAAAGTAAAATAAAAGAAGAATGCTTGGTATTAAAATATTATTTCGTATCAGTAGAAATGAATGCTATTAACGACATCTGAAGAAATAGGCTATAAAAGGTTTATATCATATCTTTTTTCATCTGCACTTAAATTTCAAACACGACAGAATTTGTCATTTTTGCCGTAAACATTCATAATTTCTATGTACTTTAGAGACTCACCGTAAAACTTTCAGGAAACTTTCTATGAGGTCTTTTCTGCACTTCCCTGAAATTTTATGTGATCCGAGGTGTCGTTTAAGTTTTAGAGAAAATTTTCTAGGTTGCTATTAATTTTTTTATTATAAGAAGGGGGGGGGGGGTGGTACTTAGTGTGTCTAAGCATTTGTTAAAGTGAGAGTTGTAAATACTTCCACAAACTTAAGCTTGATTGTGACCTTTGGGTGAAGGGGTCAAAGGTCAAGGTCATTAAAAAATCAAGTATATTAGTCGATTTAGGCATTACACGTGCGTGCACGTGTATGGATGTACATGATAACCATGTCATCTTGTCTTCACTATAAATACTTCTTTTTATTCTGAGTATTAAAGCTTGTCATCAAAAAATGTAAAAGTTATAGTTATATCAAATAAAAGTACCATTTTAGCACTGCATGCGCGCACAGGTGCATGTATTGCAAGATGACTGTGTCACCTTGTCTACACTATTTATACATATTTTTATCTTCAAAATTAAAAGCATTACATCAAAAAATATAAAAGTTCGACTAAATAAATTTTATTGGTCATTTAAGGAATTGCACGCGCGCGCACGTGCATGCATGTGCATGGAGAGTGTATATGTCTCTGACGTCATCGATACTATTTCCGCTTTTATCTCGAAAGTTCTATTCTCACTTACAAGTCAGAGTTATCTTTCTTTGCCCACTGTATACACACTAGGTAAATAGGGAAAATGACGGTACCGAAAATCTCCAAAATGTGGAATCTGATTTCAAAACAAATTATATATTTAGTATTTGTAGAATAACCTATGTTATACATAATAATATCTTGAAAAAATATTAAAAAACAAAAAAGTTGAAAATTGACCAAACACAAGTTCATTTCCGGTTCGGACAGGAAGTACCGGAAACACACGAAAACAACTTCGAAACAAAGAGAACGTCATGATCTAATACTCCTGTAAATTTCACATCTTAACCTCAAACCGTTTCCGAGAAAAATTCCGGACAAAAGTCCATTTAAAAATTGGAAATTCGGCCGTAACTTCGGACCGGAAGTGAATTTTTCAAAAAACGGAATTTTATATAAACTTCATATATCAGCCTACTATCATGTGAAAAATTGTGAAAATCTATCCAACCATCTCTGAGTAATCGCGCTCACAAAATTTGGGAGGAATAATAATAATAATAATAATAATAATAATAAAAAGAAACAATACAAACACTATAAGTCTTCCGTTGTGAACGGAAGACTTAATAATAATAAAAAGAAACAATACAATCACTATAAGTCTTCCGTTGTGAACGGAAGACTTAATAAAAAGAAACAATACAAACACTATAAGTCTTCCGTTGTGAACGGAAGACTTAATAAAAAGAAACAATACAATCACTATAGGTCTTCCATTGTGAACGGAAGACCTAATAAGAAACAGAGTAAAAACAATATGTTCCCAAACTTCGTTTGGGGAACATAGCTAGATGCGTTTCTTGTTGCTAGGGCAACAAGTGGTCTTCCGACCGAACTTTTCTCCAGAACGCTATGCTATCTCACTTCATTTAATACTTTATTAAAGGTATTTTTCGTTTGCGTTCATGTAACATTTTCTTTCAACATAGATCATAATTATGAAAGGATTTCTGTATAATCTCTCTTAACAATGCTTTAAAAAATAAGCAAAAACTATCATACATGTCTTCACGGAGAAAAAATATTATTTACAACTGAAAAAAGAGAGAAACAATCCCCCGCCCCAGCAGGATTCGAACCCGCAACATACGAGAAAGTTTGGATCGGTCATATCTTTGCAATAAATGCATCAATCAAAATGATGAAAACATACATAGAATTCTTAGAAGACTCTCTATTAACCCTGTAAATTTCAAAGAAAAATATTGAAAAACAAAAAAGTTGCAAATTTAACATTTTTCAATTCACTTCCGTTCGCGACCGGAAGTACGAACGACGAAAAATAAAGGTCGATCGATATATCTCCATTTGATGCTCTATTACATCAGTGAGTTTCAATTTCTGATCTTTAGCCGTTCTCGAGAAAATTAACGGACAAAATTCCATTTAAAAAATACAATTTTCCCCAAAAATCGCGAACGGATGTGAATTTCAAAAAAGTGAGGGACACCCCTGGAGATATATTCATGATGCATCTTCCCTGAAAAAATCTTTAGAATTGAATCACGCTTAGCTGAGATATCGCCTGTACTATGAAAAGTGGAATAATAATAATAATAGAAAACAGAAGGAAAACAATAAGGTCTTCCGAAGGAAGTCGGAAGACCTTAATAATAATAATAATAAGAAACAGAGTAAAAACAATATGTTCCCAAACTTCGTTTGGAGAACATAATAAGATTGATACGTCACCATTGTGTTTTATAACGCGAACTAACCCTCTGTGGCCACATGTTGTCGGCACCAAATGAGAGTAAAACAAAAGCCGCCGTTCTGATAAAAAACGGATTTTGATGAAATTTTATTTTATAGATATGATAAACAATAAAAAAAAATATTTAAATAATCTTATTAAAAAAACTTTTCAGTCGGCACGATTTAAGTGGGTCGGTCGCGTTAGGGGAAACAAAGGTATTTTTTATTTTGGCCTCATGATCAAAAGTTCAAGTTTAAACGTGTAAAGTTAACTGTAGATGTTACTCGTAAGTGAAAGGTTGTCATAAATGGATCACATAGACCCTGCCATGTTTTGTTCATGTTCTATATGTTATTTTTCAAG
Source organism: Saccostrea echinata (assembly GCF_033153115.1). Lineage (NCBI taxonomy): Eukaryota > Metazoa > Mollusca > Bivalvia > Ostreida > Ostreidae > Saccostrea > Saccostrea echinata. The sequence continues at coordinate 32,234,562 of NW_026889758.1, read as the reverse complement.
GTAAAATTAAAAACATGATTACCTAACAGACAATTGGATTAAAAAGAATAGGACACACAAAACGGATCAAATTTTTAAAGTGCAAAGGTAAAATACAAGTCAACTTGAAAAAATTAACACTTTTTATCAACGTTAGAATCTGACAATTGTAAGAGATCATCCTCAACAGAATTAAATGTAAAAGACAAGGAGAAAAATGCGACAGAGCAGACTATGATTCGAACCGGCCCACCTGAATCACAAGTTAAATGCTCTAACCAACTGAGCTATTGCCACCTGTGATCGAGTCTGCCTGCATTCCTCATTCCTTAAAGCCCCCCTCCCCCTTCGCAGTTTTCAATTCTCCAATATAATGAAAGATAGTGAGTCAATATCATGTGTTTCTTTTAAGATAATTGTATCATAAAGCTAAAAATTTATGAGAAATATGAATAAGGCGAAGTTCTAAGATCTCCGCTGCATGGTAAAAGCAAGAAAAGACTGCAAAATGTAAGTGCTGGAAAAAGAAAAGTATCTATGGTGTAGTTGTTACCAGTGTCTTTTATTTTTAGCGTGAAACTTGTAAACTACGAAAGCTTATTAGGATCAATCTATGGAGAAAAATTTTAAAAGGCGTTATAACGCCTTTCAAAAAGGCGTAATAACGCCTTTTTGAACGGCTTTATTACGCCTTTCTAAAAGGGGTTATTACGCCTTTTCAAAAGGCGTTATTACGCCTTTCCAAAAGGCGTTATTACGCCTCTCCAAAAGGCGTTATTACGCCTAAACAACATTGAATTGGAGCAATCAAAATAATTTTGTGAAGTATGAAGAGACCCACGAATTCATGTCCACCATGAAATGCAAAATGTTACATACTGAGCTACTCAACAATTCTTCATCCATAAAATCAAATCCCCAAGGAATTTTTTCTCAAACCACGAAATTTTGACCCCACGAAAATATGTGATTTTACAGTATTCAAACTTATATCAGTATTTTTTTTTTTTTGGGGGGGGGGAGGGGGACAAACTCACCCAGGTGACCTCGACTGACTTTTGAATCAACCAAAGATACCTTTATCTCGAAATCACAATTCATCTGTTTTCCTGCCATATTTGCCTCAACCACCCCTCCTTGAAAAATGTCGTCAGGACACCACCATTTACCTTCAAAACATGAGTTGGCTACTGGGTAAGATGTATGAGGAGTTCTGGGAACAGGATTTCTGTAAAAAAAAAAAAAAAAACCAAACAAACATCATTTTTCAACCCCCTTGTGACCCATGGCGTGAAAATGAAAATTCCAAAACCTTTATTGCACATCTATAGGAAACGAACCATCATATTCCAAAAGATGAATTGGTTACTGCTTGAATTGTAGAGGGGTTTGAGGAAGAAGAAAGTGTGACAGACAGAAGGATGGACCAGGATTTTCTTTAGAAGGTATTGGTACAAAGTTCCAACCATTAAAGCAAACATATTTTTGCTGCATATGACACAATGCACTGAGCACCAGGATTTTGGGCATTTTTTCAAACCCTTTTGGCCTCAAGTGCAAAATGAAAATTTTGAAACCTTATTGCACTTCTACAGGACACCAGCAATCATCTACCAAATGACGATTTGGCTACTGAGTAAAATGTAAGAGGAGTTCTTGGAAGCAGGTTTTTGAAGAAAAATGTAATTTTCGACCCACGTTTGGCCTCCAGGGTGACCCCTAGTTGCCCCCCCCCCCCAAGGGGAAAACGAAAATTCCAAAACCTTATTGCAACCTACAGGACACAATCAACATCTTCAAATAGATGATAAGGCTACTGCATAAAATATGAGGAGTTCTGAGAACGAAGGTTTTTTGTATAAGAAACGTCATTTTTTTTTACCCCTAGGGTGAAAATGAAAATTCCGAAACCTTATTGCACATCTACAGGACACCACCAATCATCTTTAAATAGCTGATTAGGCTACTGCATTTAATATAAGAGGATCTGGAGGTCTGGGAACCAGCGTGTTTTTTTTGTTTTTTTTTTTTTTTTGCATTAAAAAAAACACATCATTTTTCGACCCGCATTTGACCCGATGGGTGAAAATGAAAATTCTGAAACATTATTGCACATCTATAGGACACCACCAATCATCTTCCAAAAGATGATTAGGCTACTGCGCAAAATGTAATAGAAGTTCTGGGAACCAGCATGCTTTTTTTTTAAAACGTAATTTTTTACCCCCATTTTACTCCCAGAGTGAAAATGAAAATTCCAAAACCTTATTGCACATCTACGGGACACCACCAATCATCTTCCGAAAGATGATTAGGCTTCTGCATAAAATATAAGAAAAGTTCTGGGAATCGGGTTATTTATGAATTAAAAATGTCATTTTTCGACCCCCATTTGACCCCTAAGGTGAAAATGAAAATTCCAAAACCTTAATGCACATCTACAGGACACCACCAATCATCTTTCAAAAGATGATTTTGCAACATAGTAAAGTGTAATTTGAATTCTGGGTACCAGGTTTTTGTAGAAAAACATCATTTTTGACCCCCGTTTGGCTCCCATTTTCAAGTGTTCAAAATTGAAAATTCCAAAGCCTTTTTGCACATGTACAGGACACACATATCATATTCCTAAAGATTGATTGGTTACTGCTTAAAATTAAAGTGAGGTTTGAGGAAGAAGAAAGTGTGACCGATGGACAGACGGACGGACCAGGGTAACAACGATGTACCCAAACCTTTCTTAGAAGGTGCGGGTATAAAAATTTCAAAGTGCCTTTGTGCAGTGTACATATAGATTTTCAAATATTACCCTTGGAACATAGAAGGGGCTACGAAAAGGAGTAAAAGAAATACTTTGGAGTATACATGTATACGCAAAATCTTTTAAAAACTTCTACAAAAATAGTGCCATGATTTTAAATATGCAAGCATCCATATGCAATGTAGTATTATTTTCAAAATATAGCCTAAGGGATAGGAAGTAGTTCTGGGGAACAAAAATAAATATCGGAAAGAATATGAAGGTCAGATTTCGTAAAATTGACATACAGAAGTTTCGAAACCATCCCCAAGCAATGGTCAAAGCGTCCCCTCATTTTGGCCCATTTTCTTTTGAAGTTTGACACCCATCTCCCTATGATGATTGGTCGTCAACCTCCTTCTGTCACCTTGAGAATGTTGACGAAGATATACACCTGCCTGCATTCATTTACCATTAAATAACAATTTACTATAATAAATTGATTACAAACTTTTATTTCATAATAAAAGATACAAATTGAATCATAAGTCCTTGCTCAAATAAATTTTCACAATTTATCATTGGTTGCACTTCGACGAAAAAAAAAGGGAATTTCAATGAACTTGAATTTGCCTGAATCCATTTACCATTAAATAACAATTTACTGTATAATAAATTGATTGCAAACTTTTAATTCATAATACAAGAGTATAAATTGAATCATAAGTACTTGCTCAAATACATTCTCAGTATTTATCATTGGATGCACTTTGACGAAAAATAAGTGAAATTCATGATACTTGAATTTTATTAATTCCTACATTAAATTAAATTGGTGCCTGAACATAAGAAAATAAGAAAAACAATAAAATACATAGTGATATTTTGAAAAAAAAAATATAAGGCACATTGACAAATAATTAGAAACGGTTTCATATCGTCTTTCCCCCTTTAAATATGTCATGGGCCACTTTGACCAAAATCAGGGGGCGTTTTGACCAATACTTGAGGAAGGTTTCGTAAAGAATTTTTTATATGAAATTCTCCATTGAGTGCTTTGACCAAGAACAAGGGGGAGCTTTGACCAATACTTGGGAACGGTATTGTAACATCAATTTCCCGTAAAATTCTATAAGGGGGCGCTTTGACCAAAATCATGGGGCTCTCTGACCAAAATTATAGGGCGTTTTGACCGGTACGGTTTTGTTTGGGGCGTTTTGACTGGCTCCCGTGTGGTGGAGGCAGGCCCGTAGGAAGCAATTTCAATTGGGGGAGGGGGACACAGCCATACATTTTCAGTTGGGGGGCACTATTAACTACCAAAAATTCCTTGACAAGCATATAGGCACAAGCATATAGTAGCTTTGTTTTCTATAGTAATCTATATATCGGAAAAAATTATTGGGGGCTGGGTCCTCCGTGCCCCCCGGTTCCTACGGCCATGGGAGGTATGTATTACATCATAACGGATCTCTAACCAGAGCTGTCGTTCCCGCTACGCTCCAACATACATATGTACACCTCTGTCAGCGCTTGTTATACAAGATTCTTGGGAAAATTATATACATGTAGGGGGAAATTATATTACCGTAAATATTGTTTTTGATCTTTTTATTTTTCAGTAGAAAGGGCTTATTTTTAATCTACCATCCCCTTAAAGAATTTTTATCCAAGTTTTTCATTTTTACTCCCTAAAATAGTTCCTTAAAAAACATACTGATAGGTAATCAGAGATTATAGAGCTCACCTCAACGAATGATGTCTTTAAGTAAGGCAAAGTCCCAAACTAATAATCTTAGTAGTGTGCATCCCTAGATGTAACATTTATGCACTTATGCAAGGGCTTGCAGTTACTTAGGAATGGACTTACCTAAAAACTTTAAACTAGTCAATCATCCAGAAAATGTAAGTCATATCCAGCATCTGAAGCTAGTTTGAGAGTATTCATTCCGTGATGCATCATCCATGCAAGTTTGATTCTCATAGCCCTTATAGTTTACTTTAACCTGGTCACTCATCTGGAAAATGTAAGTCAGATACAGCATCCGAAGCAGGCCTGCTAGTGTGCATCTTTAGGTGTATCATGCAAGTTTGGTCAGCATATGGCTTAAAGTTACTTGGAAATGAGACCTGCTCGAAAAACTTTAACCTGGTCACTCAACCGGAAAATGTAGTCAGATCCAGCATCCGAAGCAAGTCCAATAGTGTGCATCCTTAGCTGTATCATCCATGCAAGTTTGGCAATTTGGGCTTATAGTTACTTGGAAATGAGACCTGCTCCAAAAACTTTAACCTGGTCACTCAACCGGAAAATGTAGTCACATCCAGCATCCGAAGCAAGTCCAATAGTGTGCATCCTTAGATGTATCATCCATGCAAGTTTGGTCATTATATAGCTTAAAGTTACTTGGAAATGAGACCTGCTCCAAAAAACTTTTACCTGGTCACTCAACCGGAAAATGTAGGTCACATCCAGCATCCGAGGCAAGTCCAGTAGTGTGCATCCTTAGATGTATCATCCATGCAAGTTTGGTCAATATAGGCCTTATAGTTACTTAGAAATGAGACCGGCTCCAAGAACTTTAACCTGCACCAAAAACATTAACCTGGTCATTCTTCAGCTGAAACTGCAGCATCTGAAACCTTGACTGGTACAATGAAACATACTAGAAGCATCCTCCATGCATCTCTGATTAATATAAGGCATAGAAGTACTTGAAAAGAAATTTGCTTCAAAGCTTTAACCTGGGACGCCGATACCGACGCCGAGGGTATTACATATAAGCTCCCCAACTTCGTTGAGATGAGCTAAAAAGGGAAAATGAATCGTTTTAAAGGATGATAGTTTTAAAATAAATGATAAATATCTTTATTGATACTTGTAATTACATTAATTTATTACGATTTTAACTTTAGATTTTCAATGTTTAAAATTTGTACAAGAATCTTGTACAACGAGCGTTGACAGAGGTGTTGGAAGCGCAGCCCCCCCCCCCCCAATAATTTTACCGATATATAGATTACTATAGTAAACATAGATACTACATGCTTGTGCCCCGTCAATAAAAACGTCTGATGACCTTTTTTTTTAATTGCTTGTCAGGAAATTTTGGTAGTGCCCCCTCAACTGTCAACTGAAAAATGCCCCCCCCCCCCAACTGAAATTGCTTCCTACGGGCCTGTAGTTGATAAATATTTCAAAGTCGAAAGAGTTTCTAGTTACATGATATAGCATGGTTTCTTAATGAAAATTGAGATTTCTTCTGTCCACCATTATTTTTAATTTGATGAAGAAACATGTATTTCTTATCTACTTAAGACACCTCCTCAGGACACTTAACTTTAAGTCAATACTTAAGCACTAAAAATGTTTATGAATTACACTTAAGTATTTCTACCAAAAGTAATACTTAGGGAACTTAAGTAAAAAATACATAACTTAAGTGATTTTTTAAACTTAAGAATATACTAAGAAGTTTTATGAATCCCTAATTTTTGAGACATAGGTCACAAAGAATTTTACCTTAAATCAAGGTTTCGGCAAAACACTTGAGAAATAGGAGACAGACAGTTAAATTTGGCTGAACTGTTACAATAACTTTGACCTGTGGGATTTGAATCAAGATCTTCACTGATACATGACCAACTGCTGTGGTAAACTTTCATTCTCTTTTCTGCCTCTGCATACCAAGGATATGACAGAATAATATTTGTAGTTTTTAGTTTATCTGCAACCATAACATTGACGTTGAAGATAAACGACCATGATTCAAGTTTATATCACTATCTTTTTAGATACAATATCTTGTTATAATTAAAGAATTGAAAGTACAGATTGAAACTGATTTATCATTTGATAGGTGTATTTTCTATTTATGTATTTATTTAGTCATATGTATATTTTTTTTGTTGAAACTTGAAAGCTTTAAGGATATCGTTAGAGACAACATTTTTGTGTCAGTTTCCCGAGGTCCAAAGCCATGATATAGACTTTGTTGGACTGGCAGCCCGAGAATTTAATGCATGTTTGTTAAATTGGACCCATCGTAATCTGAGCCCTGAAATTGATATGCAATCCGAATTTCAAGAAATTAGATTTCATTTTGAAAAGACTCATGGGCCTTTATTTGACTACCATTGATCTTAAATCCAAATTTGAATCTACTGGCTTTCTGACATATTTTCGTCATAATGCAGATTTTTATTGCTAAATAGAAAATATGTCAGAAAGACACTACATCACAAAAAGTTATACCTATTCTGTTTGTGGGATTTTTTTTTTTATAAATGTTCTTATATATAAAACGCTATTGTAGTTATAGGCCTCCTCTTCAAGTGTGATAGGGCACGGCATCAGACGTCCATTAATATATCGATATTCAATGTGACACAACCATACACTCGTCAATGAACATTCGAAATGCTTTGTCTCTATCGCTTTGCAAACACAACATGCATCTATTAATATGCTACCTAACAAATGACATAATTGTCTTTTCTTACAGAATATCCGATTCAATCGTAAATCTGAAAAAAAAGGTTTGGTAATTAAAATTTTTAATTGCATGCTAGCTTCAAAACAAGAATGTTGAAAGTGTGGTAATAAACGCTATGAATATGTGTTTCAATACACTTTATAAAATACAAAAGAGCAGTTTGAGATGATTTCCTTATTTTAAGAGTATTAGATGATCACTATCCTTCCACTAATGCTGAATAAATTAACACTTTCAGAAGTAACACATAATGTGTTGACGAAAGAAAGGAAAATCAAATAGGGACGGTGCTGATGAGATAGATATGCAAACAATCTGATCATATTATTTACTGGGAAAATTCATTTGTTCTCAGCATTTATAAGTATTCAACATTCTTTGTGTTACTATCATTGCAAATTGACTGGTAAATAAGACTTGTCTTCGTGTGAACATATTTGTTTGTATAATTCCTAATTTTTACCATCTATATACAAGTAATTTCATTATCTACAGCTTTTGAAATTTTTAAAGATTTTTAGTTTAAATATCTACTTTATTCCAATTTTGATTTGAAATAAATCGATTCCGATACCTTGAACCAAAGTTGAGTACATGAAATGTTCTTCGTCATCTAGGCCACAAAATACGGAACTTTATCATTGATAACCTTGATTTTAAGGTGCAATATTACACTGGACTTTGTTCCATCCCAGTGTCTTAGGGGATTGTGGAAACGCAAAATTTTATAAATATTACAATGGGAACATTTCTTAATTAGATTTGATGATTTTCAAAGTAGCAACAACGCCCAACCATGCACTTATTCTTCTAAGGTCTATTGAACAGTAATTAAGAAGAATATGTAAACATATTTCTCGCTAAATCCTTTTGGTGCCTCTTTTATCACACAAATGAACATTGAACTTTCATCAGAGGAATGCTTCCTCACTATTTTTCTGCATGTTTCTTGCTTTTCAAAGTTCACATCTTATTGTGCAACTGAAATATGTGACACTCTTGAGTGGTATACCATAGGTATAAAAAGAACAAATTATGGAAATATGTCCCATTCCTGGCAGAAGATTCTCCCAAAATCCTCTCCAACATGTATGCTCGTCTGTTTGTTGTGGTCTTTCTTTCTGTATGGCAAGTTGATGCGGAGTACCACACTTTCCAGTGGCAAAGCTGCAGTAAGTACGGATATCTTTATTGTGGATGTTTTCTTTTTATAATTATCTTTATATTCTTTTGATTGGATCATATAAGTTTTTTAGAAGTAATGAGATGGTATAGGATATGTCGTATGTAATTTTGGTCTTCTTTTTAGAGGTGACATTAATGTAAATGACATTTGATTGCATGATTTTTAAAAAAAATTAAAAATTGTTATGTCTCTTTTAAATTAGCTTATGAAATAACACATTGACCCCTGGCAAATTCAGAGGTGGGATCAGGTGCCTAGGAGGATTAAGCATCCCCTTTTCGATCGACCACAACCGCATTGAGCCCTATGTATTAATCAGGCAGACGGAATAATTCGTAGTCAAATTTAGTATAAAAACATTGGCCTAACAATGGGAATAAAAACGTCAGTCAAAATACGACCCAGTGATAGGTTGTATTTGCTAAAAAGGTCATTATAACGCCCATAAAATTTACGAAATTCTGACTTTGAACAAGGTTGTTGAAATCCCTGTAACATCAATTTTTTGTCAGTAGCCTGCTTCGGTTTAAAAATTATTGTATTCATGCTCTTGTGTATCGAATAAGTTTGGAGACATAAACACCATAAGCAAGTTAGAGTGAAATATAAGTATTATATTACTACACAAATAAGGAAAGTTGACAATGTAAAATCTGAAGTCATCTTGTTTGTCATACGTTTTAGTTGTTAGTTGATCCTTGTCCTCTATAGTCAGTAAAACATCCAAATATGTAACGGATATGGCAGATTCTGTAGTGTCTTTTATTTAGAGTTCACTGGGATATATCGGGTCGACAAATGAATGGAATTAACTATAATTGTTAATTGATAAAACGTCGTCGATATATCTAAATATCGAGTTTAAGGCCACAGCAAGTATTTTCTTCTTCTCATGTAGAATCTTTTTAATAAATTCTGTTCGTAGGAATATAAAAACGGGTTGGTAAATAAAGGAGCACAATTAGTGCTCTTTGGTATTCCAACAAATTGTTGGAAGACCTGGTCCCCAAAGACTACATAGATGTTGTCAATGAGAAACTCCAGCATACTTGTAATATCAACCACAGAGTACTCATGTGTATAATCAGGTGATTTTTTAACAAAGTAATTTTATAGATGACCAAACACAAGATATGAAAATTTCCGAGTTCCATCTTTATCGAAGAAGTAGATGTCTGTGATATTAAAATGCCTAGTTCTTAATTCATCGTGAGGAATAGTTGTATAAAGTGTCAAAAAGTCATATGTTTTAATGTTACTGACCTTTGAAAAATTTTTTGTGATTTTAGTCTTCAAAACGTTCTTTGGAATTTTTAAGAATTTACATTTGATTCACACTACTTCCCGAATATTCTATAGCAAAGTACGTCCGAAGTTTCTCCTTTACAGCAGTTAATATTTTTGTGAGGAATAAAGATAGGGGCTTTGTAGAGCAGTGTCAGGACCCGGCAATGTATCTTTGTGAGGATTTTGAAGTTTAGGAATTCATTAACGGTAGGGTAGATCGAATTCCACTTTCGTTGACTGAATGTCAAAAGTTTTAAAGATTGAAAAGTGATTTTAAAGAACTTTATCCTTAGAAAGTGAACTATAAGTTGGATTTCCAAATGTAGAATTAAAACCAAGTTCTTCTAAAATACAGTTGTAATAATGAGCCTTACAATCAAAGACAGTATTGTTACAAGCCTTTTCTGCTGGAACTATAAGATTTTTTCATTAAGCAGTGAAGCTGCCATTATTGAAATTATGACTGATAAAGCCTGTCCTGCATGAAATACCAACATAAGTAAAACAGGTTTTTTTCTTTCACTTATGTAGGTATTCATGCGGTTTTTGTGGTTTTGTATGATCTTTGGAAGCCTTTTATTAACCGAGGGCTTACCGTACTTCTACTATTCCTCTCTAAGATTATTCCATTCCCATTAGCAAAACAAGCAGACAGTTTATGCACTTCATTTTTCTTCTACAAAAATAGCTACTGATACAGTTCACCAGGCACTAAAGGTTCACTCTGTGGCTGTGAATCCTACACCAGTCCTGACCCCCGGGCCACTCCACATTTCCTTCACAGCTTCTGTTCTCAAACAAATAGAAGCAGGAGCAGCAATCCAGTTCGATATTACCCGCCACACCGCTCTAGGAGCTGATGTACATATTCCTTGCGTAGGGGATCTGGGAAGCTGGTAGGTTTTAATTGGTATATTTTTAACACTTGTTATTTTTTTCTTTTTGTTAATATCTGTGTAATCTTAGAAAACTTTAAGGTAAAATAATACAACAAATCATCACATTTTAATTTGTGTGTATATTACACCTCATCCCCAAGTATCATTCTTGTATAACAATTACAAAGGCGAAAATCCAAGATATCTTGATTTTTTTTCTTTCTGTCAATCTTGTGTAGCATCCTTGATGGCTGTTCTGTCATTGACAATATGCTCAATGGAACCCGACAAGGACAGCGAGACCTGGGCCTGCAGATTAAGAAGATGTTCGAATCCGTGGGGGTATTCACTCACTGCCCTATCGCCGTTCAGAACATAACCATCTCTAATTATAAAATCGACATCGCCGAATTGGACCCTGCTCTTAATTTCATTGCTGATGTAAGACACAATTTTCTATGTTACTTTCTGCTTGAGAATCAAAAGCTTTTTGAGAAAAATTCAAACAGATCACACTAGTATTCCATATGCAAATATATTACTGAATAAAGTGTGTTTTTGCATTATTAATTTTTTCGTAGGGTGACTATACCATAAAAGCAACAGTTTTACATCCAAGCACAGGAATTCAACTTGGCTGCTTTCAATTCAATATCACATTGAAAAGAAAGTCAACAGGTGGTGGCTGGTTGCTGGGGAGAAAACGCCGAAGCTACAAGAATGCTCAATGATCTATGTGCCGTTTAATTGACCTCTGTGTACTACTTAATGTCTGTTGTACTTAAATGTGTGCGTGTGTGTGTGTGTGTGTTTCATGTTAAACGATAATAAAAATAATATCATCCTAAGTCAATTTATTTTGTTTTCACTTTATTATTTGTATAATCAATATTGTATTAAACCAGAGCATTTACATCATATCTTTATATAGTAATGAGAACCATGGCGACAATGCTCACGCACCTGAATCACCTCGGTCCTGCTGTTCTTCCTCTGAAAATTTCAAAAGATTTGTTCCCTCTGTATCCCCATGGAAAGTTTTGCCCCCCCCCCCCAAATTATAGCCTCACTCTAGCCAATAGGGGTTACGATTTAAATGAAGTTAAAAAATCCACACATGAGGGTGTTAAATATAAATATGACTAACATGGCCTTTGTGTTTTGGATAAGTTTTTAACAACTTACCTATATATGCATTATGTAACTTTGATCCCCAGTCTTAGCCCCCCCCCCCAGGTCCATGTTTTGAAAAACTTGAATCCACAAAAGTTAGGTATATGTGCATATCTATATTATTTGGTGTGGTCCCGCTTTGATTGAATTTTTTTTTTTTTTTAATTTTTTTTTTTTTTATTTCCAATATTTTCCGATGTAAAACTCTGAGCCCCACCCTACTCCTGAGCAATTAAACAAACATGATTATGCACTATCTGATGTTGCTTGAGTACATGGCATTCATTTGAACAAACTTAAATCCCCTTCACTCAAGGATGCTCTGTGGTAAGTTTGGTTGAAATTTGTCCAGTGAACCTAGATTAAAAAGTTAACATACGGACAGACAGACAGATAACGGACAACAGGCGATCAGAAAATATCACTTGAACCTTCTATTCACGTGAGTTAACAAAACAGTTGACTATCTGACTGTTATTTCATTCTGTAATCCATTATTGTACAAGATGTCCTTCACTACCGGTAGTTCATTTTTCTTTAGCAAACTTTGCCACATCCACTTCGTCTTGCAGAATCCTGAAACCGTGGTCGACAAAACTGGAACCGGAAATGGCGACAAATTGATAATGAGTAGCACCTCTCTCGTTGTACGACACGCCCCTCTGAACACGTCGTCGCATTCGTTTGGCCTGGAAAACAGTTTAAAATTTCACTTTTATTCATGAAAATTTGGCATTGGTTCTATAATTTCAGAACATCAAATCATCAGCTTACATTCTTGGTGACGTCACTGGAATTTTTCAAAACTTCTTGAGTAAACAGCCAATCTTTGCAGTATCCTGAAAGAGAAATTTTTTTTACCTATAGAAAATGTTAAAGTTTATATAAAATAGAGATTTTCATTTTGAAAGTATTTTGTACTACCAACCATTTTCTCGCAGATCGCTGCATAATTTTCTCCAGATACTGTATAATTTCGCCTCATTTGCATATTTGACATTAAGGCATTGTAAAGCTAAGCCGCAACAGCAGGTGCTTTTCTTAAGTAATTCTGAATTAAGAAAAAAAATTAGTAAAGAAAAAGTAGGCTTTATAATGATTTTTTGATTGGTTGATACTAGACTAAGAGCTTTCTTTCATAAATATTGGCTCTTTTGTATAGATTACATATTACATGTGCTTACATCATTAACACTGTAGATAAACCAAAGATACAAGTTTCAGGATAGTTTACTAGTGGAAAGATAGAGATTTTTATGTATATAATGGTCCTGCAATTTAAGGAGTTATTCACCATGCAATAATAAAAAGAAAATCTTCACGCTTGGCGGATACGAAACAAAGAAACTCTGCCAATATCTATTTTCGTCGATTGCGTATGCTGTACATAGTACGATTTTATTATATATACACTTTATCATAAATATGGAATATCTACCCTCAGAATTTGAGTATAAAAATTTAATTGACGGTATAATCTGTTAAATAAATCATTCATACATCTCAAGTTTAGGTCTGATAACGGGAGCAAATTGAATAAAGAAGAAAAAGCTTTAATGTCTTGTCTAGCCTTGGTTTCGTTAACGGCTTGGGTGCGTCTTGGTATGCTTTCAATCAGTTTATTCATTTTCCTCGTCTGATATTTTGATATTTGTCATTCCTCTTGAAAAGCTTGGGCAAGTTCTTCCAGTATTAATGGCTTGACATCAAAGTCTCTAACGGCTCTATCAAGAATACCCCACACATGCTCAATAGAGTTGCAGTCACGTGAGTATACAGGCCATGGCAATTACATTTGTAGTTTATATCCTCTTGCTGGAAAAAGGCCTGTACCAAACAAGCACGATGCGGCGTAGCGTAGTCATGCAGAAAATTTCTGCAAGTGTTGTCTGGCATATGAAACGAGTTCTGTCTGTAGAAGCTGACGATATCGCTCACCCTTGACATTGTTAGAATAGTTCTGCCACCATAGTTTATTCCGTCCCAAACATGCAGAGCTGCATGTTTCCTGACATCACAGTGCCATCAGTACAGTCCTCAGTAAAGCGTTCGCTTCGTTGCCGACGTACCCGGAATCTTCCATTAGGTTTGTGCAGCAGAAATCTGGATTCATCTGTAACGATGACGTGTCTCCAATGTATCAAAGAATTCCCACGATGTTGCTGAGCCCACAGTAAATTTTAAACATCTTTGCTCTCCAAGTTCATTCAAAAGAGATCTGTCTTCTAAGACCACGTTTGATTAGGCCTCTATTTATTGTGGAACTAGAAAGTCTAACGTTTATTCTCTTTCAACATTCATATCTTACGTTGGAAGCAGATTTTATTCTGACGCTATAAAAAACAGTCATCTCGAGCAGTAGGATTACGTGGTATTCCAAGCAATGCCTTTGGTCTTTCAGCTCTTTTCTTTTTCTTTTTCGAAACTGTTCCAGCAATGCTACATTTTGCCATCCTTGCGTTCCTGCACTCTTGCAGGCATTATCTGCAAAGCTACTTCAGATTTCAGAACATGGAGCACGGGATTTCAATACCTCTAGAACATACCCTTGGAAGCATGCAATACCAGGCATATGAAATACCAGTTTTTGAACCTTAAGCGAAATTATTATTTAACTATATTTAAATTGGTTAACTTATTTTAAGTTCTGTAAGAAAAAAAGCAATTCTTGAATAAATCTAAAGTATTCCATTCTTATGACCAAGAGTAAATTTATTATAAAGTTAATATATAGTTGATAAATAACCTATGTAGATTTTTATATTGTCACACTTATATTTTACCTTGAAAACAATTCATTAATTTTCTTCCCAAAGCTACCATTTGATTATTATATTTTGACAGTTGAATAGAAAATGAAATTCATTTTCAATCGTTACTGTATTACAAATATTGCAAAATCGTTCAAAATCTGTTGGTATAGATGTGTCTCCCTTATTTGAATTTCTATTGCAATATTATGTGCACTTAATCACAGTCATTCTGCTATTAATTGATCTTTAGTATTTAAAATTTACCAGAAATAACTTGATAAAATTTTAGTTTTGGCGAATTATGATTTTTTGTTAATTCTATAATTATGTATGCATTGATTTAAAGGTGCTTGGACATAGATTTGAAGTTAATATTTTCTCAAATTTTCTGTATAATATCATGGCTTATGTGTTGCTATAGCATTTCATACTAAAATATAATAAAAATCTTATTTCATCTCGAAGTTATTAAAACTTTGAATTTCTGGACGCATTATATTGACACATCCTTGCGCTTTCACATATTTTAATTTTATTCTTAATACTTAAGAAAAGTGGCAATTTTGTTGTGTATTAATGAAAAATATTAAAACTATAACCCAGAAAATTCAGAGTAGAAATGTTCGAAAGCAAAACCCACTCACAGTATTGTAAGTCCGTGCTCAGTGGTGTGTGCAGAGTTTAACAATTGAACACACCCGGGGAATCGTAAACATTAAAGGTGCTTGGACACAGATTTGAAGTTAACATTTTCTCAAATTTTCGGTATAATTTCATGACTTATATGTTGCTATAGCATTTCATTCTAAAATATAATAAAAATCTTATTTCATCTCGAAGTTATTAAAACTTCGAATTTCACGACGCGTTGGATTGACACATCCTTGCGCTTTCACATATTTTAATTTAATTCTTAATACTTAAGAAAAATGGCAATTTTGTTGTGTATTAATGAAAAATATTAAAACTATAACCCAGAAAATTCAGAGTAGAAATGTTCGAAAGCAAAACCCACTCACAGTATTGCAAGTCCGTGCTCAGTGGTGTGTGCAGAGTTTAACAATTGAACACACCCGGTGAATCGTAAACATTAACAATAACAGAGCTCGTGCCCTGTTTACAGAAACAGTTTAACGTTTCACGGGCGTGTTCAATTTGTTAAACTCTGTACACATCGCAGAGCACGGACTGACAATACTGGTGAGCTGGTTTTGCTTTCGAACATTTCTACTCTGAATTTTCTTGATTATAGATGTAATATTTTTCATTAATACATAACAAAATCGCTTCTTTTCTTAAATATTAAGGATAAAGTTAAAATTTGTAAGTGCAAAGACGTGTTAATCAAACGCGTCCCGGAATTCGTAGTTCCAATAATTTCCAGATAAAATAAGCTTTTAATTATATTTTCGTGTGAAATGCTATTGCAATATATAAGTCGTGATATTATACAGAAAATTCGAGAAAATATTAAGTTCAAATCTGTGTCTAAGCACCTTTAACAATAACAGAGCTCGTGCCCTGTTTACAAAAACAGTTTACGTTTCACGGGCTGACAAGGTCATTGTATCGACCATAGAACTTACGAAATGATGACTTTGAACGAGACTGTTGATATTCTTGCTTCGTCAATTTGTTTGCCAATAACTTACCTCGTTTTAAAAATTGTTCACACGTAGAGCATGCTCTTGCGTATCGAATCAACTGAGAGATATACACCCCATATGCAGGTGATAAGGGTATATTGCTGCATGAGTAAGGGAATGTATAAGTCATCACATTTATCATAAAGCTTGGTTGTTAAATTACCATTAATCATCTTTTCCTCGTAAAATATCCACATATGAAACAGACGTGTCAGACTATGTGGTATCTTATTTCAAGCTCACTGGGATATATCGTGTCGACATGAATATTAATTAAAACTACTGGCAAAGTCTTACATCTACCAACCATACAAATGATCAAAAGCATTTCGTCAAACACAGTTGCACTAGTGATAATTTATGCTTAAAATACATTCTTTTTAAAACCACAAATACATTTAAATTTTTATTTTCTCAAACATTTTATTTTTGTTACGGCACATTCCCGCTTTAGTAATCGTAAAATGTAGACATCAATAGCATGAGACATTTTACCTGTATCTTTCTCCAATCTAAGTAATTGGTGTGTTCGTTCCGCTTCTGTCAGTTTTACAAGCGAACACTTCTCGATAAGGAGTTTGACTTTGTTGTTTTGGTTTTCTGCATGTTGGAGAATTATTTCCACCAAGACTAAACTTTTTGCCTTTTAATTGTATATAAAAATAAAACAGATTATATGGAACTTAGAATTAACCTGCAAAGTGTAAATACATGTGTCGCCTGTGAAAGCAAAATTGGGGCTAAGATAAGTTTTCGAGCAGGGATCTAGAGGGAGGGGGGTCCTGAGAATTCCCAGACCCCCCCCCCCCCAAGATTTTCAGAAATATTTAATTTATACGCTTAAGTAACAAAATTTAACATTTAACCCCTGAATCCCCTAAAAGAGAGGTAAAGTCATATATATGTATTCAAGAATATTTAAGGAATCACTGTCTAGTTAGTAGAGTATGCCAGGGCATCAACGATAGTTGGAAACGTGGGATAATTTGCATAACGGGCGAAGAATTACATGCATATTAGGCCTTCTTAGCTCCTGACCTTTCGCTTGGCGAAATTTACATTCCGATAGAATGATCAAGAAATCAACTCTCCTAACTTTCAAAGAGTTATCACAGAGAAAACAAATAGAAATGGAATATATATATATATATATATATATATATATATATATATATATATATATATATATATATATATATATATATATATATAAGATCAAGGAACAAACAGGTAATTCTAACTGAATGTCTTGTAGCAAGAAAACAGTGAGCTTAACTACTTCAGTCTGTATACTTGATTGACAACTCTATGACATGTACCAGTAGTTTAATCCCAGTTGTTAGCTGCAGAACTAGCTCGATCTCTGCTTGAGAAAATTTGGACACAGATGAAGCTGCTTTATCTATCCGAATTTTCTCAAGCAGAGAGCTACAGTTCTGCAGCTACCCAGTAATATACCTATGGACCATCAGTTTTAGGTGAGTCCCAAATCTAGATTTGTGGTATGTTCATGGAGCTCTTTTTATTTTCTGAGACCGTATCAAAAGTTCCAGATAACCATATATCTTTGTAGTGCAGAAAATCGGGGGAGGGAGGTTGTCTTTATATCTAGTCTTGAAAAAATGTTATTGGTCAAGTTTGAGGTCATAAAATCACATTCCTTTATGTTTCAAAAGGTCTTGATATATATGCTTAATATCTAATCCCTGTCTTAACAGTCAATAGATATCATGGTGGAAGACGTCGGGTAAAGTGATCCCACAGTATGTGTTGCTCTGATTTGTAGGCCACACAAAAAGTTATAATTATTCACGTAATAAGCAAAATTACATTTAAAAAAATTAGTGAATAAAATAAGTGGATAAATAAATAAATGAGAAGGGGTTTCTCTCTCTACCTTTTACATATATATGAAATGTTTTATTGTATTACCTGTTTTACCACTTCATAGGTGTCGATGCTGATTAAATGCCTTTCAAATTCGGTCCGAATTTGTGAAATCAAATTCATTTTCTGTAATAAAAACTCTGTTACTGAGCCATATTTTCTTCTTATGCTTCGAGTGAATCGATTTAAAAAGCTCATCTTTATATCTTTTGACCAGAACAAATATTAAGTTAAAATCGAGTTGCCATATGTAAGCATTGTGACGTCATAATGTTCCAAAGCTTACATTATAACGTAACAGTTATAATACTGTAGTATTTAAGAAATAATGTATCATTTTTAAACATCTATCGGGATATAAATACGGGTTGGTTACGAGATCAAATTCCATAAAGCCCGAAGGGCTTTATGGTAAATTTGATCTCGTACCAACCCGTATTTATATCCCGATAGATGTTTAAAAATGATACATTATTACTTATATTTACATTTATGACTTATTCATATTTTATATTTTCCTGATTATAAGTTTTAAAGTGTGAAATGTTTTATTTTTCAAACTCAACGGCACGTATTTGATCCATTGATTGCGCGTCAACCCTTTATGACGTCACTGAGAAATTACGTCAAACGTTTATGACGCGAGGAACCCGTGTTTATACGGATATAGATACGCGTTGCTTTTAATAGTGTTATATAAAAGAAAACATTTGCAAATGTAAAAATAAGGACAGTGTCCTTATTGATCAACAAATCAACCCAAGGGCTTTCACATGCAAGTCCATGGGTGATAATAGCACTAAATTATGTAACAGGAAGGGAGAAAATGTATGGCTGGACCGGGAATCGAACCTGGTATCACATAATCAGGTGCTTTACGTACTAAGCTATTCAGGCCGATATTCACGGCCCAGACCATTTCTGTTGATTGGAGAATAATGGCCGCGGCATTCCTTTGACCTATGCAATAACCGTTGTAGAATTATTTATTGAATTGAGCATGGGTGGGTCCAGCAAGGGAACAGCTACGGACCTGTTGTTTAGGATGCTTCTTCCCAGTGCCAATTACATTTTCTTATGAAGTCGTCCCGCCGGTACATTTTGACACAATCGACAATATGTGCCGAGACGAGCCTTTTTTCTCCCTGCAGAATGTGCGACAAAATTGCCTAACTCAACTGCACATTTGTCGTCGGCTACAATATGCACTGCGAACGTTTGAGCATTCTGTTGCCAAATGATGTTTTCTGGGAGAGAGAGAGAGAGCAAAAGTCTTGTTTATCTGTTGAGTTCAAGTGTCAACTGAGAGTCAACTGAGAGTAAAAAAAAATCTTGTTTTTAGTGAATGTGCAATCTATCGAAAACTCAAGATATCATTTTGAATTCGATATAAATATTGTCATGTATACTCTGTATAATATACAAAGAAAAACTCGGACTATTGCACTATACAGTTCGTTTAATCAACACATCAATAGATTTCACAAAACTAAACATGAAAATTCCTTGAGTTACTCTAAAACTGTGGAACGACAATATGTACAGTGAGGATAAAAATATACGTGTACATATCGTCGCCGGCGGCATTATATACACGCATATTTTATTTTATATTTTTTAGCTGCAACAATACGTGCCCATGGACTACAATATATGCAGCGAGGGTAGGTGCATATCGTCACCGACAAATATTTACAGGACGACAATACGTAAAAGTATGAGCATTCACAATTTCTGTTATATACATGAATGACGTTGCTCAAAATAACATTTTTCAAATTATCTACTTACGATAACTCTTTTCATTATTTCAAAAAAATTACTAGTACACAGTCTTCTAGGACCATCATGCTTTCAAAGTTTGGTGCAATCAAATGGTTGCTCAAATTTAATACTAATCCATATACCAAAGTTACATATTTAACATTTAAAAAAAAAATAACTATGAAATACCGTAGCTATTTTTTTTTAAAGGTTTGTCACCCGGAATATCTAAGATTTAATTTGTCACATTATTTTCGCTGGATTGATTGCGGTTCAAATATAGGAAATATCGAATGTAGAATATAATGGTATCTCAAGATCATAAAAAATTATATATCATTAAAGATATGTAACATATATGTTACCTTTATTAAACCAATTATGGCGCGTTCATCTGTTGCTGGAATGTTGTATCCGTTTTATGATTATTCAGTTCCAAAATGCAGACTTAATTTTTTTTTTTAAAGAAAACATTTGTTCCAGACTTAAAATCCGTCATACTCTTAATTGTTGAAACCAGAAATGCTATATCGGTAAGCCAATTGAAAATTATATAGCCTCAAATATTATTAAACCCCCTAGTTATTTTTCACATGGTACACGTTCTCTAAACGCAATTCATATTAAACTCTGACATCATTGTTTACTCAATTACAATTTGCAGGGACGAAGTATCAATGACTCTGCTCTAGCTTCATGTGCTGTGCATTTTGAAATAGATTCAACATTACTTAAACTGACAAATTAACTAATAGTTTTTCCTTCAGTATAATTAAATATGAATTTTGCATTTTACGACTTGCATAATTTATGGAGACCCATTGACGACGTAAAATGCTGACAAGAATCCATCCTTAAGGAAACTCTCTCTCTCTCTCTATATATATATATATATGAGAGAGTGAGAGAGAGAGAGAGAGAGAGAAATTAGAAGGCCTCACTTCTGATGTTTATATATATGCTTTACATGATATAGACTGCATAGATTTTATTTTTTATATAAAGAGGGCTAAGTTACTAGAAAAATCTTGTCTATAATCCATTTATATATATAGGATGTATAAGTAATTGTTTCAAATATCACAAATATAATCATACAATTGCAGTTGCATAATGACATATAGTATAATTATTGAAATCAACAGTATACTCACTTTTCACCACCATAATCCTACAAAAGAATTGTAATCTTGTAATGGTATTTGATGGTCGATGATCCACTTAAGTCCTTTATAACCCCAGTCTCGTTCTCATCTCAAAAATGGATGTTATGAGTCCACCATTAGCCGTTCAATTCCTTCTTTGTTTTAATGCGAAAAGAATTAAAGCTCATTTTACTCAAAAATTAGATATTTTCGAATTTTTTAAATCATAAATTCTTAAGTTGATTAGCACTGCACCCTTATATCATGTTGTAAATTTGGGAGGTAACAAAATTTACATGTTACTTATACATCCGAAATCCTGATTAATATAAGCAAGTTTTCCTTTTATCTGTTTACGAGTGATAAAAATAAAAATACATGTAATAATAATAATTAAAAAAAACCCAATTGCAACAGGATTGATTTAGTATACAATTATGTGCAAATCATTATGTTATATTATATTACAAGATCAACAACAACAAAAACATATAACCAGCAGTCGTAATTTACCAATTTGGGAAAGAGTCCCTCATTCTTACCTCTTGTCAAGGGATACGTGGATTTTTGGGATTTCTGGTTTTCTTCTGCATGTTGCACTTCATCGGACAGGAAAATGAATAATAAAAAATAATGCACAAATGAATGATTTTCAAACCACTTAGAACTTGCAATTTCAAAATAAGAAAACTTCAACTCAAATTTAAATGACAAAATTATGTAAACATAAAATGTCAATTTAAGTAGAAAAATAATCTTTCAATTGTCCAATTTGTAAAGTTGTGTTTTTTAATTACCAGTTTGTGAGCAGCTGGAAAAACTTTAATGATAGTTAGCGCGGAATTACAATGAAGTTGTAACTTGTACTATAATAAAAATAAAACTGTTGATTTTTTAAAAAGAAAATGATCTACACGTGATTATTTAATGTTAGAGGTTGTGTCGTGCTGTATATTGTGCTAGTTTTGACATGCACCTTAGAGTTACTGTTTTTCCAGCAATGCACTTTCATGATGAAACGGTAACGAAAATTGCTAGCCAGTTTACTTTTTCTAGAAAGGAAATAAGAGTACATGTAAACAAAAAATCAAACATTTTAGATAAAACTATTCCTTCTGGTAAATAGTGGAGAATTGTTAAATCATTAATCAAATTTGCCAATAAAAGTTAAGTAACCCCACCACTAAAATGGAATGGTATTTTTTTTTATCCATCCTATTGACAAGGTTCATAAACATTTTCCAGAGATTTCACATAATAATTGTACGAAATAGAAAATAGATAGCTTCTGCCAATAATACTTCTTGATATTTTAATAGATGAGGGCAAATTAATTCACCTTTTCGGTCTTTTTATTCTCCCTTATAATTTACTATGGTGTCCTGTATCTATTTCAAGATTGTGAGAGCATAGTCTAATTCAACTTAATTGCTTTTTGCACAAAAGGGTATACATTGTAGGTTTACAAAAGTTGTACATTATAAGGATCATGAGGCCCCCGGGACACATCGCTCACCTGAGTCAATATGGCCCTGCTGTTCTTCGACAGCGATTTTTTTAATAATATTTTCCTAGATGTAAAACTTTGATCCATGTTGTGATCAAACCTTACCCTAAGGTGTCATGATTTGCACAAACTTGAACTTACGCTATCCGAGGATGTTACCATTATCATATGACTTATCATGCCTTTGCTGTTCTTGAAAAGAAGATTTCTAAAGATTTGGTCCAACCCTACCCTTAGGGGTCATGATTTTAACAAACTTGAATCTACACTATCTGATACTTCCATATCAATATGACTAATCATAGTTTTGCTGTTCTTCAGAAGATTTTTAAAGATTTTTCCTAAATATTTCTATGTAAAACTTTGATCCCCCATTTTGGCCCAACCCTACAACCCGGGATCAAATACCTGAGGATGCTTTCATATCAATATGACTAATTATTGCTTTGCTGTTCTTTAAAAGAAGATTTTAAAGATATTTTCCTATACATTGTATTCCTATTTGAAATGTTGATCCCCCATTGTGGCCCCACCCCAGCCCAAGGGGTCATAATTGGAACAAATTTGAATCTACACTACTTGGGAATACTTTCATATCAATATGACTTGTCATGGTTTTGCTGTTCTTTAGAAGAAGATTTTTAAAGTGTTTTTCCTATCTGTTCCTAGACATGCATGACCGTAGGAACCGGGGGCACGTGCCCCCCCCCCCCCCCATAATTTTGCTGATATATAGATTACTAAACATAGATACCATATGCTTGTGCCCCCTCAATAAAAACACCTGATGACCTTTTTTTGGCTTGTCAAGGAATTTTTGGTAGTTGATGACCTTTTTTTTTATTTTTTGCTTCGCAGGAAATTTTTGGTAATTCCCCCTCAACTGTCAACTGAAAATGTATGGTTGTAATGTATGACTGTACAAACTTCAGTCTACACATCCTGAGGATGCTCCCATATCAATGTGACTAATTATGGCTTTGCTGTTCATGAAAAAAGAGTTAAAGATTGTTTCTTATATATTCCTATGTAAAACTTTGATCCCCATTGTAACCTCTTCCCCCAGGTCAATATTTGAACAAATTTGAATCTACACTAGTCGGTGATGCTTCCATATAAATATTACTAATCATGGCTTTTTTAATTCTTGAGAGGAAGATTTAGAAGATTTTTTTCCCTGTATATAACTAAATAAAACTTTGATCCCCCATTGTGGCCTCACCCAACACCCAGTACAATCTGTAAAAAGGTTTCATATAAGTTTCAACTTTTTTGACCAAGTGATTCTTGAGAGGAAAATATTTAAAAGATGTCACCAAATTTCCACCAATTTTGAAAGAGGGCATGACCTTTCATGTGAACAAACTTGAATCCCTTTCACACAAGGGTGTTCTGTGAAAAGTTTGGTTGAAATTTGCCTAGAGGTTCTGGAGAAGAAGTCGAAACTGTGGAAAGTTTGCAGACATACATAAGAGATACGGACGGACAGACGTACAAAATGTAATCTGAAAAGCTCACTTGATCAGCTGAAAGCTCAGGTGAGCTTAAAAGTGTCTATTGCTTAAACCAATTTTGTAATATTTTTCTTCAATACAAAAGCCTAAATTTTTCTAAACTGTTTTTCATTCTGTCACAGTTGTCAAATAATTCGTCATAACAATTTTTGGTTATACAATTTTCACTACATAATACCTCAAACCAGAATTTAAACATTCTAGACAATCGAGTGATTTACCTAGGTAGCCTCCCGGTTTCTAAATACACAGAAGCATTTATGTTTTTCCTGACACCTAAAATAAGTTTCAACTAGGAATACATGTACAATGTTTAGGAAAATCTCTTTAAAATCTTCTTTTAAAGAACAGCAAAGCAATAATTAGTCATACTGATATGAAACCATCCTCAGGTATTTGTTGAAATCATGATCCTAGGTGGTAGGGTGGAGCCAAAATGGGGAATCAAAGTTTTTCATAGGAATATTCAGGAAAAAACTTCTTCTGAAGAACAGCAAAACCATGGTTAGTCATATTGATATGGAAGTATCAGTGTAGATTCAAGTTTGTTAAAATCATGACCCCATAGGGGTAGGGTTGGACCAAATCTTTAAAAATCTTCTTTTCAAGAACAGCAAAGGCATGATAAGTCATATGAATATGGTAACATCCTCGGATAGCGTAGATTCAATTTTGCGCAAATCATAACACCTGAGGGTATGGTTTGGTCACAACATGGATCGAAATTTTACATCTAGGAAAATATTATTAAAAAAAATTGCTGACGAAGAACAGCAGGGCCATATTGACTCAGGTGAGTGTTGTGGCCCGGGGGCCTCATGTTCTTTACAATATACTACATTTGTAAACCTATACCTCTTTTGTGGAAAAAGCAAATAAGTTGAATAAGACTATCCTCTCACAATCTTGAAATTGAGACAGGACGACATAGTTAATTATAAGGGAGAATAGAATAAAAAAGACCGAGAAGGTGAATAGCATTTTGTTTTAATTTGATTTAATTTTAATTATGATGTGAAATCTCTGCAAAATAGTAACCTTGTCAATAGGATGGATAAAAATATTTACCATTACATATTAGTGGTGGAGGTACTTTGTTAAATTGAATAATTGAAAGATTATTTTACTACTTAAATTGACATTTTATTGGGCGATCAAAGTTTTACGTAGAAACATATAGGAAAAAAAATCTTTAAAATTCTTCTGCTAAAGAATAGCAAAGCCATGATTAGTCATATTGATATGAAAGCATTAAAAATTATAAATGCCATAATTCCGCCAAAAATTGATGAAGCGGAACGAAATGCTAACTTGATCTATAATTCATCAAGATAAAGTCACGTACTAAAAATCAGCTCAATTTCTGCAAGCGTTTAGAAAAAAAAATGCGGAAAATACTTAGAAATTGAAAAGGTCGTAATTCCGACAAAAATCATTGAAGTGGAACGAAATGCAAACTTGATCTATAACTTATCAAAATACACTCACATACCAAAAATAAGCTCAATATCTAGAAATGTTTAAAAAAAAAATTGCGGAAAACCAAGTGGGACAGACTGACAGACGGACGGACGAACAGACTCAGAGGAAACCCATAGTCCCTTCCGGTTTCACCGATAGGGGACTAATAATATTTGTATGGAAACATCCTCAGGTTTTGCAGATTCAAGGGTTTTCAATGATGACCCCTGGGGCAAGGATGGGGCCACAATGGGCGATCAAAGTTTTAAAAAGGATTATATAGGGAAAGTCTTTAAAGGACAGCAAAATCATGACTAGTCATATTTATGTGGAAATCTTTAACATATTCAAGAAGGTGATTTTTAAGTTTATTCAAATCATGACCCCTGGGGTAGGGTAGGGCCACAAAGTGCGATCAAATGTTTAGATATATATATATATATATATAGGGAAAATATTCAAAATGTCTCTTCTCAAGAACATCAAAGCCATGGTTAGTCATTATATAAATATTGTCATGTAATTGAGTGTAACATTGAAGATTTTCACCCCAAGAAAACCATTGTCAACCGAGGCGCAGCCTACGTTGACAATGGTTTTCGACGTGTGAAAATTTTCATTGTTATACCTTTAAAAATTAATTCCTATGTAAATCTACATTTTAAAAAGTCAAACATTTTTAATGTTTTACTGAGCAGTCATAAAAAAAATCGATGTTTGACCGCAGACTGAGATATTGAACCTGTGGACGAGATATTGGACCGCTTATGTCAGTGTGGGCAGGGTCAGCTAAATCTCATTTGCATTCGTTGGTATGGAAGCCAGCAAGATACATGTATAACAAAAAAAAATAAATAAAAGGTATAACAAAACATTTATTGACTGGATTCCACTATAAATATATTTGTTATATTATACTGAATGTTTTATTCAAATACATAGTGAACCTCGTGCGCATAAATTCTGCGCAGTCACTATTTTTTGGAATATCACCCGTCGTTAAGCAATGTTGACTGTTGCTACGCTGGAGGGCGTGGCTTCATCATTCAGCAGGTAATAAAGTTTTTTAACAATGTTTCTCGACGAATCAGATTCAACTAATGATAAAGCCACGCCCTCCAGCGTAGCAACAGTCAGCATTGCTTGACGACGGGTGATATTCCAAAAAATAGTGACTGCGCAGAATTTATGCGCGCAAGGTTCACTTGTATAAAACATTCAGTATAATATAATAAATATTGCATGTAGTTGAGTGTAACATTGAAAATGTTCACCCCTCGAAAACCATTGTCAACCTCGGCGCATGCAAGCATTCTGAGAGTATTGCATTAGCAATACTAGTCCCCCTACCGGCAAATGTAATCTGGTTCCCGCTAAAAATTGAAAATGCCATAATTCCGTCAAAAATCAATGAAGCGAAATGCGAACTTGATCTACAACTCATCAAGGTTAAGTCACATGCCTAAAATCAGCTCAATGTCTGCCAGCATTTAGAAAAAAAATTGCGTCAAAAATCATTGAAGCGGTACGAAATGCAAACTTCATCTGTAACTCATCAAGATACACTCACATACCAAAAATGAGCTCGATATCTGCAAGCGTTTAGAAAAATGTGCGGAAAACCAATTGGGACAGACTGACAGACAGACAGAGGGACAGCTGGACAGACAGACGGACGGACAGACTCAGAGGAAACCTATAGTTCCCTCCGGTTTCACCGATAAGGGACTAATAACAAATGTTTCTCAACAAATCAGATTCAACTAATTTACATGAAAGTACATAATATATTTAAATCGAAACATCCTGAGGTAGTGTTATTTCAAATTTGTTTAAATCATGACCCCAGGATGCAAGGCGGGGTCACAATTGAAGTTTTACATGGAACTATTAAGGAAAAAATCTTGAAAATTCTTCTATCATGATTAGTCAACGAAATATTGAGGCATCTTCAGTTAGTGTAGAATCTTTTTTTTTAAATTACAAACCCCTGGGGGTAGGTTGGGAGCACTTTTATATTAAAAAATTATGACCAAAGTGCTCATGTTCGCGTTGTGGCTCATGGGCCTCTTGTTTTTCGTTTAGCAACATGCACGCTTAGAACTCCCAATAAATTTGATTTTAAAAGAAATTTTCTACAGAAAAAACATACTGTGCTACTATATTTCATTGATATATTGCTCTTTTTTCATCTCTTTTTCAAGGGAAAGTCAATCACAATTTTGTACTAACAAATAGGCTACATCATGTACATTGTTTCACTGAACATTGCGAATGCGGGGTAACTCCAAATAATATTCTACCCTATTTTTTAAATATATTAATTAATATATTAAATGAAATGTAACATATGTACATACTTAATTAGAGAGAGACTTTTGATGCAATATTGTTTTTTTTATGACGAATTAGTTCTATTTTAGACTTTGAATTTGTCGCCAAATATATTAAGAAAGTCCTTCCGGATCATGCATATCCGCCAGTGTGACGTCATGGACTGTGTATGCTAGGTCGTTCAACTAGGATAAGTTAGCAGGTGTCCGTGTTATTAATGTCTTGAGGAGCTTCAAAATATTTTGTCATCTTTAATAGATCACTAGTAAGTATAGGAAAGAAAGAGTTTAAAAAGTTTACTAACTTTATGAAACTTAAATTTGTTTACAAACTTTACTACAGGAAGTTGGGCCTAGTTATTTTCTGTCGTTCGCCCACTTCACGAGGTAGGAGTATATTGTATTCATGTTAAAAATTATTATGTTTATTATATATCCTGGTAAAGTCTAATGGTACGTTTTATCTGTGTCAAGTCTATATAAGACTTTAGAATGAATATAAATTTTTAGCTTATGAAAATGTTGATATTTATATATCTTGCCCCGATTTTGAGTTTTATAACAAATCTGAAACTTAGTGGTGTCTCTCTCAACTTATTTTGTTTCCTTGTGAAGAGTTTAGCCCAGATGTTCTACATCCGGATTCTGAGTGGTGATAAGCTGTCTTGTTAGGTCTGTGCTATACAATTCAGCAGTTTACTTTTATAAGAGTTTGTAATCTGATAAGTCATGTGTAATAAGAGTAAGTACTCTATATAATATAATACACATGCAGGTATTGCAGCATGTGTAAGACTGTTTATGGTGAGTGATATACTGATGAAATGACAATTTTTTAAAATCACCGTAATCACAGACAACATTAAGTTGTATACTCATTATCATCATTTATTTTGTATCAAGTCATACAGAAAACAAATACACATAATCCTTTGAAAGCTATATATTTGGGAAACATAAAATTACATAGATTTGTAAATAAATAAAATATTCAGGTGTTCTTGGAAAATCAATTTTTGTTATTGGAATCGGTGTGACTTACCATCTCCATGCAATATTCAAAATAAATTAACAAGATTTGCATTTACATCACATAAATATGTACATTTTAGCTTTAAGCTGTTCAGTAAACATAAATTTCCCAGCAACCCAACAGAAATGTATTTAATCCGAGTTTCATCTGACTATAACCCCTGCTTTTACTTTGTGACGTGCTCCCCTGCACATGTCACAATATTAAAGCAGGGGTTATAGTCGGAAGAATCTCGGATTAAATCATATATAGTTCAAATTAATAGAAGAATTCTCAGAATGTAACTAGAAATTATTTTTTACAGGGTGTTAACAAAAATAACATCCTTGCATGCTTTGTAACAGCTGGGTTAGCAATGCCATCATTTGTAAAAAAAAAATTCCAGCAATATTCTGAAAATTATTCCTTATTGTTTTTATATCAATAAAAATTACTTTTATATAAATTCTATTATATTGTTACAATTAGTTTTGATAATTTTAAAGATGTGAATAGTTTACATTTCTCTGTTTTCCTCAAATCTCAATCATGCTCATGGACTATAAGATAATGTGAAATCTAAATTTAAGCAGTCAGAGATCACTGTTTAATATGTCTGAATGTATAAAACAGAATGCACTTGTTCAAGATTTACCCAGCTCATATGATTAATGAAGATGAAAATGTTGCTTCTGTTCACTGTATTAAAATAGTTGCTTATTTTTTTGTATGCATTTCTAAAGTGCATGCATAAACAAAAGATGTCTATAAATAGCAGTATGCTCAATGCTAAAAATAAGTTGTAAACATATTATTATAGTTCATCAAATAATTACAGTCAGGATCAGGGTGTGGAGCATGCCAGTTTAGAATTATAATAGCTATAATAAACTGAGGAATAAGGAAATTGATGATATATAAATACTCTGTGGTAACAAGGAAGCACATGTCATCTACAGTACTTATATATTGTGCTGTACTTAAATATATTGTGCTGCATGTACATACAACTCAGTTAATGTCCTTGAGAATGTCATGGATACAAAGCATGTTTATTCTTCAATCCTATAGTCATGTGACACAAGAATTGCTTTGTTAATTGTACCATGTGTACATTAAAACCATTTTTATCTCTACGAATTATGATAAATTTTGCTCAGATACAGATAGCAAGGCATTTGGAGGAGAGACTGATCACAGATTTAGAATACATTACTATATTCTTCTTGGATTTTTTAAAATTGCTAATTGATAGCTTTTGACTAAACATAGTTAAACAGAATTGCAAAAGAGAAAAAGTTCCTTTCAATCAGAGAAAGTATCCATGCACCCCAAAAAATGTACTGTAAGGAACACTTGACTGACTGACATTTTTCATACTGTCTAATTGTTAGGCCATTACAGCTGAACTTCAGTATCTCGAACACTGATATCTTGAATACCATGGATATGTCAAAGTAATATGAAAGTCCCAACCCCTTTTTCTTTAAGTACTTTACCCTGGACACCTCAAATCCTCGGATATCTTGAAGTTTTTTCTCAGTCCCTTTGAGTTCAAGATAGGTTTGACTGTATTTACACACTGAATTGTTGACGGATTTTTCCGTTATTTACTGATCATGACAAGGAGCACACAATGGGGTTGATGGGTCGGCAGAGGATGCTCACTCCTCCATGGTACCTGATCCCACCTCTGATGTTTTTGGATGTCCGTGTTTGCTCTGCTCCTGATTTGTATTGTTTTAATAGACTTTGAGCTTGGATACTGTTCGTTATCTCCTATTTCATTGTACACCCTAAATGTGACTTGTAATTTATATATCTCATATCAGAGTTTTTAAAATGTTGTATGTTAAAATAGATGAACATTATTTATAGTTTATGAATGTTTTTGTTGCATCAATTTAGACATTGGAAAGTCTTTGCCAGCTTTATGAGAAAGTCATAAAACATGCTCAAAAATACAGTGCCATGCCAAAAGTATTCACAATTTTTCAAAATGGCAGACATAAACAATGATGTGCCTCATGTGAATAAACATTAAGTATTGTAACAAATTTTATTCTTAACTTACCTTATATGTGATGATATGTTCCCGTAACTTAATTACAGTTGATAAAGGAATGGTTTGGAATTGTAAAGAGTTCTCAGGTAGTTTTGATCAAACGGGAATTTGAGAGTCCAAAATAATTGCAAAGAGCTCTTCAAACATCCAAATATTTTGTTGCCTATTTTGTAGAGTTTCTTTAATTTGAAGTCACAATTTTTTAACTCACCTTTACGAAGTCAAGATGAGCTTTAATGCCATACCCCCACTTTGGCGTCAGTGTTAGTGTCAGCGTCCCAGTTGAAGTTTTAGGAGCAAGTCAGTTCCTAAGTAACAGTGAGCCATACCTGGACCAAACTTGCATGGATGATGCATTATGGGATTTGTTTCGGATGGTGGATCTGACCTACATTTTCCAGATGAGCCACTACGTTAAAGTTTTTGGAGCAGCTCCATTCCAAAGTAACTATACGTCCTACGTAGACCAAACTTGCATAGATGATGCATCTAGGGATGAACACCACCAGATTTGCTTCAGATGCTGGATCTGACCTACATTTTCCAGATGAGTAACCAGATTAATGTTTTTGGAGCAGGTCCATTCCCAGCCCTACCTAGGGCTAGCAAAGCCATATACGTCCATTGTTCATTTTTGTATGACCAGCCAGTTCTGATACCGCTGTGATATCTTGAATGGAAGCTCTGCTTCTTTTCATTTTTTTTAATGATCTCCCATGGTTAAATATTTATTCCAAAATGATCTGATGATAGATTCTAAATTCCCAATATATGTTCATTTTAAGTCTAGACTTTTTCTCACTATCGTACTTCATTTTGAACAATCAATTTCTCTAGATAGTTGATATTTCTTTAGATTTTCAGCTCATTATGAGTGACTGGCTTGTTTACAATTCTGTCAGAATTCAGAATGATGACAGCAGAAATTTATCAATTTTGTAACTTTCTAGAGAAAAATTACTCTGTTCAAGTTTCAATAGTTAACATGATCTGTATCACAAGTTATTTGAAATTTCCTCTTTGTCTTTACAAATGAGGTGCATAGTGTCACGAAATACTTTTGGCACAATGCTTTAGTTGCTATAAAAACAAGACTTTAGTGTATCTAATGAGAAAGACCCGAGATTGAAAAAAATTAGTGACAAATCAGTTTTGTGAACAATAATGATATGTTCAATTTTAGATTACTTGCTTTATTCATAGATTTTTTTTTCAGTCCTAGGAATCCATTACAGTTTACTGTTTCTAAATATAGGCATTATCAAAAAAAGGCAATTAACAAGAAAGGAGGGTATAGATTTTTATATAGGAACATGGATAAATTAAGGAAAGGTACACATAAATTAAACAGTAGATGTCCAGGTAGGTGCATTTGATTTTAAGCCAAATCATCATATTAGAAAATTCATAGGATCTTTATGCAAGGACGCTTCTTAAAGCTTTTACTCTGTAAGACACTTCTATTTTGAGTACACTACCATTGGTCCAATATTTTTAGATCCATTCTAAAAGGTTTGCAGTGAAATTCTCATTTAAGGTTCACAAACCCTCTGCTCACTCATATAAAATGTTGCTTAACTTTTTGATTTTCTGAAAGAAATGTATTTTATAAGTAAAATACAAACAATTCTACAATAAGCTTGCGGGGTAAAATTAAACAGAAAAGACATTTCAACTTGACATATCTTTAAAGGAAGAATAGATGTTTATGTCATTGAGATAGGCAAAAAAATAGGCAGATTCTAGTAGATAAGAATGCTTTAGGCTCCTAAATATGGACATTACTTGAGACTTAAAAGCTTGATGATTAAAAACAAATTCCAAGTCATGTTGGAGCTGCATTTAGCAGTTTTTAAAAACCACTTTACTTATGTAACTATTAAAACTGTGATTTCTATATTGGACTAATTAATCAAAAGAGCTGTTGTTCATTGAAGGAAATTGTTGCTGTTGTGGGCTTTATTTTGATTAAATAATTGATATACAATTATTACTTGACCAGTAGCTTTCACAAGAATGTGTCCACCAATAACTGATTGTACATTTTTTCTTATTAAAATCTGCAGCTGCTTGTGTTTGAAGGGCTCTATTCTCTTTCACTTTCGTCTGTCCACTTCTCTAAAGAGAATAGAAGGGCTCTTGCCCTATTGATAAAATACATACCCACCATGTATCAGCAGCTGACAAGAGAGTATAACAGTGTTTGAATAAATCTTTCATTTCCTTGTGTTTCCTAGCACATAATCATTTGATTTTTATTCCACTGTGAAGATAAACTGAAGGCAGATTTTTCTCTATTTTCTGTTGAAATGGGCCACAGGGAGCAATTTTATAAAAATATGAATCCAACATGATCTGATACAATATTTTCAGAAAGTAAATTATTTTTTCTTTACTGCACACATGACACAATGCATCAGTCTTCAAGAGAGATATTTAATCTCTGGAATGCCTTGCTGGATTAAACGAAGAGGAAAAATTCTTTTTCCAACAGAAAACCATTTTTTAAATCACAGAAAAAGTTGACATAAAAATTGGAGCAAATCTCTCAGAAATAATTAAGGATTTTCTGAGGTATTCTTGTAACAACTGGTTTAATTACCCATTAGGTAGGTGGAATGAATATTTCAACAATTTCTGTTTATATCAGACATGAATACATTGTGTTGGATATTTTATGTAATGAGTTTTTGCTGCCATTCAGTTATAATAGCTTGTGAAGTTAAAGTAGGTAAAGGGCAGGATATAACACAGATTTGACAGGAAACTCAGTCACCAGCATTTGAGATCAGTTACATTCTGACTGGGGGCTGGCTTGTTAGATATATTTATACAAGCACCAGGAATTAATACCTACGTTTATTGTACTGGTAAGTAAATTTGTGTCACCACAAGATAGTTTTTTTTAATGCTTGAGGTAATATGCAGATAAAGTATTAATTTTGTTCCTATCCATATCGGTATAAATCTATTCAGAGAAATATATCTCCTAGCATAATTGCCCTTTAAGTTTGTCTGGTATTTTAATATGCTTCATAAAAATTGTGAATTATGAAGAAGGTGCATTAATAATCTGGTTTCTGTTTATGAGTTGATTTAATTTTAGGTGCATTTAATGATTTATTTTTTTTAAAAATTAAAGGTGTATGTAATCCATATGTTTATCATGTACAAATACATATATGTAATACCTGTTTTGATTGACTTTACAAATAAGTTTTCCCGTTGATTGTTGATATTTATCTGGTCACTTTACAAATAAGTTTCCCGTTGATTTGTAATATTTACTGTATAATTACTCCATTTATTTCCCTGCAGGCCAGCAACGTTTTTGTAGTGTAAACTTAAAAATGTATTCATGATTGCCTGATAAACACACTGTTCATTGTTATACATAAAACTCTTCCTCTGTTTAAAGTTCTAAGTAGGCCATTATATAAATCTACCCACCATGAAAAGTAAATATATATTAAAACCCTACAGAATCTAATCTTTTCTATTGATATTGTCTGTGCAATTATGCTTTAAAATTTTTACTATTTAGTGTATATCTTTGTATCAAAGCCTTTAGTAAGAAGATCAAGATCAGTGGAATAAGTTAGACGAAATACGATTATATTGAAGATCTTTGATAATTCATGCACTGATTATTTGCCCAAGCTGTGAAGCATAACTGCTGGCGTTCAGTGCAGATGCAGGATACATGGAGTTGCATGTGCATTGTCTGTCTTGTATGATAAATGCAGCACTTGTGATTTTTTTGCCACCCAGTGTCTATATCCTGTATATGTACAAGGGGGAGCTATAGGCATCATATAAAAAGAGTTTATATTTTATATGAAATACAGAAGTCATCTTATTCAAAAGGAATGCTTCAAAACTAAAAGTTTTAATCTTGTTGACTGACACTTTCTTTAACCATTTCTCAACCTTTTTCACTTAACTTTCTAATTAATATTGGCAGTCTTTTTATCCAAATAGAATGTTGCCCAAAGAAACAAAACCTAAATGTTTTCTCTAGTTTAGAATACAAATCTTGTGATTGCAATTAAAATGTAATACCAAATATGATATAACCATTATATGATTCAAACACTATATATAAGTGCAAATTTGTGGTCACATTTTCTACTTTTGATAGAATTAAAAAAAAAAAAGGATGACAAAGCATTATCCTTTATAGTATAGTGAATTATTTAGTATATCAGAATTTTGATAAGTTATAGAAGCAGCTCTCTTTGATGTGTCAGATCAACCTTGCAATAAATAACTTCAGGCAAATCAATAGCAATAATGACTGCAATAGGCATGCATGTTCCAAAATGTGTCAACAATGATACAACAGACCAGCTGACGAGTTCCCGAGCATATCCATTACCCAGGGGCTATTGTGTGTCATAACTATCATAATCTCGCATAAGCAGGTGAAATGTTTAGTAAACTCAAACCATCTGTCTGATGGTAGGGTAAAATTTAAGTTTTATACATATTTACTGGTACAGTTCAACTTCAGTATCTAGAACACCAACATCTAGAATACCATGAATATGTCGAAGTGATTGGGAAGTCCTTACCACGCATTTTTAAAGCATTTTACCCTTGATATCGAGAACCCTTGGATATATCAAAAGTTTTTTGTTGGTCCCATTAAGTTCCAGATAACAAGGCTTGACTGTATTTAGTTTGTTTTGATTGTAAGGAGATGGGTGAAGAAGGCATGCAAAATGCCTATAGGTTCAAGTATACAAAAATCATTCAGTTTGTGAATAAGTACTCTAAAAGTTCTTATCATTGAAATTTCTGAAATAATGAAAATAAATTTAACTTTTCTGATGCAATTCTCTCAGCAAAAATTATCCTGTGATTTAAAAATAAAATTGTGGTATTCTTGAGGTTCAAATCCAAGCAATACAGTGGTGGATCCAGAACTTCTTGGGGGAGGAGGGGGGGGGGGGGGGATGGAGCCTTGACTACCAAAATACAAGTGATGTGCAATTTTTTAACACTTAAGAAATTAATTTGGATTCTATGTAGAAAACCCAATTACCCAAATAATGATACTTCATAACAAACAACAAAATGAATATAAATTAGTTTGGAGATTGTTGAAAAATAGAATGTTTGTTTGTTCATTCATGTTTTTTTTTTTTGGGGGGGGGGGTATGAATTAAATGCATTGCACTCTTTATTATTTTTTTATTTACTGACCTACCAACCCAATGTTTTGGAAAAAGTCTTGAAAATCAATCAATAAAAAAAAAAAATTCCTGCTTTGACAGGGTTTCTTCTGGACAGTCATATACATTTTATAAGTTGTACCACAAATTGACAATTCATTATACAAAGTTGTAACCATAAACTGGGTTTTATTAAACATCATTTTACTGTTTTGTTTTGTTTTGTTTGTTTGTTTCTTTTTTTTTTTTTTTTTTGCTTCAAATATTTGCAAATCTTTTTCATTTAAAAAGTTTATTACATTGCACTTTTTATCTATACAAGGAACACTTTTCAATGCAATTTTTTTTTACTGTAAACTTGACTCTTCTAGTACAGGTCACAACGTAAACAACTGGTACATAACTGAGGTATGATATGAACCTTGACTAAATGGACCTCAAGTCAAATATTTCTCAAAAAGATGCAAATATTGTGATGAAAGTTTATTTTAATGGTATATTGGGTCTTTGTTCCATGTTTTTGTTAATCAAAAAGTGTATACTTTTCATGCATACTTTTATGATAAACTTTCCAAAAAAAAAAAAAGGAGCAAAGACCCACTCTTATAAAAAAAATGCTATAATATGAAGAAATGACCATTTTTGATTTCTGTACATGTGTGTATGTTATTGCTTATACAAATAATTTCAGTCTTTTGTGAGAAATGCAGATTATTGAGAATTTACTTTAAGTATGTGTTAATGTAATGAAATATGGAGATGACGAACATTAATCAAGTTCAAAAGTCCATTGAAACAATACAAATTCATATAATCGTCTAACTCTGACCTTTGTCATAAATATTAAAATTTGTCAGATAGAGATCTCATATTGTGTCACAGTCAAAGATTGTCATTCACAAAAGTTAAAAGTCAATTAAAAAGTTTACCATTGTAGAAATTTGACGTAAGACCAGAGGCATTTTATTAAAAAAAAATCATTTTGTTAAACTGTTTTATCTCATTTAAAAGTCCTTCTAGGCATAAGAAGTGAAAGTTGAATGTAGTAAAAAAAACCTGTTCTTGGACTGCCTCTTGTGTACTTTACCTTCACCTTTCCCATTAGTTTGAATTCCACAGCTGTTGTAAACTATCAAGAGATAAATTCGTGACTCTTTATGCCACAGTGTTGTTGTTAGAACACATATTGATCTGTAAAAGTTGACCATAATGGCTTGATTTTATCTGCTATATTGGCTCTGGCCTCTGGTTCATTTGAACTTAACACAGGCATTTATTTAAGCTATCATGCACACAAATGATTCAGATTAGAAGAATGAGAGAAACAATGTTTCAGACATCAGAACTGTTTATGCCAACTTTTCTGGCAACTGAACTTATTCAAGACTTGTGAAGTGCTGGTAGCATTTTCAGGGCCACTATAAGGAATCATTTGACATTAATATTAGAATTTAAAATCTCAGACAAATTTCAAGTATACATGTAATAAGTACCTGTGAAGTGGATGATTCATTTGACCAGGGAGAGTTTGAACCTTCAAATTATTATTGACTGTAGAAAATTGTTTGTTTTGTTTTTTTTCAATGCCACTTTTGCTGTACATAATCGAAGGAGGAAAGTTATCCCATCTTTATTTTTTTTAGATGATTAAATTTCAGACTTTGTTTTACTACAGATGTTGCCTACCAGTTGCTGATTGACTTCATCGGTGGATGTAAACTCAAGTGATCTCGGATCAAATCACAAGTGAGTAAAATACAGGATTTTATACAAAACTCAGAATTCTTAATAATGTAGAAATATTTTTTGTTAATATATGGTTTTAATTACTTTGTCATAATGAAGGAAATTGGGAAAACGTGTGACTACCAGAATAATCATGATGAAATAAACAAATTAATTAACATGTTTGGGTTCAGAAAATATAATCAGTCATTTTCATTGAATGTTGAAATGTGGATAAATGTCATTAGAAATTTTGTTTTGTAAATGTTTATTCTATATTGATTCAAATTAAGTAGCAAGGTACTTTAAAATTTAACAAATTCTATTCTGTCTCTTTTTAATTTGGATGTATCTGAAGGTGGCTTTCTTTGTTAATAAACATTCTGGTTCGATCACACCTTGCCGAATAGCATTAGCGGATGATTAAAGGATGACAGAACACAATTCTTTTGTAATACATTGATGAAAGTGGTCCCTCTACTCTTTTCAAGGCTCTTGCAATCAATGCATGAAGCATATAAAACATATATTAAAAAATGTACATTTAATAAATAGACATGTAGCATACAAGCAACAGTCAACTAACAGACTTCACGTTTTATACCCCCACTCCGAAGTAGAGGGGGTTATACTTTTTACCCTTGTGTGTCTGTCTGTCCGTCTGTCTATGTGTCTAGCTGTCTGTCTGTCCATGACAAATTTTTCGTCACAGTTTTCTCAGCAACTACTCATCCCAGATGCTTGAAATTTTAGCACACACTTTGTTGAGGCATGCCATATGGTGGGATTCATTTTTGTAGGAATCCGATGTCAACTTCCTGTTTATCCATGCGTCTGTCCATACCATACATAGCAAATTTTGGTCGCAGTTATCTTAGCAACTACTGATTGCAGATGCTTGAAATTTTAGCACATCCTTTGTTTAGGCATGCCATGTTAATTTTTGTACGAATCCGATGTCAACTTCCTGTTTATCTGTGCATCTGTCCGTACCATACATAACAAATTTTGGTCACGGTTTTCTCAGCAACTACTGATTGCAGATTCTTGAAATTTTAGCACACTCTTTGTTTGGCATGCCATATGGTGGGATTCCTTTTTTGTACAAATCTGATGTCAACTTTCTGTTTATCTGTGCATCTGTCCGTACCATACAGAACAAATTTTGGTCGCAGTTTTCTCAGCAACTACTGAATGCAGATGCTTGAAATTTTAGGACACTCTTTGTTTAGGCCTGCAATAGGATGGGATACATTTCTGTATGAATCCGATGTCAACTTCTTCTTCATCCTTGTGTCTGTCCATAACTGAACTTGTGTACATTCACATCAAAGCGGGGTATTATTAGTGAGCATTGGCTCACAGACTTCTTGTTCAGTAACGAATAAATGAGAAACTGACAAAACAGATTTAGAACATAATTCTTAAGGCCTTGAGAAAGATGTCCATTTTATCCATTTCTGGACCATAAGAAACAGAAAAGAAATGTATTCGAACGGGCACGAACAGATTGAAAAAATTCTATCCATTTTTGGTCCGTTAGCACTATCTAGTAAGATGTGATCGAGCTCTTCAGGAAGTGTCTGTATAAATGTATAAGAGTATTTGTGAATAGTATTTTTCCATAAGATTAAAGATAAAAATTAACAAAATATCCTTTAAGCTAGATAAAAAATGTATTTTATGGGACTACAGTAGGTGGAGCTATTTTCCATTCTGTATTAGTCCTATATGTACTGTGTTGTATATTAGCCTACTATTCTGAACAATCTGAAAATAAATCTGATTCAGTATATCAAAAGCATTTACAAATAGTAACGGCTGATTTATTCCTAATTCAAAGTTTGGATTAATATTTCCTTGTGAATGTAAAATGTCAAATTTTCTCAATCACTTTAAAAAAATTATTCCAAACAGAATCTAAACATTACTTTGATCCAAAGGAATATAGGCAGTTATTGAAAAATGATGTGCTCAGGTGAGTGATGTGGCCTATGGGCCTCTTGTTATAAATTGATTAAATTCATTGACTCAAATGTAAAGTTGATGAATTCACCATTAAACCTTTGCTGTTTATCATATTTTTAATCAAAGTTGTATATTTCATTTTATTTTTGTGGTATTTTTGACACAAGAAACATAATGCAGACTTGCTTTTATCTTCACTTATTACTTTATTAGCTAGTTTCAGTTCATAGAAACATGTTACAAGGTTAAGCACACAGCAAGACCCCTAATAATGCAAGGAAGATTTATTAGATTTTCAAAAAGCTCTCTAAAATTTTCCCTGAGTAGAACATCAAATACTGTGGAATGGGATTGATAATGCTGCTGGCTGAAAGTAACCAGAAGTAATTAAGTGTTATTTTAATGGTTAAAGCCACAGGTGTCAATTGGTGTACACACCTGCTGATCAGCCATCAGTCATGATAGTATGTGCACTCGGGGAACCTGCGGGTAGGAGAATTGGTAGTAAATGCAGCCAGTCAATAATGTTTCACAGAGAACACTGTAAATATGAGAAAAAATGATTAAAACTCGTACAATAAGAAAAATTATTATGGAAATTGAGACAGTCACTGAGCAGTCTATCAGTATTGTAATTTTTTATGTGTACATTTCTTATTCATCAGGCCTTACAATACTGTTAGTCTGCTATGATATGTGCAGAGTTCTATACTTGTTACATGGACAGTGAGGAGATGAAATCAACTGAGCAAAATATTTGAAACTGAAACATGATAATAATGAGTAAAATTAAGAGTAATAATAAAATTTGAAAAATTTATATGATTTATTAGGCCAGACATAAAAAAAAAAGACATAGTTTGTTTCCTTAAGAAATCATGGTTGGAATGTACCGTATATACTCGCCTGTAAGTCGGTCCGCCTATAAGTCGGTTGTAGTTTTTGAGGTTATTTGGAGGAATTTGCCATTGGCCTACTTATAAGTCAGTGCAACTTATTGCCAGCTTTAGTTGACAATTTCAAATGAATGCTCTAATGTTTTAACCTAGCTGGTTTCGATTAATATTTTTAGAAATTACGCCGATATTTAATTTTAAATCATTAAGAAAAACACTAAATGCACACTTTAGATAAAAATAAAGTTATTAAAATATGTAAATACTTGTACTTTATGTATAATCTTAGAATACATAAATGATATAATATATCCAGACTTTGTTCAACAATAATCCTTGGAAATGTTTATAGAATACTACATTTCGTTGTCCAGAAAAATACTAATCTTTTTATGACTCGCCTATAAGTCGGACATAGAGTTTTGGACCAAAATTTAACTCCCAAAAAACCAACTTATAGGTGAGTATATACTGTAGGCTTTTTGAAAAACTTTTCATCTGAATTTATTTGCAGACTAAAGATTACTGTAAACCAACAATTATTTGCATCATTTTTTAATTGTGATTCGTCAGATTGAAATCATTCTGGGATGATTAATTTTCGTGATTGAGGAAACGTATTCTTTACAGATACAAAGCAAAATAAATGGTTCACGGGAATTCATGAGTTAAAGTAGATCGCTAAACTCCTTGATATTTCTCACACACGAATAAAACTTGGTTTACAGTATCTAAGAGACGTACTATGAATGAATTCCAAAGATTATCAGCACATTTTACATTCTGTTCAGTTTCGTAGTCACCAATGACATATAGCATAGCTGCAAGCTAGCAGGGTTCAAACATGCTCTGTTTTCAAGTAATTCTAGGTCAAATACTCAAACTAACTTCACCAATGTTTTTTTTTTTTTTTTAATTTTTCTTTTATAAAAGAATTTAATGTTTTTAGGAATTAGTTCTGACCTTCCTATAACTTTTGCCACAGGATCATGATCCATGATAAAACTCTACAACATTTGTTGTGATTTTAATTAATGCTTTTATTCTACATGTATGCTTATTAAATATGTAATACATGTTTATTAATAATTCTTATGTTCTTTCATACTTTTAATAACAATGTGATATATGAATAATGACATAATTTCTTATCTGGTTATGTAATCACAGTGTCTGGTGGAGAAGATGATCGCACAGGAAATTCCGAGTCTGACATCAGTATGTTTGCATGCTCGCATACATATTGTTTAGTGTGTATATATATATGTATATATGATAATGTGTTAATCTGAAAATACCGTATATATAAAAAAAAAAACATAGGCACACTTCATTTTTGTGTACTTAGTATATAATAGTATGAGAATGTGTTTACCCATGTATGGTTGATTGTATGACGAACATATACCAAATATACCACAGAGATTCCAATAAGTGTGTGTAAATATATCCATTAATCTACTGTAATTCACCAGTCAACTAGAGTAATGGCACTAAACATCTATAAATATTATAAATATGTCAATAATTGCTCATATTTACTGAAGAAAACATACGTAACTATTCCTGATAACTTATATATACATGTATACAGTTACTGTAACATTATATAGATGTGCAGTATTATAATCAAGGACTAATATTGAAAGTGAATGAGTTTGAAAGTTTTTCAGACCTTAGTGATAAAAATGAGTAAGTTATAGTACACAGAGATTTGTGTCTCTTAAATTAGCTTTGATCCGTTCCTTTATTGTCCTTAGCAGACCAGTAGTGGTTTGTTATTTATTGGATTAAAGTGATGTAGGGACAAAATTAAAGTGTCGTTTTCCAAGTGTAATATATATTTATGACCAAAAACAATGCACTTTGATGTATCCGAATGAGGGGTTTACACATGCACATTAAACTGTGGGAAAGGTTTTTTTTTCAATTGTATTCACATATCTTTTCTATATGCTGAGATCTTGTGGAATTATGAGATACTGTCAGGAGGGGGCAGCCTTTCTTTTTAAATAAAAAAATTACAGGGAGGAGTGGGATGAGGTGCTCTAGGGGTTCATTCAGAAGCAGGGACATTAACTTTGATTAAATTATTAAAGTGTAATATTTTTATAAATGGTAAGTGTTTTTGTAAATTGTTGAAAATATTTCCTTTGAGTTTTATTCTGGGGCATTTAGTTTCTGGTCTGTCTGTTTGTCTATTTAAACTTGCCCATAACTTTTGAATGGTTGGTGCTAGGGCTTTCATATTTCACATGTGTATTTCTTGTGACAAGACCTTTCTTTGTGTACCAATACAGTTGACCTCTTGATTCTGACCTTTACCGAACTAAATTTAGTCTTGGCCATAACTTCTGAATGGTTGGTGCAAGGGCTTTTATATGAATACACATATGTATTCCATGTGACCAGACCTTTCTTTTGTATGAACCTTTTTTAACTTTTGACTTTGACCATGGAGTTTGACCTACTTTTGAAAACTTTAACCTTGGCCATAACTTCTGAATAGGGCTTTCGTGTTTCACTTATGTATTCCATGTTACAAGAGCTTTTCTTTAGTACTAATAGTTTGGCCACATGACTTTGACCTTGGAGTATGACATACTTGTTAAAAACTTTTAATCAGGTATAGTTTCTGAATGTTAAGAGCCATTCTCTGTAATGACTTGAACTTTTATATAGGAGCTGTGGCACGCATAGTCTCAGAATTTCTCCAAACTCTCTACGATGAAAGTCTTTGATACCTTAAACTCAAATCAGGCAAAAATTGGTTGCTACGTGTCATGGTTTCCATAGCAACACGTCCTAAAGTTTGAAAAATGGTATTTTTCAACATGTTCAGAGTCCCACAATTAACGTTTGCGGCAAAGCAAACAAGTGGTAATGACTGTTTCTGAAAGTTGAAGGTTTGGTGTCTTAAATATTTGATAAACATAATTGGTAAACCAACTATTATATATGTTACTATGGAAACAAAGTATTCAAAAGTAATAATTTTGTTCATTTGATTTTAAAAAGTCATACACTTAAAAATAAAAAAAATTATAGGTTGAAAAGCAAGCAAATAATAGACAAAAGATCCTTGAAACATATGCCAAGGACGAATTATGATATTTCTTATGGGTTGGCAATGGTTGCCATGGTTTTAATACCACGAAGGGATTTTGAATTTCTTCTCTTAGTGTTTCAATCTTATCCTATCTTTTTAAAAAACATATTTCTATATAACTAATGATCAATTTTTAAAGGCGTTTGTGTGACCCTAATTTTCACATTTCAAAAATTTCAAATTTAATTCTTTAAATAGAGCTTTGCTATGGAAATTAGCCGAAAAAATATGCTTAAAAATGTGAAAAATATTATATTTCCTTGGATACGTACCCTTGTATGTAGATTCCCAAAAATTTTATGATTGATATTTATGAATAACTAACCTGACTTTCAATTTTGATTACAACCCAATCTCTAACTGGA
Organism: Saccostrea echinata; assembly: GCF_033153115.1. Classification (NCBI taxonomy): domain Eukaryota; kingdom Metazoa; phylum Mollusca; class Bivalvia; order Ostreida; family Ostreidae; genus Saccostrea; species Saccostrea echinata. The sequence continues at coordinate 32,190,496 of NW_026889758.1, read as the reverse complement.
TGCAAAAAGCTGGCACATAGGGTTTAATATTGATATAAAATTAACAAAATCGAACATTTTCACTTCTTGGTAACCATAGCAACAGTGTTGTATTTTTCAACAAACTTTATCAATATATGATATTCAACTTTAGTTCTACCAGATAAGTACTATTCAAGGTTAGTCAAATAATATGTTTCTTGATTAAAAGGTAAGTAAATTTCTAAAGCAGCAAAAAATATATCACTTTAAACAACTAGTACGTTGTTTCCATGGTTACACTGCAGAAAAACAATTAATCCCAATTTTTCTTATGCTGTTGGTGTTGCAAGGTCCTAAGGATGTATATGTGCCAGTCATGAATTTTCTTGTTTTTCCTCAAGATAGTAGCATTAACCCAATAATAGCGACAGATTTTGCATGGTATCACTGTGTTACCATGGCAACCATGAAAGTTATTTTTAGAATAATATTGCCAATACCTGATTACTTAAGGTCAAATATTTTGTATTGTTTTTCTTAAGTTGTTGATTGAGTTTGATCGTGTAACATCTATCATTTGTGAATATTGAGCATTTATCAGCATCTAAAATGTATTCCAAATGTACCCATGGTTACCACTTACTTAGAGATAAATTCTAAATAGTTTCTTTATAGCATAAGTGGCAACAAGGTGTCATGTTTTTGTGAGAATGGTTTGTTTGTTTTTCTTAGTCTTTATTAAGGCTTTAAATAAAGATTCAAAGTAGCTGAAAATCTCAATTTTTTCAACTTTTCTGGCTGTTACCATGGCAACCAAGACACATAGCAACGAAATTTTGTTTGATATATGTTTCTGGTGTCAAGTTGTAATAATGGGCAAAGTTTCATCAAAATCGGTGACCATGCGTGGCAAAGAAGTTTAAGTGGTTACAGAGAATCGTTATTAATGTGCTGTGCTAGGGCTTTCATATTTCACAAGTGAATTCCTTGTAACAAAGCTTTTCTTTGGGGATCAATATTTTTGAGCTATGACCTTGTCATAGTTTGAGTCTTTACATGCTTTAGTATTCTTTTGCAACCAAAATATTTTTTTTCCAAAGCATACCATTTTCTCGTAAAGTCGTACAATTTGTCTGTTTTTTAATGCGATTTTTTGTGAAATAATCTGTAGAAGAATAATCTGCCAGAACTAGCACCATGATAGCTCAGGCTATAATTCATTAATTGTCTTGGTATTCTTTATAGGTTTAGTTACTTTTGTGAGGATTTTGAATAAAAAGGAAACAACTGTTCTAGCTTGTGGTACCTGATTACCTGAGCTATAATCTCTTGTAAGGTTTTCTGATACCCATGCATTGTCTAGTGGCTGTCTATCTGCCCCCCCCCCCCCCCTTTCTCCCCCTGAAATTTAAACTGACTTTCAGGTTTAAAACTATAACTAAGCTAGATCACCAATAATTACATGGATTCACAGTATTTCAGAACATTAAATACTAAGCATTGGGATTATTAATGCACTTTTTGATGTAGTTAACATGTATGGTGCATGCCAGAGTTTGAATTGGAGTATGAAGAATATCTAATAGAATGTTTTTAGTTTTTCACAGTTTAACAACACAATACAATTTAGGTATACAGTCAATCCTCGTTATCTCGAACTCGATTTGACTGAGAAAAAACTTCGAGAAATCCCAGGGTTTGAGATATTGAGGGTTAAATACTTAAGAAATACGTGGTTAGGTGTTCCTAATCACTTCGACATATCCATGGTATTTGAAATATCCGTGTTCGAGCTACCGAAGTTCAACTGTATATATATACTCATGATTTCTCATCAGTAATAAATGTACTTATGTACTGTGTAGAGATTTTAATGTCTATAAAAATGTAGATGCTTCAATATTTGGCTTTTAATTCCACATTAGACATCTGTATTTATTCCATGGAAACATGGGGTGGGGGAGAGGGTGAGTATGCAACCAGATTGCTTGATGTATTTTGATGCATGATCCTTATATTACAATATCAGTTCAAACACTCAGGAATTGATGTGTAATGGGCAGATTTTCAAGGATGGAAAATTTCCCAGCTCATTGACAAGGGGAGTATTTTTCCACACATTGGTGAAACTTAATTGTTTATACAATCACATAGAAATTGTTAACCACTTTCCTTATAATGACAAGGTTGTGTTTACTTTTAAGCATCTTACAGTGTCCATCTGCAGTGTTCACACAATGTGGAGGCCTCTCATTAAGTATAAACCACTTGAACATAGTGTAGTGTATCTGCTAGACAGAATTACACTTTGATGCATTGTGTGCGAGAAATCTTTGCAATTTTGAAAGAAAAAAAGGTCATTAAACTTCTTAAAAATGATATCCTATTTTCTTTTTTCTGAACCACTCAGGTGAAATATTGCTATCCGTTTTTTCTGTCCTCATTTGTTGTCCATCTTGCCTTAAAATTTGAATGTTTTCAACTTCTTCTCTGGAACCGCTAAACTGGTTTCAACCAATTTTGGCATATAGCATCTATGGGTAAAGGGGAACAAAAATTTGTGAATTTCATTGTCCCTGACTCTATGGGGCCAGAGGGCTGGGGCTAAAACCACTAAAATTAATGCAATCTTTAAAAATCTTCTTCATATTCCTGCACATCAAGCACTCAGACTGTTGGCATGATTGTAATAATTGATTGAGCCCTCTACCAAAATTGTGAAATTCATGGTCCCAGAGTCAGGGATTCTGGTGCCAGGGTGGGGCTCTATAGATCATATACTGTACAGCAGGAAATTAAAATTAACTCGCGGAGTTAATATTCGCTATATTCGCGGAAATAAAAATTCCGTGAATTCAACATACAGTGAATAATGCTCCAAAAATTGATAAGGATAAATTGAAGTATACCGATATCTGTGATTAGATTCGTTAACTCTATTTGTTTTTCCTTGCAAACATAAAAGCAGTAATTAATATAGCGGAAATGTAGACTGTCTTCCTAATTATGCAGGTGTACGGATCAATTGATTTACTAAGACGTACTGAGTTGGTTTCTTAAAAATCTTAATTGATAAATAAACATCTATAACTAACATTTAATTCTGCCACCCAGTAGAGGTGCGATGTAATTATCTGTAGAACATGTAGGCCTATTGTTAGATTTCACCCGTGCGTATCACTCAGTCCTATTATCTTTAATCAAGGCACTTACGTAGTAAAGACAACACTGTTACACGTTAATTCAATGTTATTAACAGTTCAACATTTTGATTACCGGTACTGACAACTTATTTAGATTCAGGGAGATTTAAATATACTGCAGTAAATACTACTCTGTACTCTACTCAAAACATACCTATGAACGAACACCTGCCAAAGGGCCTTGTATTGGATACGACTTGAAATCACTTGAATAAAATCACTCGAGTATAGATTCATATGTATTTCAAAAATATTTAATTGAAAGAAAGAAAGAAAATTTATCTGAATGCATAATATTGTAAATTGTACAACATTTTGTCTTCTAATCGGGATCAGTCCGGTGTTTCGTTCTATTTAATCGGGTTCAGAATCGACACAATACGCAAGGAAAATACTTTCAGTGTGGAAAGTTTTTTTTTTTGTATAATTTTTCCTTTCCGCGAATTCAAACGACCGCGATTTGCTGCAAGTTGAACAAATCGCGATCTTTTCCGACCGCGATTTTAACCTGCTGTACAGTAGTGAAAGTGCATTATTTCAGCTAAGGAATGGCCAGGTTAATGTTTTTGGTGTAGGTTTTAAGTTTTTGGTGCAGGTTAGTTTTTGGAGCAGGTCTCATTTCCAAATAACTCTAAGCTCTATTTTGACCAAACATGCATGGATGATACATCTATGGATGCACACTACCAGGCTTGCTTCAGATGCTGGATCTGACCTATAATTTCTTGATGAGTGAACAGGTTAAAGTTTTTGGAGCATGTTCATTCTAAAGTAACTATAAGGCCTATGTTGACCAAACTTGCATGGATGATACATCTATGGATGCACACTACCAGGCTTGTTTCGGATGCTGGATCTGACCTGTATTTTCCAGATGAGTGAACAGGTTAATGTTTTTGGAGCATGTTCATTCTAAAGTAACTGTAGGGCCTATGTTGATCAAACTTGCATTGATGATGTACATTTAAGGATGCACACTTATACCAGGCTTGCTTCACTTGCTGGATCTGACATACATTTTCCAGATGATGGACCAGATTAATGTTTTGGGTGCAAGTTTATTACCAAGAAACTACCGTATAAGCCTATCTGAACCAAACTTGCATGGATGATGCATCAAGGGATGAACACTCTCAAACTTGCTTCAGAAGCTGGATGAGTGACTAGTTAGAAGTTTTTAGATAAGTCTATTCCCAAGTTATACTGCGGAACATTAACTGGCAAAATTGGAAACATGGAGCTTACGTCATTTTCATCTGTTACAGTCAAAACATTTAATGATAGACAATGAAATGGGCGGTACAATTCAACACGGACGTCCGAGAAAACATTGGATTGAAATTCTAGTTTGAAATTCATTTTCAATCCACCTCAGCTATGCTAGAACGCACATACATGTATTACTGATTGACCCAGAAGACAAATAATTTCAATTTTGGAATCGAATAGTTTGAAATTTATTTAAATCAGAATTTTCTGTCCAGTGTTTTAAAGAAATATAAAGGAACAAATATTTGTTTGGTATGTGTATGTATGTGCTGGGAGGGGGGATGAAGATCTTGGAAATAAATATGTCATTGAAAGTTTTCTTTTAGTTTGGACAACCCCTCCCTGCTTTTATTTGTCAAACATTTTTCATCCTAGAAATAAAATATATTCTGTAATGTGAAGGCATGATCTGACTCAACAATTTTTGACACCCCCCCCCCCCCCCTTTCTAGAATCAAATGGCTGTCCCCTGAAAAAAATAATCTGTCTTCTATATTACTTTTACGTGCCCTTAAAATTATAGGCTAAAATACTCATATAAATATGAATTTCAAACAACATGTATTGGAGAATTGAAATTATTTGTCTTTTGGATCATACATTCACAATTTAGGTTTGAAAACAGCTCAGGTGGATTGAAAATGAATTTCAAACTAGAATTTCAATCCAATGTTTTCTCGGACGTCCGTGTCGAATTGTACCCACCCATTTCATTGTCTATCATTAAACATTTTGACTGTAACAGATGGAGATGACGTAAGCTGCATATTTCCAATTTTGCCAGTTAATATTCCGCGGTCTTAACTGCAAGCCCTATCAGATCAAAATTGCATAAATGTTGCATCTTGGGATGTACACCACTAGATTAGAAGTTTAATGTGGGACTTTGCCTTACTTACAGACAACAATTGTCGAGGTGAGCTCTGTAATCTCTGATTACCTATGTTTATGTAAAGTCCCAGTCCAAAGCATAAAATTTACATGGTATATGTTGATTTTGGGCAAAGAATGGAGGTGTACAGGGGGAGGATCGACATTCAATTTCAAGGCTTTATATAAATAAATAGGATACTAAAAGTCTAAGAATGGAAGTTATAGGGTCATACAATTTATCAGAAGAACAATTTTAGGCCCTTGGGCCTCTTGTTTTTAAACTCTTTGTTTTTATATGTTGCATTTTTCTGCTTAGTAAAAAATATATTAATAACCTTCCCTTTCTATCAAACCCATGTTGCATAAATTAGAGAAAGTACTTAAAATTATTCGAGTTCATTAGGCTGTTAGTTTGATGGAATGAATCAAAACTACATAACCACAAAAGACTGCAAGTGTAGTTATAAGTATTAGTTCTCATTGTGAAAATATATATATATATATATATTACAGGGTATATAAAAATTGTATTTCTTCTTTTATCATATTATATGATTGGCTCAGGCTGAAGAAACATAAGGTACGATTATTTTCATGCTGCATTGAAAATTAAACCTTAGACAGGCTTTCATGTCTGGACATATTTCTACAAGGCCGTTGTGCTGTCAATGTGCAGTTGTACTTAAACATGATCTATTCAGTCTTCAATGGGTTTTGAAAATTAATTTTAAAAAGTTCATTAGTAGCAATTTCTGAAAGCAATTCAACTGTGTCATAATTTTCTGACCTTACCTTCTCTATGACCTTGAACTTGAATTTTATGTTAGTGAATTCATTCAACAGTTTACTATAAAGTGAGGATGGGAATGGATGATGTGCATTTACAGAGTTATACACCTAAATACACACATTTTTTTAATCTTTTGCAGTGGCAGAACCCGGAGCTGGGTTTGATGCTAAAGGCTTTGGGCTGAGGGCCCAGAAGAAGCTTTTAGGAAAGATGTCTAGCAAAAAGATTGTCAAACAATTTGTTGATGATACTACAAGTCAAGTTTTAGACAATGCTTATAGGATAATGAAAGACTTTACTGGTGACAAGAAACAAGCAGAAAAGTTGCTAAAGTACATCATTAAAACCATCATCAAGGTCGGCATCCTCTACAGAAATGATCAGTTCAATGCTGATGAACTGCAGGTTGCAGAATCCTTCAAAAGCAAGTTTCACTCTCTTTCCATGACTGTTGTTAGCTTTCATGAAGTGGATTTTACCTATGAGAAACCATTCCTGAAATCCAGCATTGAAGAATGCCGACAACTTCTACAAAGTCTCATACAACGACACCTCACGGACAAATCTAAAGGTCGTGTGGATACAGTGTTTAACTTCTTCACAAAAGACGAATTAATGGATGCTTTGTTTAATCCCTCAGGGCCTCATAAGAAGGAGATGGACTCAATAACTGCTGATATGCATAAGATGATGGATGAGGGGAATCTTTAACCATTTGTTTTTCTTAGAGAATCAGCTGTGTGTTTGAATGATACTGTGCAGCAATTATAAATGCAATCTAATAAATCCTTTATATGTAATCATGTAAGGAAAGGTATATTATACATATATGATTTGAGAAAATAGTTTTACAGTATTACATTAATCCATATGTTCAATTTATTACCAGACATTTTATTGGACAGATGTGTTAAATAATCATTGTTTTGGTTGCAATATATTCTGTTTTCTGTAAAGAGATTTGTTCATAAAATATGAATGCCTATATGCATATGAGTTGAAATATATGTACTACACTTCTGAATCCTCATATTTACTTGTTATATAAGTCAAATTTTATAGCAATGATTTAAAAACATTTTTTCACAATACTTTGGGAGGATATTTTCAATAGAATAAATCATATGATGATGAAGACAAGAATCTCTTACTTGCTCAATTTTCTAAAAATTCATCAATGCAAAGAAGTACTTATGTTTGATAAACATTTCTGGAAAATCTGTGTTTAATGTTATTTGCAAGCAGAATTGAATTTTCATTGGTCATATAGTTCAGTGTACTACAAGAAAACCACTCTAAAAACAAGAGAGATTCCATCTAAGTGATAAATTTCTAAGATTGGTTCATCTATTATCTTGAATTTACAGCATTTATATTGTCAAACCAATTGTATCAATATTTACTGTCAATATGAGTGTAAAAACCTGTTAATCATAGTTTGTTGGATGTTTTTAAAAACGTGACTCAAGTTTATTGAACCATTTTAAATCTCTTTTGGGAAATATTTTGTTTTGTGCATAGAAGTCCTATGAAAAAAATATCATATTTTCCCTATTAAGCACCTGTGTCCCTATAAGCACCCCATGAGGTATATTCTGAATGTCAGAGAATAAGGGCCTCCTTTTATTACTTGATCAGATTGTCCAAATCCAGGAGACGTATCTTTAAAACCAATAGAAAATTATAAAGCCGGATGAAATTGGCTATGTCATCGGTTCGTAGGAAAGGTGGAAGTCAGATTGACATAATCTGGAACATTTTGTCAGAAACTTTTTAATAGGGCTAGAGTGCAAAAAATTTCACAGAAAAGGTGGCATTATGAATAACAAATAACTGCCCCCTTGTACAAATTTTGACACTTAACAGGGAAAATATGGTAAGTTAAGCATAGCCATATATCATAATTTCAAATATTGATGTACTGATTTTCCATAAAGATGCGTCCTATGCATATTTATAGCTGTATCAAATAGTGAGTTTTTGAAATTACTCTTAATTTTAATTAAAATTGCTGTGTATTGCTTGCTTTCAAGACTCTTAGAACATTGTAGTCTAAGTATGCATTCTGTTGCACATTTGATTTCAAAGCTTTAGAATTATGAGAGCGAGAGTTCATTTGGTCTACATTCCATTAATTTTTGTTCCATGCATGTTAGGGTAGATGTCTCTCAAGTATCACAGTGAGTTGTGTTCATTATAGCATACAATGTATGATATGGTGCCGTACTTGTCAAATTTAGTGCTTTTTGAATGTTATCCATTAACAAATTTTTTATATTAACTTTCAAAACACATTGATAATCTATTAATCTCTATGATCTATAAGTTTTACAGGGTACAACTCCTTCAAAAAATTTTTTCTATGTACAATATTTTTTCTGTCATGTCTGTTATGTAAATAACATAAGTAATTATCTTTATTATATGAAGATGTGAGGTAACTTAATTGCCACTCAAATGTTGAAAAAAGTTATTAACTTTAACACTTGTTAGAACTGTCTTCCAACTGATTTTGATCATAATAAAGATGATACAAGAAAACCCATGCAAAAAGAAACATAACAGCCCATTGTAGAAAGGAGGAAGCTTCTTGCATCTGTGTTTAGTGTGATGAATATTTTTGTAATTGTCTATTTTTACATTAATATGACTAGTCATATGGGCATGTTTTTGCTCTATATTTGTTATCTAGTTGACATTGTTTATAGAGGAAGAATTATATTTCTACAAATTCTTTCAGTGGCCAACATTCAGTATAAAGCTGTGAGTGTGATAAACATTGAGAATAGGGAAGACATGCTATAGAAAAGAGATTATTAATTAACACAACCTTTTTTTTTTATCTGTTTAAAATATTTATTATTTTATTCTGAATGCCTGTAGAAATGCAATGTAATAAGAATTAAAATTTTGATTACAGTCAGAATTGGGGGGTATACAAAATATTTTTTGAAGTATATATAATTTTATGTATGAGATTGCAATATTTTTATTTTTCAACTACACCATTAGGGATTGTTCTACTTTTAAAAATTAAGGTATTCAATGTATAATGAATGGATTCTGAACAATGTTTAATTATTTTAAACTAGTTAAAAATGCATTGCTAGATAATAATGAAAGGGAAATGAACCAAATTTTTATGGCTGATAACATGAAAGAAGCAGGTCATTTTGCACCTTAAAAGTTTTTAAAGAGTTATCTGCCCTTGACCAAAAAAAAAGAAAATTTTCATTTTGTCAAAATATTTGCGGTAAATGATTTATTTTATTTCATATTTTAATAAAGAGAGAGTTTATGCATATTTTCACCAAGAGATCTTTATGAAATTCAAATTACTATTTACAATATCTTAATATAACCTGCACTGCCCATAGACTTCAATGTAAAATTTAAGGTGAAATTTATTTGATAATAATCAAAATTTTGTAAATTCCTTTGGTGGAGTATTTTAATTTTATAACACCTTCAAAATGCTACCATGATTAAAAATATCGGACCATTCATTTATTAGGTACAAAATATAGTCGTTATATTGAATACCTTAAGTTGAAATGAAGACAGTGAAGGCATACCATAAGCATTGTCTAAATTATGCTATAATGCTATATTTTTAAAGCTGCAATTTATCCCATAAGGCCATTTTTAGCTCTACTGGTCAGAAACCAGAATAGCTTATGCGATAGTAAGGTGCATGTCTGTAGTCCATCCATCTGTCTTGCTGTCCATCTGTCTGTCTTTAAACAATTTTTCAAAACACTACTCCTCCCACAGTTTTGGTCTGATTTCAATATAATTTGGAACACAAGTAGATTAAACTAAGATACATAATTCTATTTATCAGTATTTGATTTTGACGAATGGTGTTGCCATGGTTACTAAAAATGGAAATTTCTGTGAAATACTTTCAAAACCCTACTCCTCCTCAATTTTGGTCTGATTTCAATACAACTTGACACACAAGTAGACTACACTAAGGTACTTAATTGTCTCTCTCATTTTTTTTTTAATTTTGATGAATGATGTTGCCATGATAACTAAAAATAGAAATTTCTGTAAAATTCTTTTAAAAGGCTTTCCTCCTACAGTTGAGTCTGATTGAATTAAATCTTGCCACAAAAAGAGACTAAAGCAAGGATTATTATTCTATTTATTGCTGTTGCAAAGTTACAAGTCCAAGTGCTACTTTTCTCTTGCTTTGTTATAAGTACAAAGCAGTAGAGCTACAGTCTCGTCAGAGACTTCTGATTTAAGAATTAGCCTCTTGTTTGATGTGTGAAAAATATTGGTGATTAATAAATTGTGCTATTTGTATATGTGATATTTCCTTGTATCTTTATAAAAATAAGATATTCATTATTTTACCAGAGTACTTCAAATAATAAGTTCAAGACACTCATGCTTTCATTTTGCCAATTGAAAGTTACTTTTTATATCCTGCAACATATATTAAATGCTTTGTAATTATTAACAAAATTAATAGCATATCCTATATTGTTTATTTGTAGAAGAAATATTTTCTTTTCATTCAATCAGAGTAAATTAAATCTTTCTAAGAACATTTTTCATGTTTTACATTAACAATGCCAAGATGAATGTTTGAAGTTAATGTGTTTGTTAAGAATGTGCTTCAGAAGAGATATTATATCATCTAAGCAGTGAATTCCAGCTTGTCAGTATTCTGTATGATGACACAAAACTTATTTCCAAGTTCTGAGTGAAAGACAGAGATATTTTTTTCAATGAGAGTATAGTGAACTGTATGAATTTTTTTTTTTTAACCACAGAACTTGCAAATGTAAAGCAGAATGGTATAAAAAAAAAATGAAGAATTTAATATGAATTACTTTGTAAATAAAATATTTGCTTTCTAGAATTTGTTTTATTTAAAACATTTAACATAAAAAGAAATACAACTCCAGTCTTTCCATCGAAAGAGCTTACAGAATGTTGCTTTTTTTTTTCACGATCTGAACCAAAATGTGCTTGAACTTTTTATATGGCCATCTTAAGATGGGACTTATTATGGCATTCATGTCCGTCCGTCTGTCTGTCTGTTAGGTTTTTTGTGAATGGAAAAGAACACAGATTTTAGGTCAAAATTAATATTTACAATTTGCAAATAAACATGAGCAAGAAATATATTTCTGTGTAAACTTTCTCAAAGGTCATGACAAGAAGTAGTAGGTCACTAGACTTGTCTTAAAAGTACAGTCTAACAGGTTGTTTGTGTAATATTTCCATTTGAATATTCACCTCAGATGTAAATAGAATTAATAAACATAGGCCACTATGGGTGTTCTTTAGCAGCAGATTTTTCCCCCTGATATTTTTCCTATGTTAAAATCTGATCACATATTGTGGATCGACCCATCCTACCCCCAAGAGTTATGATTTGAACAAACTTGAATCTACACTTTGTCTCCTTGAGAATGCTTATGACTAATTATGGCTTAGCTGTTGTTGAGATTTTTTTCCTATATAAATTGTTCTGAAGTAACACTTTGATTGCCCATTGTGGTCTCATCTTATCCCCAGGAATCTGGATTTGAACGAACTTGAATCTACACTACCCAAAGATGCTTCCATACAAACATTAGAAATCTTGGCTCCTTTGTTCTTGAGAAGATTTTTAAATCTGTCACTTAACCCAAGTGCTTTTATTTGTACTAAAACTAGGAATGTGTCTTAATCAAGGGGAGATAATTAGGGAAATTAAAACAAAAGTACTGGTTGCTAAAATTTCTTCTTCTCAAGAACCACTGGGCAGATTATCACTACACTTACACATAAGGATGAGGATATGTTGTAGATTTAAAATTGTTCAAGGCATCACCCTGGGGCAAAGGGCGTGGTCTCAAGGTCACATCAAAGTTGACCTAAAATTATATTTTGTTAAATCTTTGATATTTCGCTTACTGTAAAGACTAGGATCATCAAATCTTGTCAGTTGATGCATCTTAGGACCTCATGTCATGTTGACTCAAAAGTAGGTCACAATGACCTTTTTTTTTCAAATTTCAAGGCTTTATCCAAGTATTTAGGATACTAAGTGGCTAATGGAATAGAAGTGATAGGATTGTACAATTTACATCCGGGTATATCAGAAGAGCGATTCTAGGCCCTTGGGCCTCTTGTTTTGGATGGAACAGTGTTTTTTTTTAAGTTATCTTTTTTTTTTTTCAATCTTTTATTTTCAATCTGTTGGAGGATATCGTAAAAAGACAACACAGGAAGCAGATACACTGTTTTTTTCCCATGATTCTTCATTAAAATCATTATGCCCCCTCCTAAACAAGAAAGAAAAAATATTGGTTGTCTTGATTGTCCATGGTTTTGTCAAGAATACCTATCTGTTTTACAAAGCAGTGTCTGGACAATAAGTCTGAGATCCTTGATTGGAATGGATTCAAACAAAAATTCATGGCTCAATGGCATACCATAATCTTTTACCAAGGTTAAAATATAATGTCAAGGTCACTCAAAAGCAAAATATTTTGCAGGTCGCTGCATTTCATTCCAAATTTTTCTTTATTATAAATTTTCAACTTTTCATTTCCAACATTTTAAAGTTTTCATCTCAGACATTTATCATGTAGTACTTTTTCAGTTGTGAGCCCTGTAGAATAATGACCAGGAGTCATTTTATTGAAAAATGAATCCTGGTCATTATTCAATGTTGAAAAATGACCCTTGGTCATTATTCGGGGTCAAAAAATGACCTTTTTGCCTGTAGAAAAAGTGGCATCACTCTTATAATCTGCATACCCTACATGAAGAAACGTAAGGTAATCAGAGATTACAGAGCTCACCTAAACAAATGCTGTCTTTAAGTAAAGCAAAGTCCCTAATTTATTAAAACTTATAAATAATCTTGTAGTGTGCATCCTTAGATGCATCATCCATGCAAGTTTGGACCAGGTAGGTCATACAGTTGCTTGGGAATGGACCTGCTCCAAACTTTAACCTGGTCACTTTTTTGGAAAATGTAGGTGAAATCCAGCATCTGAAGTAACTCTGCTAGCATGTATTAATATGTATTATCAGTTCGAAGTTGGTTAGCATAGAGTTACTTAATAGAAAGAAACTGCTCCAAAAACTTTAACATGGTCACTCATCTAGATTAAATTCAGCATCCAAAGCAAGTCCCAAGTCCAGTATTGTGTATCCTTAGATGTATCATCAATGCCAGTTTGGCCCATGTAGGACAAATAAGAATGAACATGCTCCAAAAACTTTAACTTAGTCACTCATCTGAAAAATGTAGGTCAGATCCAGCATCCAAAACAAGACTGGTCGTGTGAGTCCTTACATGTATTATCCATGCAAATTTGGTCAACATAGGGCTTATAGTTACTTTAGAATGAACCTGCTCAAAAAAACCTTAATCTGGTCATTCATCCGGAAAATGTAGGTCAGATGCGGTATCCAAAGCAAGCCTGGTAATGTGCATCCTTAGATGCACCACCCATGCAAGTTTGGTCAATATAGGTCTCATAGTTTACTTAGAAATAAGACCTGCTCCAAAAACTTTAATCTGTTAACTCATCCAGAAAATTTATATCAGATTCAGCTAGCCCTGGTAGTGTACATCCTTAGATGTATCATTCATGCAAGTTGGTCAAAGTAGGGCTTTTATTTACTTGGAAATGAGACCTGCTCCTAAAACTTTAACCTGCTCCAAAAACTTAAATCGGGTCTTTCTTTAGCTAAAATTGCAACACCTGTAACCTTGACTGGTACAATTAAACATGCTTCATCTTCCATGCATCTCTGATTAATGTAGGGAAAAGAAATCTGCTCCAAAAACTTTAACCGGCCAGGGACGCCGACACTGAGAGTATTACATAAGCTCCCCCCCCCCCCCAACTTTGTTGAGGTGACCTAAAATGGCCCCCATAGAATAATGACCCCTTGTAGATTTATTGGAGTATTTTGGGGTGGGGGGTGGTTAAAAAGATTAAAAATTATAAATCAAAAGGCAAGGGCCAAAATGCACACTTGAGGTAAATCGAGCAAACTGTAATGATATTTTGGACTGTTTTTTTAATGATAAATTGACATCAATTGCCTTCTATCTACACGAAGTGTTCGTCAGAAAATGCAAGAGAATGAAAAGTTGAGACAAAACCTTGGCATCAATTACCTCTATTAAACTTTGTATTACTCTGCTGGGATGTGGGTCATTTTCCAACAGGGGTCAACTTCTTATATAGTTAGCACATGTAGAATTCTGACCCCTTTTTCTCTACTATAAATTACATTTTTCAATGGCTTGGGGTCATTTTTCTTGGGGGAGGGGGTGTCATTATTCATCTTTACACCAGCAATGAAAACAGAATTAAAGACTTCCCTTCTATATTTTTTGAAGAATAAATCAAGAACAAATCATTGATATATAGGTTTTGCTTGGCTTAAATTTTAAAGAAGCTTTTGAAGATTTTACCCTGGGGCACATATACCGGTTAGTGTTGTGAACTTTTGCTCATCTCCTTTACAAATCAAGAATTTCGGTTCAAGTTTGAGATCAGATAGGTGAAGATGGAACTTATGAGACATACATAATGTAAACTAGTCGAGGGAATACAGCCATAAACGTTGAGGAAATACTGTTTTTAGGTGCAGTTGCCAACATATAACTCAAAAGGACATTAAAGGCAATTAAAAATTGCATGCTTATTTAACTCATGCAAAACTTTTAACTTGACTTAAAGCTGTATATATATATATATATATTTCCATTTCTATTTGTTTTCTCTGTGATAACTCTTTGAAAGTTAGTTGAGTTGAATTCTTGAAAATTCTACCGGAATGCGAAAGGTCAGGAGCTAAGAAGGCTTAATATGCATGTAATTCTCGTGCGGCTGTTTTGGGGAAAACTAAGGAGGCCTAATATGCATGCTTTCTTTGTGTTTGACGTCAGTGGGCGGGGACTATCGAAATTGACATGTGAGGCGTCATGTAATTTAAATCTATTAGTCTACATTTTTAAAATCTAAATTTACAATTTTATTTCACAATGAAATGGAAATATAAGGAATCACTGTCTAGTTAGTAGAGCATGCCAGGGACATCAATGATAGTTTGAAACGTGGGATAATTTATGCATAACGGGCTTTGCCCATTATGCCAATTATCCCACGTTTCCAACTATTGTTGATGCCCTGGCATGCTCTACTAAAGTGTTCTAGACAGTGATTCCTTAAATATACAGTGTAATGTTTTTATTTGGAAATGTGGTTTGAAAATAAATAATATTTATATGATCAGAAAACAAACTTATGTATTTGTTTAATGCTTTTTAATTGTTCCCATTCAAACATCATATACAGTGCAATTAATACCCTTTATTGATAAGTGAATAAATGGAATGGTCCTCCAATATCACATGAAATATATCTCACTTTGAATATTAAATGAATTATGAGCAAATGATGAACAACAAGATAAATCCTTTAATTCACAGAACAGATATTGGTGACTAATTTTTTATTAATGAGAGACACATTTTAATCTTGTTCAGACATTTTCTCTTGGATTCTGAACCTTTTCCTGTTTGTTCAACATTGATAAAAAAAAAAATACAGCCATTGTTCATTATTGAAAAAAATACAGCTATCTGCTTGCTTATAAAAGAAATAAAAATAAAGTTTCATCAAAAAGATAGCTACTGTTAGGAATGTGATACAGAGCTAAACATAAAAAAAAAATTGAGCATCAGTTTGATGATGGACTTACCCATTTACTACAAAATCAGATTTCAGTTTTTTCAACAGTCCCTTTTGTTTAAAAATATAATTTACAAAACTTTCCCATACCAAAATATGCAATAACGAATAGTTTGCTAGCATCAATGTTTTGTAGCCTTAAGAAAATCGACAGAGGCACTTGTACAGAAACCATTAAAAAACATAAGTGAAGAAAAAATACTCTCATAAATAAAAAGTAAAGACTATATGAAAGTGTGAAATCAATTCTTATCAGACACCGGATATGTGAATGATCTTCATGATGTAAGGAGTGAAGGAGGTCTAGCCAGCTTTACTTTAAAACTCCTCTACACAAAATGTCTCTAGCATAGCACCTTTCATTAGATGAGAATACTGTTATGTATCAGTACGAACATGTTTTTTTTTTATTTGTATGACAGTTTTTAAGTTGGTGTTTTAGAAGTGTTGCCAAAGTAAATGTAAACAATATAAAATTGTCCAAGATCTATGACACTGTGAAGCTCCTGGGAAAGAGCAATACTTTCATACATTGATGAAGGCCCTGTTATAAACTATGCAGTAAGAAATGTTAAAATGAAAATAGAACATATTTTGGTGGTCAATTGCTGTAAAATAACAATAATTTAGTGACATTTGTACACTCATACTTTGCGTACACAGGAAAAACTCTATGGATACCTAAAATCCATCCCAAATTATTTGTGACAGGTAATAGAACAAGGATTAGCCTCTATTTTAAAAAAAAAAATATGAACAGCTGTAACAAAAGCACATTCTTAGCATCAACCAAGAGAGTGTTTCTATTGTGTCATATAATATCAGTGTCCATGTTTATAACAGAATCATGGCTATTTTAATATCACCAATGCTAAACACTCTTCTGGAAAATAGAATACTCAGTAATGCAAAAGTAATGCACATGCAAAAAACCACAAACTACATCTATTACAGCCCTGACAGACAGCCTAACAAACTGACCAGGAACTGTACAACTACCATTCAATCGTGTTGTTCTAACAGCAGCAAAAAATAATGTTGAAAGACAAAATTACATGGTACAAATGAATATTTACAAGGACTGTGTCTCAGATCAGACTGGCATTAAGATAACAAGATAAACAAATCTACAGCTTCTAATGTCACCATGGTGACAACTTCTGTACTGCATGACTAGAATAGTTTTTACGCATCAAGTGCATAAACCTACACTTCTCATATTTAATACATAAACACTTAGTAAAATTCACGTCTGCATTTTATCCCTGCATACAAAAGCGCTATACTATCTATTATTGCACTTGAAAAATACACAAGTTTTGGCAAAATTAAATTGCATATTAATGTCATTTTACAATATCATAAAGCACACTTAAGATTGAAAATAAATATATAGTGAACCATTGAGTTATCTAGGCACTTAATAAGTCTATAATGCATTTTCTTTATTTATAATAGTAAAAAAAAAAAAAAAAAAAAAAAAAAAAAAGAAAGAAACATAAAACTAAAATTTGAACAAAAAGCAGCACTGCAAACATCTCTCAAACCCTAGCCATCCCATTTACAAAAAATGACTATGTGGCATGTCATTGCATTTCTGTCTTATGTACACAAATGAGGTAGAATATGAATATTCATGATGACTTGGAATGGTTTTCCACAACTGATATGGGTCACTGTAAAAATGGATGACACATGATTTTTTAGATGTGGCAGAATGGCAAATGTGGAATGGCAGGGTTCTCCAATACTAGACCATAATTTCATCCTCATCCTCACAAATATTATGTAGGGCCGGAATGGAGACAGAACTGGACTCCCATGAGGGTTCACGGGTGTGAGCAATAGGAAGCACTGCTGGTCCCTCCGAACTATCAGAGTTCACAGAATCATTTACTGTGCTCTCTAGAGGGTCACTAAAATCATCACTGCTGCAGGAAAGACACTGATCCCCCCGTTTATCCAGTAGAGGTCTGTATCGTTTGGGAGGTCGTTTACAAGGATTGTGGGATACTCGTCTCTTTGTAAGGTGCTGAAGTTGTGAGGGTGGACTCACTGTAATAAAACAATTAAGTATGAGTACACAGTATTTCATTTTCTCCATCAAATCTAAGATTCTGAATAGTGATTTAAATATATACAAAGTAAACTGAAATTACACAATCTTTATTTTCTTTCAAAATTTGAAGCAGACATAAAAATGGTATGTTTAAATTTCTCATATTAACTTCTTAATCTAATGCTTCTTATACAATGAGGGCAAAATTACTGTTTACTAGTAAGGACTATAGATACAATTTTTGGAATCTTTATATGTTTTATGATAAAGAGGAAGTATGTCAGAATATTGGTTCAAGATGGAAGAAATTAAGAATGTTTGATTTAATATACACATTATTTTAATATGGAAAGTGGCATTATTTAATTTTTCAGAGAGAAATGAAATAACATGCAGCTAAATGACAGTTTTACAATTTACTTTGTTCTTGACATATCAGACAATTTTTAAAATGCACAACTTCTGCTAGTCAAACTTAAAAACACTGGCAACAAGACATTTAGAATAAATGTGTTAGTACTGCATATGAACATTCTTTTAGCATTACTGACCCCAGAACTGAAATTAAAATACTTCATCCTTTGAAAAACTTGTAGAAAAACCTCTTAACATGCATATATGGATACCATGGAAGAAAAAAAGTATCCCTTAAGTAGCTCTACTAGTTTGTGCTTATAAAGAAGCACCTGAACTTGAAACACTTTTCTTTAGTTTTACATTAACAGAATTATGTATCTAGCCATTTTTTTTTTTATATACATGTATGAAATCAAATCAAAAATGTGGGTGTAAAAGCATTTTGAAAGTTTTTACATTAAATTACATGTATTCTTTTTGTAGCCAACTGTACTAAGAGTAGAATTTTGAAAGGATTCCACTCACTATATTCTATTTATAAAAAAAATCACAGCAACATTGTTCAATGAAATAAAAAAAGTTATTACATTTTCAACAGTGAATTACTGTAATTCATTTATTGAATAAAATTTATATTTTGTCACAGTGTGAAAGAATATCAAAGTGATATTTTGTCACAGTGTGAAAGAATAACAGAAGTACAGCAAAACTTGACCTTTTCCTTCCCTTCATGAAGAGTATTGTAACAAGAGGCCCAGGGGCCACATCGCTCACCTGAGCACTGTGGCTAGGAAAAGAGGAAAAATCTGTTTAGTATTGAAAAGCTTAAATGCATAAGTGGTCCCAACCTACCCCTAAAAGGGAGTGGGGGGGGGATGATTTGAACAAAATTAAATCTACACTAACTAAGGATACTTACATGATTTTTTGACTAACTGTGACTTTTTTCTCTACAAGTTTGAACTTTCATTGTGGCCCCACCCTACCCCTGGAGGTCATGATTTGAACAAACTTGAATCTACACCACCTGAGGATGCTTCCATATAAATATGACCAATCATAGCTTTGCTGTTCTTGAGAAGAAGATTTTTCCTATATATTACTACGTAAAACTTTGATCGTCCATTGTGGCCCCACCCTACCCCCGGGGGTCATGATTTGAAAAAACTTGAATCTACACCACCTGAGGATGCTTCCAAATAAATATGACCAATCATACTTGTAAGTTTGCTGTTCTCGAGAATAAGATTTTTGAAGATTTTTCCTATATACTCCTATGTTAAACTTTGATCGTCCATTGTGGCCCCACCCTACCCCCGGGGGTCATGATTTGAACAAATTTGAATCTACACCACCTGCAGATGCTTCCATATAAATATGACCAATCATAGCTTTGCTGTTCTTGAGAAGAAGATTTTTGAAGATTTTTCCTATATGCTCCTATGTTAATTAAAACTTTAATCTTCCATTGTGGCACCACCCTACCCCCGGGGGTCATGATTTGAACAAACTTGAACCCACATCACCTGAGGATGCTTCCATATAAATATGACCAATCATAGCTTTGCTGTTCTTGAGAAGAAGATTTTTGAAGATTTTTCCTATATACACCTATGTTAAACTTTGATCATTTATTGTGACCCCACCCTACCCCTGGGGGGTCATGATTTGAACAAACTTGAATCTACACCACCTGAGGATGCTTCCATTTAAATATTACCAATCATTGCTTTGCTGTTCTTGAGAAGATTTTTCCTATATATTCCTACGTAAAACTTTGATCGTCCATTGTGGCCCCACCCTACCCCCGGGGGTCATGATTTGAACAAATCTGAGTCTACACTACCTGACAATAATTCTACATGAGTTTCATCTTTCCTGGCCCACTGGTTCTTGAGAAGAAGATTTTTCAATAATGCCATTTATTTTTTGCTATTTTGTAATTATCTCCCCTTGGAAGGGGGCGTGGCCCTTCATTTGAACAAACTTGAATCCCCTTTACCCAAGGATACTTTGTGCCAAGTTTGATTGAAATTGGCCCAGTAGTTCTGGAGAAGAAGATGAAAATGTGAAAAGTTTACGACAATGCCAATGACAACTACGACAGACAACGGACAAATTTCAATCAGAAAAGCTCACTTGAGCCTTCGGCTCAGGTGAGCTAAAAAAAACAAACTTACTGGTCTGTTATCAAATAGAGTAAATAAACCATCCTGACAGAGATGTAAACTGCCAAATTCTCCAAATATGTTGTTGAAATCCATACTACAGTGTTTTCAATCTCACAATTGCTAAGCTATGATGTCTCAAACACTCATCTATGACATCACTGCCTAATGATACTATGTTACGAAAAGACACAAACAAACAGAAAATCACACAAAATGTAATAAACAAAAAATTCCATATTTTGTAGTTGAATAGGGAATTTATTTCACAATTGATTGGAATAGTAGCATTTGGAAAGATTTTAAAATTATTCTTTTTAGTTACCATATCATAAAAATAAAATCCCACACACTGAATTAGGGAAGAGTCAACTTGCATAACATGTTTTTAATAAGAACTATAGGGTAAAGTATTGCGATATTCCTATGTATCAAATGCTCGTGAAAAATGTTAAGTTCTCTTGCACCCCTCCATTTTCAGATCCTAGCTGGAACACTGTTTATTGTAACTGTGTGTATCCAAACTATAGAAGCAGGGATCGACATTAACGGTTGTCTGATTGCCCGGGGCAAGTAAATTCTCAGTACGGGCAAGTGAAACTGCTGATGTACTTGTCCGATCGGGCAAGTGAATATTTGATAGATTTTTTAAATCTTACATTAGTTTATAAACAAAACAATAATTTGAACATTTGATTTCTACCAGGAATATATGACATTCTTTTTGTAGTCGGAAATTCCTCGGTAGCGCCGTTTATTCAAAAATCGGGTTCGTTATTCCATTTTTCTTTCTGGGTAGTTGACAAAACTGACTTCTTAACATTCTTATTATGAAATATGATATTTAAAAATAGCTCATTTATTTACTCACAGAACATAAAGAAAACCAGTTATTCTCGGCACACAATGTATTCTGATTAGGATATTTATGTTTCAAAACATGGCCAATGTTTTTCTTTAGCGTGGCTTCAGTTTTTCAGGGGGGAAAAATCTAAATTCACAAAAAGATCATTAAGAAAATAATTTTCAAAAATATGAATTTTATTTAAAAGGAGATATTGCTGCATGGCAGAGTGAGTTTACAGTATTTAAAATGTAGCATCACCTGCACATCAAGATATTTTTCTGGCACTTAACTTGCCAAATATAAAAAAAAAATATCTCACTTTATTTACAATAATAAATTAAGTTATCGGTTTCCCTTCTTTCTAAATTTTGGGCAACTAAGTTTTGTATTCGGACAAGTCAAAGTTTGAGTTCACTTGCCCAAAGGGCAAGTGAATCTGTAAGTTGATGTCTATCCCTGAGAAGTTGTGTTTTCAAAGAATTCCATAAAAATTTAGATTTTTAATAACCATGGCAAAACCATCCATAAAAACCAAAAACTGATAGAATTATGTATTTTATTGACATTGTACCAAAATTGTAGGAGAAAAAGCAGTTGAAATAATTTCATCGAAATTTCTATTTTTAAACGGGTAACACAGAACATTGTAATCAAACGCCAAAATTATACAAAATTACATGTATGTATCCTGATATCATGGACTTCTTTGCTACTGAAATTTGATCAGAACTGTAGGAGGATTGATATTTTTAAAGAATTTCATAGAATTTTTGAGTTTTAGTAATCATGGCAACATTGTTCCTCAAAATCAAAAACTGTTTTAAATTATGCATCTTCTTTTAGTCTACCTGTGCACAAAGTTGGACAAAGAAGGAGGAGTGAAGGAGAAGTAGATTTTGGAAAAAAAAAATTGTTCACAGACAAACAGACAAAGATGGATGACAGACACCTTTTCAATGCATAAGTCTGAGTTAAAGTTTTATTAAAAGATTTTGGGGTAAAGCAGAAGCAAACCAAGAGCCTCTGCAAGCCTTCTTCACAGGATTTGGTTTATATTTTTCCATTAAGAATATGCAATGAAATGTCTAAAGAAACTGCTTATTTGAAAACTCAAATTACAATATAAGAGATTAGTTTAATTCTTGGTGAACATAGAAGAGGACAACTAATTTTAACAATATAGAGAACAAAAGGCAATTTGATTACATTGCTCCCCTGTGTCACATGGAGCTTTCTGACATTAACATAAGTAAAGAATCTCATTACAATAGCCCTAAAATAAGCCAAAGACAACCATTTCAACACATTTATCTACAAAATATATACCAACATTTGCTTATTAGGTAATGAAAAAATAAATTCTATACTTATCAAAGGAAATAAATAATACATGTTTGCTGGTCATGTCTTTATTTTCACAGAAGAGTTTTCATCAATTTGTAGCATAGTGGCTCAGAGAATAAACTTCATTGATGGTATTTTCTTATGATATGAAATGAAAATTGACCACTAATGCCCTTAAATAAAGCAGAATTTCCTTTAACCATGAATACTTTTGTGTGAATTTTGGTTGAAAATGGCCAAATCACAATTTTATTAGAAGAATAAAATGTTAAAAGTTTATGTCAAATATACATACAGACAGCAAAAATTAATTCTGATCAGAAAAAAAGAGAGAATAAAAAGTTCTGAAATAAAAGGTGAACCATTGTATAGAAATATACCTACAATTAGACCCATACACAAACCATCCCTGAGAAATTAAAAGAAATATTAGAATGATATGAAAGAAATGTTGCTTTTTATAAAACAGGCATTTTCTATGTAAACAAAGGTACAGGTAAAAAGAAATAATAATCTGAACATTCCAATTACCACACACTACGTTTGACTACTCCTTGGTCTTTGGTTTGAATTTACTTTCCCTTTTGATTTCTTCCCTTATAGAAAAGAACAAGTTTCTGGGTTAATTAATGCTACTGTGTAAGTTGTACAGATTCTGAACAAGGTGCATTGTGACTTGTACATGTATTTGACAGCCTTAATTAATTCAGACAATATAAAGCATATGGTGGGGACTGCTAGTAGTTGAGTATCAATGGTCTGTACATTGGTTCTTTAAATATACCAAGAATTGTGTTATACTAATAGTGCACATTCTATTGATATTGAACTTGTACAGAAACACAGTGAACACATTTATTTAAAAGTATATTTTAAAGAAGTCATATTTAACAGATCATTGATACTCATTTGTTTGGGTTATTTGGCACATAAACAAAGGTACTAGAGTATAAAAAGCAGCAAAAGAAAAATACCGGACACCCTGAGTAACCTCCCTTCTCATTGTTTACCTTTATGTGTCTACACCAAAAAGAACAGTACAAAATCAAATCAACTTTGTTAAAAACTATTATGTCATATTTTCTAAAGAAGCATGTTCTATGCAACTATACTTGGCAATGATATAAAGTTATGCAAACTGTGTATAGTCTCACCCACTCTGTTTGTCTGATAATAATCAGGACATGCATATAAACTATATCTTGTTACATCAAAATGTTAATACCTTTACATAAATTCCCATTCCTTTATATTGCTTAATCAAAATTGTCATTTTTTATTGCACAACTCTCTTTATTAGTCTTCAATTAAAATAACATGATTGCCCAGACTTCTCACTACTATTCTCTGAATGCAAAGCTCAAAACAGGAAAAGAAAATCTTTGATAAGTTCTTTAAAAAGTCAACACACATCACACAAATTCCTTTTTGTGCAAAATATACATACCTGGCAGGTCAAAGGTTAATGCATATTCTTCATTTTCCTCTTCATCAGCAGTATCATATATACTGTCCACGCCATCTGTACTCAAACCATCATCATCGGAACTCAAGTGCCGACATTCCAAAGCAGGAAGATTCGTAGTGAGATTTTCCCTGTTATTTCACATAAAAATCTCATCAAAAGTTATACAAAACATTCAGAAAAGAGGATATCAACGTTACACTTTAAATATACTTGCAAAAAAAAAAACAAAAAACCCAAACTTGAAAAAATATACTGCAGTTTACACTATAATATGATGAATACTACCTCTCATTACCAGATGTCCAATATTGTAAAATTCAAATTTCACTCATCCTGTACACATATTTTGACACCAAATTAAAATGGAACTATAGTGACATAATACTCTTCTGTCTTACTGCTAGCCTGTCACTGACCTTTCCTTCTGTATGGACCTTGTGTGTGAACACAATGTTTACTTCTGTCTTACTGCTAGCCTGTCACTGACCTTTCCTTCTGTATGGACCTTGTGTGTGAACACAATGTTTACTTCTGTCTTACTGCTAGCCTGTCACTGACCTTTCCTTCTGTATGGACCTTGTGTGTGAACACAATGCTTACTTCTGTCTTACTGCTAGCCTGTCACTGTCCTTTCCTTCTGTATGGACCTTATGTGTGAACACAATGCTTACTTCTGTCTTACTGCTAGCCTGTCACTGTCCTTTCCTTCTGTATGGACCTTATGTGTGAACACAATGCTTACTTCTGTCTTACTGCTAGCCTGTCACTGTCCTTTCCTTCTGTATGGACCTTATGTGTGAACACAATGCTTACTTCTGTCTTACTGCTAGCCTGTCACTGACCTTTCCTTCTGTATGGACCTTGTGTGTGAACACAATGCTTACTTCTGTCTTACTGCTAGCCTGTCACTGTCCTTTCCTTCTGTATGGACCTTATGTGTGAACACAATGCTTACTTCTGTCTTACTGCTAGCCTGTCACTGTCCTTTCCTTCTGTATGGACCTTATGTGTGAACACAATGCTTACTTCTGTCTTACTGCTAGCCTGTCACTGACCTTTCCTTCTGTATGGACCTTGTGTGTGAACACAATGCTTACTGCTGTCTTACTGCTAGCCTGTCACTGACCTTTCCTTCTGTATGGACCTTATGTGTGAACACAAGGCCTTTTCCTCCTCTTCTGCTTCCTCCACATCCATCTCCTCAGAGACTGCTGCCTCCTCACCGATACAGGTCACTTCAGGCTCAGGGAGAGTGGGAGGGGGGTGTACTGGACTCTGTGTAAATAAATAAATACAGGCTTTACTATCTCTACTGAAGTCTCTTTTATTTAGAGTTGGGAACAGAAATCTCTGATGAGATTGTAGCTCTACTGGTTTGTACTTCCAAAAGAAATGAAGTACTTGGACTTGAAACTTTGATAACAGCATTTTGACTAGCATTTTGAAAGTATTTCACAGAAATGTCTATTTTTAGTAACCATAGCAACACTGTTCATTGAAATCAAAACTGAATATAGAGAATTATGTCTCTAGTGTAGTCTAAGTTATATTGAAATCAAACCAAAATTGTTTACAAATGTAAGGATCTTACTATGGCATAAGCTCTTCTGGTCTATGACCTGTAGAGCTAAAAAATGGCTTTCAACCACTTTTGCTTGGTTTTTGAACAACCATGAGAATGATGATACAGAATAGCCTTACCCTAGCCCTCATACTGAGGCGAACGACATGGAGACGATCAGCAGCAGTCACCTCAGCAGTTTCCAGTGTGCTAAGGTCATTGAACGTTTCCTTCATCTTGAACAGTTGCTCTGTTATTATTTGTTTTATCACACTAAAAATAGAAGTTTTCCAAAGTTTGCAATTAAACTTAAAGAATGTAAGGATTACACCTCTCCATCAATAATCAATACTGATAACATTTATGAAAAATTTAAAAAGGACTTTTGTGAGAATTGACATCCTTAATTTTCAAAACAAAAAAATAAACATGTACATGATTACTCCAGTTGTATAATGTTTGAACAGTAAATGAACACCATTAAAACAAGAGGCCCATGGGCCACATCGCTCACCTGAGTAACTTTGGCCATGCTGTTCTTTACCAGATTTCCTCCCTTTTAATATACCTATTGTGGCCCCGCCCTACCCCTGGGGGTCATGATTTGAACAATTTAGAATCTACACTATCTCAGGATGCTTCCAAATAAGTTTCAGCTTTATTGGTCCAGTGGTTCTTGAGAAGAAGATTTTAAAAGATTTTTCTTTTATATTTCAATGTAAAACTTGGATTCCCTATTGTGTCCCGCCCTACCCCCGGGGGTCATGATTTGAACAATGGATGCTTCCACTTAAGTTTCAGTTTTTCTGGCCTAGTGGTTCTCGAGAAGAAGATTTTTAAAGATTTTTCCTATATATTTGAATGTAAAACTTGGATTCCCTATTGTGGCTCCGCCCTACCCCTGGGGGTCATGATTTGAACAATTTATAATCTACACTACCCCAGGATGCTTCCATATAAGTTTCAGCTTTTCTGGCCCAGTGGTTCTTGAGAAGAAGATTTTAAAAGATTTTTCTTATATATTTCAATGTAAAACTTGGATTCCCTATTGTGGCCCCGCCCTACCCCCGGGGGTCATGATTTGAATAATCTAGATTCTACCCTACCCCAGGATGCTTCCATATAAGTTTCAGTGTTTCTGGCCCAGTGGTTCTTGAGAAGAAGATTTTTTAAGGTTTTTTCGATATATTTCAATGCAAAACTTGGATTCCCTATTGTGGCCAAGCCCTACCCCTGGGGGTTATGATTTGAACAATTTAGAATCTACACTATCTCAGGATGCTTCCAAATAAGTTTCAGCTTTATTGGTCCAGTGGTTCTTGAGAAGAAGATTTTAAAAGATTTTTCTTTTATATTTCAATGTAAAACTTGGATTCCCTATTGTGTCCCGCCCTACCCCCGGGGGCCATGATTTGAACAATGGATGCTTCCACTTAAGTTTCAGTTTTTCTGGCCTAGTGGTTCTCGAGAAGAAGATTTTTAAAGATTTTTCCTATATATTTGAATGTAAAACTTGGATTCCCTATTGTGGCTCCGCCCTACCCCCGGGGGTCATGATTTGAACAATTTATAATCTACACTACCCCAGGATGCTTCCATATAAGTTTCAGCTTTTCTGGCCCAGTGGTTTTTGAGAAGAAGATTTTAAAAGATTTTTCTTATATATTTCAATGTAAAACTTGGATTCCCTATTGTGGCCCCGCCCTACCCCCGGGGGTCATGATTTGAATAATTTAGATTCTACCCTACCCCAGGATGCTTCCATATAAGTTTCAGCTTTTCTGGCCCAATGGTTCTTGAGAAGAAGATTTTTAAAGATTTTTCTTATATATTTCAATGTAAAACCTGGATTCCCTATTGTGGCCCCGCCCAACCCCCGGGGGTCATGATTTGAACAATTTAGATTCTACACTACCCCAGGATGCTTCCATATAAGTTTCAGCTTTTCTGGCCCAGTGGTTCTTGAGAAGAAGATTTTTAAAGATTTTTCTTATATATTTCAATGTAAAACTTGGATTCCCTATTGTGGCCCCGCCCTACCCCCGGGGGTCATGATTTGAACAATTTAGAATCTACACTACCCCAGGATGCTTCCACATAAGTTTCAGCTTTTCTGGCCCACTGGTTCTTGAGAAGAAGATTTTTTTAATGACCCCACCCTATTTTTGTCTTTTCTTGATTATCTCCCCTTTTAAGGGGACGTGGCCCTTTATTTTAACAATTTACACTCCCCTTCACCCAAGGATACTTTGTACCAAGTTTGGTTAAAATTGGCCCAGTGGTTCTTGAGAAGAAGTTGAAAATGTGAAAAGTTTACAGACGGACGGACGGACAAACGGACTACGGACAAAATGTGATCAGAAAAGCTCACTTGAGCTTTCAGCTCAGGTGAGCTAATAATTGTAAACTTTGGGCTTATTTTCCTGCTTTCAACACTTTGTACAATCTCAATATCTCAGAATTATTTTTCAAAAAGTATTGGCATCTAACACTTCAAATTAAAGGCTGATCAAAAAACTTACGCAGTTTGTCTTGGCACTTGGTTGAGGGAATCTTGAGCTTGTAGTTTTTTGTTGGTTCTGAGTAAGGCAGGGGCAAATATAATAGCTAAACCATTAGATGACATTTTGTTTAAAGGTTCATTATTGGCTATTCTTGCTAAATGGAAAATGAGTCTTTCAAACAGATCATGATTTGGTTTAGGAAGTTTCTCAATAACTGCATAAATAGCTTGTAATCTCTCCTTCTCATCTTGAATTTCTGAAATATTTAATGGAAAATTTGAATATTAATGACATTTTTGTTCTATTATCATTTTTCAAACAAGAGGCCCATGGGCCACAACGCTCACCTGAGTCAATATGGCCCTGCTGTTCTTTGTCAGCAGATTTCTTCTTCTATATATTCATACGTAAAGCTTTGATCAACTGTTCTAGGCATAACCTATCCCCAGTTGCCATGTTTTGAATGAAATTGAATCTAACCTTTCTGAGGATGCTTCTATATTCATATAACTAATCATGGTTTTGCTGTTCTTGAAACGGAATTTTAAAGATGTCTGCCATCCTACCCTGGGGGGTAGGAAGGGAGGGAGGGTTCAAGATTTGAACAAACTTGAATCTACACTACCTAAGGATGCTTCCATATCAATATGACTAATAATGGCTTTGTTGTTCTTGAG
This sequence comes from Saccostrea echinata, assembly GCF_033153115.1. Taxonomy (NCBI): domain Eukaryota; kingdom Metazoa; phylum Mollusca; class Bivalvia; order Ostreida; family Ostreidae; genus Saccostrea; species Saccostrea echinata. Next base: position 32,161,687 of record NW_026889758.1, on the reverse strand, counting down.
AAGAAGATTTTTTAAGATATTTCTTATATATATTCTTTTGTTAAACCTTGATCCCCGATTATGGCCCCACCCTACTACTGAGGATGCCTTGAACAAACTTGAATATACAATACTTGGGGATGCTTCAATATCAAAATGACTAATCACGGCTTTCCTGTTCTTGAAAAGATTTTAAAAGATTTTTCCTATTTATTCCTATGTAAAACTTTGATCCCCCATTGTGGACCCACCCTACCCCCGGGGGTCTTGATTTCGACAAAATTGAATCTACACTACCTAAGGATGATTCCATATCAATATGACTAATTGTGGCTTTGTTGTTCTTGAGAAGAAAATTTTTAAATAATTTTCCTATATATTCCTATGTAAAACTTTGATCCCCCATTGTGGACCCACCCTACCCCCGGGGGTCATGATTTGAACAAATTTAAATCTACACTACCTGAGGATGATTTCATATCAATATGACTAATTGTGGCTTTGTTGTTCTTGAGAAGAAGATTTTTAAAGAATTTTCCTATATATTCCTATGTAAAACTTTGATCCCCCATTGTGGCCCCACCCAACCCCCGGGGGGGTCATGATTTGAACAAATTTGAATCTACACTATGTAATGAAGGTTTCCCATAAAGTTTCAACTTTTCTGGCCCAATGGTTCTTGAGAAGAAGATTTTTAAAAGAAGACACCAAATTTTCACTTATTCTTAATTATCTCCCCTTGGAAGAGGGCATGGCCCTTCATTTGAACAAACTTGAACCCCCTTCACCCAAGGATGCTTTGTGGCAAGTTTGGTTGAAAATGGCCCAGTGGTTCTGGAGAAGAAGTCGAAAATGTGAAAAGTTTACAGACGGACGGACGGACAAACGGACTACGGACAAAATGTGATCAGAAAAGCTCACTTGAGCTTTCAGCTCAGGTGAGCTAATAAAAAAGAATGTAATTTACTGTAAATCTCTATTTTAACCACAGGAGTCAGCAGATTCCTCAATAAACAATGTAAAATTAACCAGTGAGCTGTTAAAATCTAATATTAACAACATTTCCAAAAGAAGCGGTCGCCGTGAGGGTCTGTGTGATATCACATCATTGGCTTCTGAAGTATTTCGAGTTGAATTTATCAAATAAATTATTCAAATGTTGTTAATATTAGATTTTAGGGTCAATTATGGCAATTGAGAGAGGGACTGGACCAGAAATCAGGTAAGAAACATAGACTGATGTAAATTATACTGCATGTTGTTAGTTTTACTAAATAAGGTGCTAAAGCAGAATTTGCTCGCTACAATAAAGCTTACTTGTTAATGTCTACATTGTTTATTGATAAAACTGTGAACTCCTGTGATTTAACCTGGATTTTTTCCCCAGAAATTTATTAAAATGATTCATTTAACAATAGGATTTTCCTTGTCAATTAATGCAGATACCTGAAGTTCTCAGAAAATCATCATAGAGTTCAAAGGTCAATAAAGGTTCTGGCAGTTCACGGAAGAAATACTTGAGCATTGTAGTTAAAACATGAATAGGATACTCTTCAATATCTATCGAAGTCAAATCTGAAAAGAAAAATTTAAAACTTTGAAGAGAACTTTCATGTATAGTCAAATCTTTCATTCTTCATATTTTTCAATAGATTTGACCTACTTATCCTTTTTTCTTTTCAAAGGAATATAGTATGCATATATATTTTTGCATCGTACCTTCTTTGCCACTGTCAATGTTTTGTTTGAGTTGTTTGACCTTGGCATTAGCACCAGATTTGCGATAGACACCAACAGTATACATCCCATGGGTTTCTATGGCGTTTATTAATCTTTCCACTATAACGGGAATTTTATGCTCATCAGAAACTAGACTAGCAAGTGGAACACCATATACTTTGGACCCAGGATTCTGTGAAATAGAAATAAAGTCAATACTAGTATGTTGTAAAGCTTATGCAAACAGATGTACAAATATAAAAAGCTCACTGGAGTAAACTTATAGCCAATGGAAAAAAAGGTTTCTGTCTTAATATATCCTTCTCTGCTTGTTGATATGCATGAACGTTTAAGAAATATAATATGGGCTCCAAATAGTAAACAATATCTTTAAGAGAAGTATATCGGTAAAGCATAATATAATTTTGACTGCATTAGATAGCCTAGCAATATAAAATGTACAGTCAAATCTAGCAAGAGCCAAACAAAGAAGACACTAGCAAAGCTAAACACTAAATGTAATTCACATAAAGCTTAATGATACAATGTATACATTTAAGGAGTCAGCAAAATATGTTTGTAAAAGAAATTGTGCAAAGTGCCTACATTATGTTCTTAGTACATAAAATTTTTAAATATATTAATTATTTTTTGTTTAATAAAAATGAAAAATATGTACATGTACAACACAGGGCGGCAAAACATCAGAGAAAAAGACAACACTGAGAAACTCACAAGGTTTGACAAAACCCGCACTAAGTCACCTGAACCCCAGAAAAAGCAGCAATCAACTGGGAACTAGTGAGAGAGAGAAGGAGCAGAGTTTGTTAATAAACTGATTAATTAGTGCACAGCCTAGAAAATTTAACCTCTCCTCCTCTAAACACACATGCAACTGTCTGCCAATATTGTTATTGATTTTAGCATTGTATTTAAATAAAATGTTAAATTCCTATTTTGTAATCAATTTCTGTTTAAATAGATTCATATTTGAGCTTCTGTACTATTCTAAATTTTAAACTATTAATAAATGACCACTTTCATAGCAAGACAAAAATTAGTTGGTATGAAAGGTCCTATTGACCAATATATATATATATATATATATATATATATATATATATATATATATATATATCAATGTAAGTTTCTGTCATGTTTACATGATCTTTTGCCACCCAACAAAGGTCAAATCTAAGATAATTTCTATGACAACCCAAGCCATTTTATAGTTTTTTTCTATTTAAATTTAACCTGAGCCATATTTTTGAGCTGGACAATAAGAGCCAGAACAGTTGGCCTGGCATGGTCCATTGACTCGACCCGGGGTCGCAACGGCTCAAACAATAAGTGTGGACGTGCAGATTTGGGGGATAAAGGTTGTTTGACAGGGCGAGTAGTCTGAAATCATAAAACTTTAATTTGTTTTTTTCTTCAAGACAGTATGAGCTGGTATCCATGGAAAAGTTCTACATTACTAATACTACCAAGCATTGAATATGTTCAAGTTAAAAATTTGGAGGATGCAGGTTTGCAGGAGAAATCCTAACTATTGTAGCATGATATATGGAAACAAAACGAAGTCTTGAAAGATAGTAAGTAATGTATATTGGTATATATGCATGAATATGACATCCTTATATATAACAAAATATGTCTTACACTGTACTAAGAGGGATAATTCATAATTAAAGCTTCAACTTTTCTGTAGAGGTAAAGGATATAATTCAAGATAGAGGTTTGGCAAGGCAATTTACTGCCAGGTGATTAATTAACACTGAGTTTACCTGGTTGACCTGTGCACCTTTACAATGGCTTGTTGACTTGTTCACACATCTCTTATGGCACGTATATCTACAAACTATAAAACAAAGACTTCTCAGTCAAAAATGGGAAAATAAAATATATTTGAAATTAACATTCTGTATCAAAGTGGTCAGGTTTTACAACTAGGCTCATAACCACATGCACTAACCTTGGCAGACACTTCCTTTTTCCATGATCCATATAATATTGGAGCAAAACTCACAGAATGTTGGGATACCAAACTGGGTTAGACTGTACTTGTGTCCTAAAAACTCCTGAAATACATGTACTGCCAATCTTATGCCCTGTTCACACGGAGAGTTTAATTCGTAGTAAAATAATGCGAAGCAAAATGATGCGAATTAAACTAATGCGAATTAAATTGCGTTCACACGACAGCTAATGCGAAGTAAACTAATGCGAATTAAAATTTTATTTCTACAATAAGCCATTCAGTAAGGCTATTATGACGTCATTTACAAATCACGTCATATTGTGCACAGCAGATATACATTTGACATAATGTCATAGTGTCTGTACACATTTTAGTGATTAACATGATATTCCTTTGTTTTCTACTCAAAAATAGCACAAGTACCTATATTTGACCATCGACATGTGGCCTGTGACCTATTTCTGCCCTTACGCATGCGTCGAAATTTAATTCGAATTAGCTTCGCTTAGCGTTCACACGGAGCTAAAGCGAAGTAATTTAATGCGCAGTAAACTAATTCGAATTAAACTAATTCGCATTAAATTCTCCGTGTGAACGCGGATCAAATTTAATTCGCAGTAACTTACGTTTAATTCGAATTAAACTCTCCGTGTGAACAGGGCATAAACATACTATCTATATTTGCTGAATAGAACTTCATTCATGTGTTCTGACTTTTGTTCACATTGTATTTAATTTCTCGCTTTACCAAACAGTGACTCTGTTCCTTATCAAACATAACTCAAGCTTGTTATTGTTTTTTCCTAACTGATATCAAACTATGAGAAGCACTCACATATATATCCTTTTTTGTTTTCTCTGGTTTCTGATTTTTGTTTTCCACTTTCTTGTCCGGCTTCTTCTTCTCTTTCCTGTGATGTTTAATGAACTCATCCAGAAATCCCCGGAATGCGTTTACACCCATTGTGACTGGAAACGAAGCATTGGTCCTTTCAAGCTTCACCTCTGCTTCCAGAGTTACAGCAAACTTGGTCAAGAGATTCCTGTATGGCAGATGAATTTCTCCTTTCTGTTGAAAATTACAAATCATTTTCATTTTTTGAGGAGACAATGGCAGCATGTGAGAGTTCCCAATCCTTAAGTACTTCTATTTAATCCTAAATCAGAATTTATTTCCAGAATTTACATTTATTTGGGAACACTAACAAACCTGTTTTTCTACAGATATGGTTGCCTGCATTTCTTTGTGGAAGGCATTCAATGATCTTTTAAACACTTTATCAAAGATTGTCTCTTTCTTGTTAACTTTGTTGTAATCTTTCAACTGAAAAAAAAAAACACACATAAAAACTATACAATGTAAAGAAAAAAACACCTTAACAGATTAGAATATTTTGAAACTTTTTAATAAATAGAAACATCTTTGTTTTCATTTACAAAGTTTCATAAAATATGCAATTCTCATAAAACAGATCAAGATATTGCCCTTCTATTAACATATAATTTATGGGTTTCATATATATTCTTTACCAAGAATATTATCAACCTGTCCACAGCTGTACTCTACCTTTTTGTAAATGAATATATCCAGGTTAGCAAACTCTGAGAATTCTGTGATGACAAGATCGGCGGGGTACTGCCACTCGGAGGTTCCCTCCACCTTCCAGTTACCCCGCACAGGTGATTCAGACCGTTTCTTGTCAAGCTGTTGTTTCTGTCGAGGCTTCTTCCGTCCTTTACGTGCCAGATCTTCAGTGGAGGACCGCTGATCATCGGCAGACTTGACATCTGTAGGTGAGGCAGGGGAGGGTTGGGTAGTGGAAACCTCTGTTGGTAATACTTGGACACCCACTGAAATAAACTAGGGAGTTTTATTCTGGGTAATCTATTCACTACCACAAAAATAAATCAATTAAGGGCTGATTTATTAATTTTCTTAATTCAAAAATATGATGTACATGTATATAGTGATCATCATCATAATACACATTATAAAATCTACATAGAAATTATAATAATCTTGAAGATTTGTTAACATTAAAAAACAACTGAAAATAAATACTGACTTAGTTTGTATTTAGATTTTCTACAGAATAGAAACATAATCAGAAGTAATCTCCATCATTAAATACACTCTGAAGTTTAACCTCAAAAGAATTATAGAACAGTAAAATCATCACATTTCAATCACCTGTATTACACAAAATATGTAACAGAGATAAGCTCTAGCTATTATTAAACAAAAATATTAGATCACAATTCTATTTTCATGAATGACAAAATCAAAAGACTTTCTGACACCTCATTACTTGGATATTTTTCAGTACATCCAGCTAATTATTAAATGCTTCCACATGCCATGTTTATTTTCCTACACAAGTTGCTTACAAATTTAAAATGTTTGATAAGAAATTTAAAAAAAAATCCTATCAGGGACAGTCATGTAAAATAAATGTAACAAAGTTATACCAAAATCATAAAGCATGGGTCTTCAAAAATTCTTATAGTTTATAAAAACATCTTATTAAAAGAAAAGTTTAAAATAGAACAATTCTAATTGTTATATTCAAACACTCATATTTGTTATTATTAAGAGTTGTCATAAACTGGTAAAGAATTCTATTCAGATCAACATTTGAGTACCTAAGCTCTGTACCTCTATAAGGTCATCACGCTACTCAGTCTTATAAATGAGGTGTCCTTTTGTTTGCTTTACACATTTATATACACCTTACATTTTTATGTGTTTTTTTTTTAATTTATGACAACTTTATACATGTACTTTCATCCATGGGGGCTGATTGCTTGTCATTTACTTACATTTCTCTAGTTATAAGTTTGCTATATATTCTGACTTTTGTAGATCATTTTGTTGGCTATAAATACTTATCAATGAGGTCACCTTGCTTTATATTTACTTACATTTATGGGGTCGCTTTGGTTTCTGGAGCTGGACTGGAGCAGTATCTTCGTCGCTGTCATCATCTTTTTTCACCTGTCTTTTACCTGTTGTGTTTACGATATAACCATTGAAAAAATGTTTACGTAAAATCTAGTAAACTTTTCTTCACCAATTAATTCAATGTCAGCTATCCAATTCAAACAATTTAAACAAAAACAAACTTTAATACAGGGGTGAACAATTCAAATCACATCAATTCTCACTGCAATCCACATTATCTATAAAGTTAAAACAATTTACATTCTCAATCAATTTTCCCTAAGCTAATACAATGACCACTCAGTATTACAAAGATGTATATGATTTTTATGGTATGCCCACGGGTAATGCAGTGTATAATGAGCTAACTGTATAAAACAAAAAGTTATGTTAATGAAAACTTATGAAATCCATTAGTGAAGTTGATGAGTAAATGAAGAATGAATCATATGATACAGTAGATTAATTCAAGTCAAGTAATAGTTACAATTTTCATTCTTTGGATAGTTTACATGCTAGAATATTGTGTGAATCTTAGGAAAATTAATATTTCATATAGAAGAATTTGTTAGTTAACTTTGTGAAAGAAAGTTAACAGTTTTCTAACACAACATGTTATTAGAAATCAATGATGTAAGACAATAAATTATTCTGCCTTATCAATGAAATAGCCTGATATACATGTACACATTAATACCTTTATAAAACTTCACAGTTTAAACTGATATATGGGTATGCACTGATCTTGAGTCATTTTTATAATGGGTATGAAAATCAAATATGAATTTCCATGCTTTAATGGACACAGCACATATAGGAGTGATTTTTTTAAGTAGCTCAGTAAAGTCCAAAAGGTTCAAGCCTACTCAAGTCAACCATGCTGAGCCACATTACTCACTGCTCCTGTGTCGCAGGAATCGGAAGGAAGATGACCTAGATCCGATTGGTGGCATACAGCTCGTCGCTTCTTAATGAGACAAGAAATTCCCACACTTACTTAAAAAAGATCATATACACAGGATATTGTTCATGTGTGAAGGCAATACGGGAAAGGAGATGGATCGGTTTCAGAAAATTTAATTCAGATCAGAGTTTTTTAGGTAAAGTAATGGAAAATGAAAATAAATTTAGTTAGAAAGCAGTCTGATCAATCTACCTTGCTTTATTTTTTTTAATTCTTAAAGATTTTTAAAGGGGGGTTCCTTCATGATAGAATTATATGAATGTTACTGTGGGATGGAAGATATTTGAATTAGTAATTGTTGTACTGCAGTTAAAAAAAATTACTAAACTGATATATATACTCTACATAGTGCAGTTTAAATAAATTTTCAGGCAAACTTAGAAAATGGTTAGTTGACCAACTCTATCTACTAACGCCAAATGCTGGAGGTTAGCTATTCTGAGACATAATTATACAGAGAAAGACATTTCAGACTTTTCTTGACTATTATTCATCTTTGGATGATCAGACCATTGAACAAAGAACAAAATGCAAAGTGACAGAGAAATCATGCACTGATCCATTCTCCATATGATTATGTCTCGATGGCTATATGAAATGATATCATGATTCTTGCCTTTTAGACTCCCTGTAACAAACGACAATAAAAACACAATTGACACCTACTGTCTAAAGACTAGAGAACATTTACTTCAGAAAATAAGACCAAGGTATTACAGAATCTAAAATACTCTTGCAGCTATCTTGAAACAAAAGAAATGTCTAAGGTGACACCCTTAATCCAACAACAGGTACATACGGTATACATGTAGAGACTAGAAAACCTATCTATAGTAACAAATGGTGTAAAATGGAATGAATCTACTGATATTAACTCTCTGAGTGTTTTATCTATATGTCAATGAATTTCCGGTGGACATTTACCTCCTACAAAGTTCTTGAAGTGGCGACGAGCTTTCCTAAATGGACTTTTATGGGCCCCTGAGAAATCTCCGAGAGGTGAGGGAGGGGTTTCTCCATGTTCCTCCCTGCGCTTACCCAGGGTCTCTTCCAGGGTTTTAAGTCTGGTGGGGGACAAGGGGGTAGGAGATGGGGTAGAAGGTTCCTGTAACATGGTCAAGTAAGCAATATAAGTATCCCTACAAAATGTTTATAAGAAAGTATAATGCATAATACAGCATTTCTGAATTCATTACTTTAAACATATATAGATTGTACAGCAAATGAATAAATTGTAAATATAGGTACACATATACATATCACAAAAGCTAGCTAAACCTGCTACTTAAAAAGCATAAAACAAAATAATAATTTGACTGTATGCTAAATAAGGAATGTAGATAAGGAGTGGCTTGAAGCTTTTGATCAAGATACAAAATTATAACTTTTTTTTCCATGACTTCTGTAAAGTAGTAAAAGACATTGTAAAACAAGAAATGTTCCTGAAACACAACATCCTGAAATCTAAGCTCCAAGGAACACATGACTCTAGCCAGATATTGGGCACTGACTGGATCGGTCTGGATCTCATGCATTGAAACATTCTAAGCAAATTTAAATATGATACAAACAGAACTAGAACTGTCCAGAATGAAAAAAAATACCCCCACTGGGTTTTTCAGAAATGTACTAAGTCATTAAAAGTATGTTATGGATCTAAAAAGTGTTCACAATGTTAACATTGATAGTAATCATTATATTTTTTCTCCTTAGTTTATAAACCTTAATCACAACCATCTGGCATCCTAGTGAGACGTGTAAAAAATTCAGACAAATCCATGCAGTTATTTCAGAACATGTTTAGATAAAATCATTTCTGCAGACAGATAAACAGACAGACCAGTGGACATTCTGATTCCAATATACCCCCTCTATAAACTTTGTATTGGGGGGGGGGGGGGGGGGGAGTATTATAATAATTTACCAGTAAACTAGAAATATGTCGATAGGGCATGAATGCCTCATCGAAGGTATTTTAGTAATGCAAGTTTGATGAGAATATCTTGAACAGTTTCTTTAAAATTAAAATTGAAATCTAAAGATACAGATGATAAATTCTCACCAAATCATGTATAAGTGCATACTCTTACACATAAATATCTTTAATGTTTTTTTTTGAAACTAATTAAAATGCAAGTTTAAGGTCAAAAATTTTTGATGCAGTTGAATAGCTTACATCAGTAAGTAACAGCATATGAAGTTTGATACACTACCTTGAATGGTTTCTTAAAAATGAACTAAACACATGTAAGAAAAGTGAGGTCAATGTCAAAGGAAAGGTCAAGGTAAAAAAAAAATGTTGATGCATTTGAATAGTTTACATAAGTATGTATCAGCATATGAAGCTTGATTACACTATCTTGCATGGTTTCTTTAAAACTGAGCTAAACACATTTAAGAAAAGGTCAAAGGAAAGGTCACAGTCAAAAAATCTTGGTGCCATTGAAAATTTTACTTCAGTATGTATCAGCATATGAAATTTGATTACACTATCTTGAATGTTTTTTTTTAACTGAACTAAACACTAATTTAAGAAAAGTGTGGTTAAAGTCAAATGAAAAGTCAAGGTAAAAAAATTTGGATGCAGTTGAATAGCTTATGTCAGAAGTATCAGCATATGAAGTTTGATAACAATATCTTGAATGGTTTCTTTAAAACTGAGCTAAACGCTAATTTAAGAAAAGTGAGGTCAAGGTCAAAGGAAAGGTCCAGGTCAAAAAATTGTTGATGCAGTTGAATACCTCTCATCAATATGTATCAGCATATGAAGTTTGATAAAAATATCTTAAAGAATAGTTTCTTTGAAACTGAGCTTTGAAATGAGCTTAACGCAAAGTGCGATGGAAGGACAGACAGAAGGACAGAAGATGGATATGACAAGCTCTATATGCCCCGCCCATATTCATGGCTTTACTTGGTAAAGTGGGCAGAAGAATAGCTAAATCTTTGTAACTAATAGCTAATGCTGTCATATAATTCTTGATAGGCAAATAAGAATACAAGTTACATCTAGAAAAAAACCTTCGGTATCTCGAACACTGATATCTCGAACACCATGAATAAGTGATTTGGAAGTCCCAAACGCTTACTCCATAAGTATTTTACCCTGGATATCTTGAATCCTCAGATTCTCGGTCCCATTGAGTTCGAGATAACGAGGTTTGACTGTACAGGGTAAAATCAAAAAGTCAGAAACAACAAAAATTAAACTTTTAAAACTAAAAACTTGTAAAATCAATATCTAAGAGGATGGGAAAAAAGGTTGTGTAGATACACAGTAAGTTAACAAATAAAAGCCAACACACACAATACACAGGCTAATACACGGATATACATGGGTTGGTACCGTAAAACAAAACCACAAAAGCAGATACACCAAGAAAGCTCCAGTTACAACAGCCAGATGACCTACCAAATCAGAGAAAGATTCTTGTTTGGCCAGTGGGGCAGGAAATGACCTGGTTCTTTGTTTATGGGGCCCTCTTTCTAAATATATAGTTTTTTGACTGGCACCCTCTTTAACTGTTTCCTATCAAAATGTACCCACAAACACATGTATCATGCAGTTTTTATCAATTTTTTTTTAGATTGCACCCTTCAATTAACTGATAATTCCAAGTTAAATGAAAACAATATCATCCAGCTTTAAAGATTTCAATTTAAAAAGATTAATAACTTCCAGAGACATGCATATTAGAAGGAAACATGAAATATTTATCAACTGCCATTATTTAATGACAACCATTAATGTATACACTAAGCTTACCTGGAAAGACTTTGCAAGACTTGAAACTCTGTTTTAAAAAAAAAAGAAAATTAAAAATAAGACCAGGAATGAAGAGTTTACTTATGTAATACACAAATATCTCTTTAATACATAGCAAATTCTTTATCTAAATTGAAATTCCTCTGATTCTCTTGAAATTAGATATTTGTAAGTTAGTGATGAAATTTTTATACATTGATACATGTGTGACAAACAAACTCAAAAACTTTAAGATTGGCAACAACAAAACAAAAATTAAATCTGAAAATACAAAACACACTTTTACAAAAAATAAAAAAACTGCATGCTTTTGTTAATTTTCATGCCCCAGATGTGGCTCATCCCAATCGATCCCTTCCTGTTAAAGAAATGTAAAATCCACATTGGCCCAAACATGCAAGTATCTGTCTTTGAATATACAATTCTATAGTGATTTTACTGAATTTACAGAAAAGTTACAACATGTCACAGTCACTAAACAGTATTCATGTTTATGTACTTATTATTGCAGGATTCATATTGAAGAGCTACAGTGCCTTATTTCCTGATCACTGTCAAAATCTGAATTCGACAAAAAAACTGTTATCATATACATGTATATATATTTGCTTTCTAATTCTGAATATCCTGAAATAAGTACATATACATGTGAATATACTGTGAAATCACTCATTTTTGTGGGGGTTTAATTTTTGGTGTTTTTTTAGTATGAAGAGATCAATCAATTTATGTTCTCCACGAAATGTAAATTTGGAATGTATAACAACTAAACACCTCTACAACCATGAAGTCAAATCACAAGGCAACCACGAAATCAAATCCCCAGGAACCAATATTTTTTTTCTGAAACCATGAAAATTTGACCCCATGACAATAAGTGATTTTATAGTACATTATTCTAACTACAATATCTACATCATTCAAGCAGTAACACTACAGAACTACTAACTAACTAAAACAGATCTAAAACAGAACACCCTCAGAAAGCTCTTTGGTTAAAAAAGGGGAGTAAGGGGTAGTTCAGGAAGGGAAAAAATTATGTATTAAAAGCAAACTAAAAGTATTTGAATATTTTGTAAACAATAAATTTCCTACAATTAAAAAATTATTGAACACTGAAAAGAAATCAGCAAACTAAATTGATTAGTCTGAACAGCTGAACAGACATGATTTCTGGGTTGAGTTGAAACAGAGAAAGCTGTGGAACAACGTGGAAAAACAGTGCTAGCTCTTTGATACACCATTTACCTAGAGGTGGAACGAGCTTGGTTAAGGAATTCATCATCTGGATGTTTGATGGTGGGCTGTACCAAAACGATAGTTGGGGGGTTGACAGGACTAGCATAAGAAGTGGACTTTTCCTTTATCTTGGAGTCCACAGTGTCAGACTCTGAATCCTCTACCTCATGGATTCCACTGCTCCTGATTATTTTAAATGACAATCAACCAGAAGCTATACCGATACATATTGAGTAATCAACAGGCAGTCAAGACACATTCCTTGATTTCTCAAAACCAAGCTGCCATAAAATATTCCTTTTAGAAGGACTCAAGTAAATTTAAAGATTTCAAAGGTTTTTTTTTTTAGCTAAATGCAAATTTTCAGCTTAATGAGGAATATTTCAGAAACCATAATTTTTTCTTGTTCACATTACATGTATTTAGTGCCTAGGATTTCCAAAATTCAAGAAAAAATGAATTGATATTGCTTTAAACATTTTCTTTAAATCTTTTTTTCTAGATTCCTACATCCGATCAATTCAAAAGAAATTCTGGAGGCATTTTTCCCACATATGATCAGTGTATATTGAAATTCATATGAATATCACTCCAATGACCATGTTTCCATAACTATATTCATATTTCATATAATCATGCATGTTATACATGTATATATTTAAATGCAAATATATAAATATACTATAAAACACCTTAAAGTCTTGTGTATAGTGGTCTACATTGTGCACATCCCCATCTTTCATCCTTGGTTTTGTGCATCCCTTACAAACTTAAAAACTTGACATAAAAATACTACTAAAAGGATGCACACTCTACACAAGACTTTATCATACACAGCATACATATATAAAGTGTAAAATTACAAGCTTTTGCTTTCACTATAACTGTTAACTATGTAAGTACAGTGAGTTATATGGAGATGACATACAGCTGTATTGGGTGGTTTTGATTGACTTACTCTGAGTGACGTCTGGCCTCTGATGGCAGCTGTTGATCTAGCTCCTCTGTACTGAGTACACCCTCATCACTCGTTGTGTCAGCTTGTTTCTGTTTTCTCTCTTCCTCCCTCCTTCTTTCCAAGGCCTCCTCAATTTGACTTCGGTATCTGTTTTCAGATATATTTGGTAGTGCATGAAGAAATGTTAAACTATGATTTTGTTACTTTTGAATTAAGAGTACTTTTCAAGTTAATTTATTTTAAGAGCAATCACTTTTTGTGACCTGAAGTACACTGCTGTAGACTATAAGAAATTAGATTAAATCCAGTACCGATTAGTGGGTATTTTCTGTTGGTGGAAATTTTTGCAATTTGACCCTTTCAAGGCAGCAAATTAATTCCTGCATTTTTTATTCTGCTATTGCATAAATCTGCCAAAAAGTCATTTATGGTATATGACTACTTAATATCAAAGATGTAGGACAACACTGCAACATTTTAAGTTTTTAAATATAGGAATAATGTTGACCATGTTAAGGGAGAATCACAGCTAAAATTAAACTCTGCTACTCTACTTTATTAAAGTTAGTATTGAAATAACATTCATTTCATACTCCAGTAAGTATTTATTTATATTTATATAAAGTTTGCTATAAATTTAATAAAATTACAGGTTAAATCAGGCTAAAATCTGCCTTGACCAGTGTCCCACTTATCACCTTTGAGAATAAAAGACGATGCATTATATTTTATTAATACTTTGCGACTGCATTTTTTGCAGATTTGTGCCATTCCCAAAAATTGCAGAAAATACCCAATATACTGTATTTTTTACACCATTGTTCCAAGAAACAGGCACTGAGCTCAATACACTTAGTAAATAAGACATAAGAATTTAAAACTCTCTTTCTTGAAGAAGGTGAAATTTTTTTTTGATGCACTCAAAAAATGCTATCTTATTAGGAATTTTGTCCATACTGTCTGCGTATCCTCCATCCTTTGTACCAGCTCTGTATGAGTATAACAGCATTGACTGTAATCAGGTAATGTCGCCTTGCTCGCCAACCCCGCATGTATCGCTGAATGGTAACAACTGCCCGCAGTTGTCGAATCAGCTTTAGTTTACGCTGCTTGGCAAGATACATTCTAATTATGGCCTGAAATTTATGCCCATCATTATTATTACGTACATTATTATATATTTAAAAGAACAACTACCTCAAAATGATACACTTCCAACTACTAACTACTGCTATTCTCAAATTTTGACTAACATACGTAATATTTAATCTTCCAAGATAAAGTTTATTGATATTAACACAAGTGTCCCGCTAAATAATCATTAGCCTGTTACCTGTATAACTATTGTACTACTTCTTAAAGCCACAAAATGTCTGCGTTCCAGGATAGTCTTAAACCACCGCTGGATACGCACAACTCGCAACATAATGGCAGAGTGTAAAGCCTCATCAAGGAAGATCTTTTCTGACTCCCGAAGGAACACCTAAAAAGAACGACATAGTCAACGATGAAATGAATGAACGTTAACTTTTTTTTTCATTTCTCTTCCTACATACTATAATAAGTTTCCTTGTACTAACATGATAAATGCAAATACATGTACTGTACTTTAACCCAAACAAAAAATAATCTTGGAAATCAGTGCAGTAATCTCCCTTTACCTTTGTAATACCAATCTGGAAGTTATCTTTATCTAGATTCTTGGATTCTAAAAATTCAGCAACATCTTCTTTTGAACTGAAGGAACCCTTTGGAAGAATGATCTTATAAAGCTGAATGAACTCCTGAAAAAGACAATATAATGACTATGTCAGGGGCATATATTAATTTTTAAAACAGTCTTTTACTGTCAAAACAACCCTAAATCTAAAGATTCTTAGTTCACAGTAAATTGACATTAAAACAGCATGAATGGGTGAACACTGTATGTGAACAAGAACATTCTTTTTAATCAACAGAAAGAATGTAAACTAATACTGTATGTGTACTTGTTCTAGTTTACTGTCAGCCAATTATTATACGTCATATTTCATTCTTGAATTTCCCACTGAAAACTGGTCTGCCACATATAAATGAAAGTCTTTAAATTTTCTTGACTTTAAATACCCAAAAGCTGGAAATGTTCCTGCATTGGCCAGATTTTCTTCCATGTGTTTAAAGTTAGTTTATAGTATTCAGAATCAAGTCCTCCGTACATCCTGTACTCATTAGCACAATCATAAAATAGGACTGTCTGTATGTACATTCATATATATAAATTTCTATTTTGGCAGTGTATATGAATATTACTTTGGCAATGAGCAAGGCACAATATATATAAGTAAAATGCAATAAATAAAGTACACATCCTTATAAATATATAGAAGAATTTCCTTAAATACTTGATTTATATAAATATTAGTTAGAGAGGCTGCTGTCACACCACCTCTCAGTATAGTAGTGCATACCTCAAATGTGAGTCTGTAGTTGTATCCGGATTGTCTAATTTTGACTGTAGCCAACATTCCCGTATATCTTAGTTGTCTCAGCACCAATACATCATCAAATGTGCAGGGTAGCTACAAATCAGAAACAAACATAGCATTTTTAGTGATTCATTTCGTAAATTCAATATCTTTGAACAGCATTTCAGTATTCTGATGAGAGAAAAATACCTTATTAGCATTAGACTTGATACATCTGATGAAAAATGGATTGGCCTGTTGTAATGTTGTCATTAGTTTGGACAGAGACCACTGAAATATATTGAGAAAGCCAAGTCAAACATGGAAGAACTCAAATGTATTGATCATTATGGTACTGTGACTGATAATAAAACTCACCTGGAACTGGGCACTGACACTAGCTGGCTGTTTTTTTGAAGTGATTCTGTTAGTCATAGTACGACTAGCTATAGCTTTCAGAGTTTTAATGTCCCTCAGCATCTACAAATCAAAAACAAAATGTCAATCTTAGATAGCCAAATACATGTTAAAAAACAGTTCTCTTGACTTCTCATGTTATCATTAAGAACTCATTCCTAAAGAATTGACTTACTGTTGGGGGTCTTGGTTTTGGTCGGAATGACTTGTTTTTCCTGAAAACATATGTTCTGAATTTTTAAAACTATGCCTTAAAAAGGTTTAAAAATTAAATTTCAAGAAAAGGCTTTAGAGAAAATGATTTTTTATTCATTTCCAAACTGTCCAAAAATGTTTCCAAATTTTTTAGACCTGTTAAAACTTTGAATATCAATTATATTTTAAATTACTTGATGTTTATCTCATATAAAGCACTTGCATCAACTGTATTTTGACAACAAAAACATTAATGTTGAAAAAATGTAAGGCAAAATAAGAAGTAGGAAAGAGTAAGAGAATCATGCAAAATGCCAGCATGCAGAGGAACATACAATATAACATGTTTGGCCTTTCTGTAAATCCGAATTTCCTCATCAGACATGTGAACCTCACTGGGACTCCGCTGTAAGTCTAAAAATACACTGTCATCATCAGGAAGTCCACTGTCATCCATGTCAGGGAGTATGTGAAGAGGAGAGTATGGCTGGTGTCCTCGTTTGTGTTGACTACTGCAGGGAAATCAGGATGAGAAAACTCTATACATACATATAATCATGCAAGGGAGATAACGGAAAGCAATCTAGCAACTAGGCACAATAAACCCTTAAAGGAAATAGAAATCCTTCAGTGACTCATACAGCTGAAGAAAATTAAGATATACAACATAAATAATTACAAAATCATGCAAAAAAAATAAATAAACATATCTAAAAGCTAAGTGTATCTAAAATCAAATTCAACACAATTTCAAAACTGCAATTTAAAGTTTGCTTAAATAATATAAAACTAGGCCAATTGTCAAAAAATATTCTACACTTTTTTTTTTTAAATTTCTGAAGATGGTGACAGTTTTAACAATCAAAATTCAGCACAACAAAACAAAATTACAAACTGACAATATCAAATTTTAGTTTTCTTGTTAAGAAGAGAGAAAAATCACACCTTTCAACAAGCCCACACTTAAAACAAATAAAAACCTCAGGCTTCCAAACTTACTGAATGGAGCGTAAAAGTTTCATGGTACTGGCTATAGTGTAGAATCTGTGGTTTAACAATAACAGAAAAATGGAGGCCACAAAATCACACGCAACTTAAAATCTGGACAAAAAATACATGTAACTACAAAATCAAAGCCAAGATCAGGACAAGTCCAATAGGGAATACAGTCTAACGTCAGATATTTCAACATGTGCAAAAAAATATGGAACCTTTTCTCTCTCTTTTTTTAAAAAAAGTTAATGTCCCAAAGTGCAATAATTTTTATTCATATGAAGGACTCCAAACTCTGAGGTAGGACTGTATGAAGAATGCTTTATTTACTGGGCAAAACATCAAACAGTTTTTATGTTTTGTTACTAATTTCTATTTGTGGCATATATAGGTAGAGTTTAGATTCTTTTGCATATATTTGGAAACTGTGCTTCAGATACATGTATATAATGAAAGCCAGAAGTTTAAAATTTATGAGCCGCAAGACATAATTCAGAAGATAAATGTTTGATTAATACCCATACAATTTTGTTGAAATAAAATAAAATGTCAAGTAAATGATACCAAACGTAGAAGAGATACAGCATATCTGAAGACAGGCAGAGAACAACACCTGGTTATCTTTACTGCATTAAGCAATAATTAGTAATTGTGATCAATATTTCTTTTCCTCTGTAATCTTTTAAATTAAACAAAATAACCAGCTGTGCTAAGGGAGATAACTCAGGGTATTCATGTGAGAAGAGAGTATGTTGGATTTGTGTACGAAAATAGTAGCTGGATACAACTCACTTCAACAGGTTTTCTCCTGCCACCAGATTAAAGTCAAAAGAGTTCTTTCTATTTTGCTTTTGAACATCCTTCTTTACTCCTAAGAAAAAAAGAAAAGCTCTCTTAATTCATTTTTAAAGCAAAATAAAAGTGGGAAACCAGTTAACTGCTTTATTAAAAAGGGTACGCCATACTAATTCAAAATTTTGTTTCCTTTCAGCAAAACAGAATTTTTTTTTTAACCCAAACTCAAGAACTATTATTTCCATTTCTCTGAGTATAATAGAATTTTTAGTACAAAAAGGTGAACAAATCACATTTAAATGTTTAACTAATTTATAACTTCTTTTCCACCCACCCCCATTATTCCTGTAGGTTCGCCCAGCTGCTATGAAAGCAAACACACTCTTGACTAGAGTTTTGATGATAGACCATCGAAGCACCGCTACTGGATCCAAACCTACAATCAGGTATAAGAAGTACTGTCATCTACTTGATCAAAGTTGGAAACATACACAAATGTTAATGGTAAAGCTACTTTCAAAACTGACATCAACTGGTCATTGCTGTGAGGGATCTCACCTGTCAATTCCCTGAGGAATGCCAGATTGCTGCTCTTCAGCACACTGACAATGTCTGGTCTAACCTGGTCCACATTCTTCTCTCTGAAGTCCTACAAAAAGATATATATATATATATATATATTTTTTAAAAATATTTTTAGAAATCTACAAGCTGGATTGAACTTAAAAAAATCTTGTACATGTATCTTCACTTCAATATGAATTCTTGCCTTGATTAGATATTTGACTTTGCCAGCATAATGAAGAATAGCAAAGGACTCCTCTCTGACATTTGGCACTTGGTAATATGTTTTGCCTTTGTGATGGTGGTTGAATTTGGAAAGTAAAGTTTCATTTGTAGCACCAGGAAAACTGAAATACATAAAATGTCACAACCTGAAAATTTATCAGAAGTTATAAAGGCAGCCAAATTAACAAACACTGTTTAACATAATGCAAATCATAAATGATGGAAAATTAGTATGTACAGAACACATACTTGCACTCTTCGTCTAGTAGACAGAACAGTCCATCTGGCCGCCTTGAAAAAAGCTCTAGACAGCCAGTGTTATCTATAAACTCAATGTTCTTCCATTGAATCCCCTCCTTCTTGTATTCTTCCTGGAATTATTATTAATAAATGGTCATAACACCAAAATAAATCTGATTAAAATTCCTTAAATTATACAGCATTTTCTAGACTCTTAAAGTATGCATATGAACACACATTGTCCTATGACACAGGAAGTGGAAGTACATAATCTTCAGAAATAAAACAAATGAAGGAGATGTTAAAAAAAATACTTACTTGTTCAAACTTGAATATGTGTTGATTGAAATAATACTGTAGATGCTCATTTGCATAATTGATGCAAAACTGTTCAAAGCTATTTTTGCTAAAATCTTCAAATCCAAAGATGTCAAGCACACCTATAGAGTTTCCCTGTGAATAAATAGGGTAAATGTGTTATACAAAAGTACAATGTACACATGAGTAAGTAACACAGGAACAAAATGAACTTAAAATTCTCAGATTCAAATCAGCAATCCATCTTGAAAACATGATTCAGAAAAAATAAAATTTGTTGTTGTTGTAATTTTGTGATCAGGTATTCATAAAAATACAGAACATTCAATTATATCTGAAAAATGTAATACTGTATGCATACTTATTAAAGTATATTTCAAAATTTGGCATAAATATAGGTCAGATGGGATTATTTGGCAAAATCTGAATTGGCACTAGCTATTTTTCAATTGAATCAGTGTTTTCCCTTTATTTCAAAGAAACGGGTTAGAGATCAATTCCAACAGGATTTGGGTTGAGGTTTATGACAAATCTTTGTGGACTGTACAACAATCAAATTTTGATTTTTTTTTTTATAATTTCAAAGCGGCATTTTTATCAACTGAAGTGGTCAATTTGGCCGGTAGCCAGTTCTTTGGGAAAACACTGTTAGTTGAATACATTCATGTAAAACTATGTTTTGCCAGTATTTATAAAATGGCACAGAAAAAAAAGTCCTCTAACCTGCCAAATTATGTTAATTCCACTAAATTAAGATTACAGTCAATAAAAAATACAAAATCTGGCACAAACTCTCCTCTTGTAGGAATTATTGTTAAACAGACTAAAATTTCAAAACATGCACACAGGACTATAAATAAACTAGATCAATATCAGTAATTAAAATGCCTCTTTTCCTGTTTTCTTACTTCAAGAATGAAAACTTTAAATTAAAACCAAGAAATAAACAAACACTAAATCCAAAATACAGGCATGTCAAATTGTACTAGTTTTAACTTGGATTGAAATGATAGTAAACTTATTTGTCTCCATGAGCTTGATGAGGAGTCAACCACAACAAACAATATCTATTTGGAATTTATTTAGGCAGCACCTTTACAAGGTTTATATGCTTGAATTATCCTAGTTTTCTTCTTAAATCATTAGCTTCTTTACACAGATCAGCTGAGTAGTCTGTATATGACATAACAAGTCTTATATTAAAATTCCACCTCTTCAATTAAACTTGATGAATCAAAACATTCCAATTATATGAAGGGAATCAAAATCTAGAGAGAAACAAGGACTAATTTATTCAAACAAAATACTGGTCTACACATTTTATCTTACTAATTCTAGAGCACATAAGTACATTGTAGGTCAATGTGACACCAAAGAATGATTTGGGGGGGGGGGGGGGGTCACAACATCCAACATACACAGGAGTTCTTGATTCATAAGACGACACAATGCACCATAACTATCACTATTAACTACATTTTAAAAGTCAATCTCAGTTCATGAAATATCATTCCATGCAAATCAGCTGAACATTTCATCCTCTGTGGGCCAAATCTTACATTTATCATCATGCACAGCACATCATGTACTCAGAACAAAATACACTGCATAGACTTACCACAGAAAATACATCCTAAACATAAAATAATGACTAGCTTATTATAGCTTAAACATAACTCAATAAATCAAACTGTACCACACATAATAACAGAACCCATAACATTTCCCCACCATTTAAGTCAGGAAGGCAATTCCTATAATCCTTTGAGATGTAAATGTACATGCCCTGTACCTTTTTCAAACAATTGCATAGTAAACAAATTGTATAATTCATCATTACTTCAACTTACACAACAATAAAAACAATACAGCCATAAGTAGCCAATCTCCTCTATCCAAATTAATGCTAAAGAGATGACTCATATTTTATTATATATAAATTCTGGACACAGAATTGAAATTATAGACATCGAATAGAAAACCAAATATGGTGATATCATGGTGCAATCATTAACAGTGGTTGAATTAATATACCATCTTTAAATATCAAATTCACAAGGAATCTTTCTCCTTCATAAATTAAACTAGAATTACATGTACCAGCTACAATCATCAAAGATGTTCCTTAATCTTTCTGATTTCTTTTTCCATACTGTACTATTAATACTAAACATAAAGAACATTTAATCCTCTGCCTGGGAGTTAGATGGGGTAGGGGTGGGGGGGAGAAGGGGGTAGGGGTACTTTACCTGATGATCACTGTTGTGTCTCTTAGCTAGCAGAGCTTGATTCACTTTGAGAACAATCCAGTCAAACAGTGCTCCATACAAACATTTCGCCATGGCATCACGAGTGGCTATGGCCTAAAACATGATAAAATGAAGAATAGACTTATTTCCCATGCAACATCACTTTGAAGAAATATATACATTATTTGTACCATGATTGGCAGGGGGGAGAAACACAAGAGACTAAAATGACTCAAAAGAAAAACAGAAGTTAAGAACTCACTTATAAGGAAATCTCTGTTATACAGACTACTTTTTACAAATCCCATAGAAGATTTTTCACTATATTTTATACATGGCTATAAAGAATATCAGTTATATAGAAGTAAAATTTAAGGTCCTGCTGACTTCCTTATAACCGAGTTTTACTGTAAATTAATTTGATTCAGCTTGTAAGTAACAGTACATATTTATGCAGCACTAAGGTAGAATGTGTTCTTACATCTTGCATTCTGTAGTTCATGACTACAGTCTCGTCTCCAGCAGTGGCTCGCTTCTGTGTTAAGGCCTCCACCAGTGTCTTCTCTTTCACCTTAAAAAGACAATTAAACAATTAAAATTCTTGCTTCTTATCACATCAAAAGCAAATTGTTCCGCAATTAAGGTGTGTATTGCATCAGTAATTTGAGACAAATAGCACTGAAAAAGAAATAAACATCTTGTTCTGATCATTTTCATAAATACAATTTTATAAACACATTTAAAAAATTCTAATACTGTATAAGTGGAATTTTTAGCAAGGCGCAATTTTAGTGCTTTGTCCTAAAAAATTGGTATTAAATCTTAGCGAGAAATAATTTTAGCAATTTTAAAATGCCTAGAAAGTCTGGGTTTACTCCATTGCAAAATTAATTGTTAGCAATTTTTAATTTTGCTGATCGCAGCATCCTCACTGAAAATGCCAAAATTGAATCCTTGCTAAAATTTCCGCTTATACAGGTATTACCAAATTGAAATCCATGAGAAAAAGAAAATGTCTACAAACTCTAACAAAGTGCTTTCGTAAAACTTACACATCCAATTCTAAAATTGTGCTTTAATTTTCTATGCTGATTACACAAACTTATCATCCCTCTATTTTGACATCAGAAATTGCAAATGACATCATCTTTGAACTTGTTAACAGAATTTTAACAAAAAAATTTAATGAAATCAATAAAAACTTTATTACTGAGAAAATTAACTGTATATTTAGCTCACCTTTAGAATACCCGATACAGTCTGTACAACATCCAGGTTTTTGATGGTAACACTTTCATCATGATGCTGGTCCCCTTTCTAAAATAGAACCAGAAGTCTCTGCTGAGACTATAGCTCTACTGGTTTATACTTAGAACGAAGGAAGAGAAGAGTACTTAGCATTTAGACTTGAAACGTTGCAACAGCAATAAATCAAGAAATGATCCTTGGTATAGTCTTTTTTGTGGCAAGATTTATTGCAATCATACTAAACTGTAGCATTTTGAAAATATTTCAAAGAAATTTCTATTTATTTTTTGTCAACATGGAAAAGTGATAAACAGAATTATGTACCTTAATGTAGTCTACTTGTGTGCCAAGTAACACTGAAATCAGACCAAAACTGTAGGAGGAGTAGCATTTTGAAAATATTTCAAAGAAATTTCTATTCTTAGTAACCATGGCAACACCGTTCAGAAAAATCAAAAACCAATGAAAAGAATTATGTATCTTAGTGTAGTCTACTTGTGTGTAAAAAAATATTGAAATCAGACTAAAACTGTAGGAAGACTAGCATTTTGAATGTATTTCAAAGAAATACATTAGGAAGGTATTAGAAATTTTTAGTAACCATGGCAACACCTTTCAGCAAAATCAATAACTGATAAAACAGAGTTATGTATCTTAGTGTAGTCTACTTGTATGCCAAGTAATATTGAAATCAGACTAAAACTGTAGGAGGAGTAGCATTTTGAAAATATTTCAAAGAAATGTCTATTTTTAGTAACCAGGGCAACACTGTTTATCGAAATCAAAAACTGATACACAGAATTATGTATCATAGTGTAGTCTATATGTGTGCCAAATTATTTTGAGATCAGACCAAAACTGTAGGAGGAGTAGACAGACAAACAGACAGACAAACAGCTAGACAGACAGACAGATGGACAGACAACCAACACCTTACTATCTCATAAGCTCTTTTGGTCTTTGACCAGTAGAGCTAAAAACATGCATCCAATGTACATTAGCTTTTGCAATTCATAAATAAAATATAAATTTCAAAGATAATAGTTTTGACTGGGCTTTTTTTTTTTAATTATTCCTCTTTTGTAAATAGATAATTGAGTTTCAGCAAAAACACATAACTTTACTCAACATTTAATGGCACTTATTAAATTAATAATAATGTCAAGAACCCCCAAGATAATGTTAAAAACCAGATGAACAATGTACGAGTCATATTTTTCAATAATATTTATCAATAATA
The DNA here is from genome assembly GCF_033153115.1 of Saccostrea echinata. Lineage (NCBI taxonomy): Eukaryota > Metazoa > Mollusca > Bivalvia > Ostreida > Ostreidae > Saccostrea > Saccostrea echinata. Next base: position 32,137,212 of record NW_026889758.1, on the reverse strand, counting down.
AAATACCATATCCTATGATATTGAAACCTGTGAATATCAAGCTTGAAATTTTGATCACATGCAGTCTTCTGACGTAAAACTGTTGTAAAAATAATTCCAGACAAGGAAATTGCAGTTCTGGATGTCTCATGTATATATATCATATAAAAAAGCCATTTTCTACCTGGATATAAATTCAGCTTTGCATTCCAAAAATTTGTGATTTTTCACACACATTTTAATCTTATTCAATCAAGCTGAGTTGAACATGAAATTCAGTTCAATTTGGATGAATAATTCTGATATGTATCATGCACTGAAATTCAATATTTATACCCATATCATATCAGTTTAGTTAATTAGAGTGCTAAAATACTCAGGAACTCATTGAAGATTTTTTTAATGAGGAATACCCTTATCATCAACTTTGAATATCACTGGTTTTCAATTCCAAGGGAAGAATATGCATGGGGAATGTTTACCTTATGGAGAAACATTCTGCGGGAAAATGTTTACTGGAGAGTTAACTTTCCAGAGAGGGGAAATTTACTAAGTAGTACTTATTTACTATGTAGTAAACCTTCTGGGGGAAGATCTGCTATGGGGAAAATTTACTATAAACATGTAAATGATTTTCAATCTATTAAAGAGCAAGTATTTTTTGAATGCTTTATCAAGTTCATTTTTCATTTTATGACTTACTTTTTTGAACTCTACATTTCCCAAAAGCAGCACTGCAGACATAACAGAAAATATCCTGGAAGAACAAAATCATTTCATAATCATCAAAAGATATGTACAGGCCAGATTTCAACATTAGAAAACACATCACAAGCCTTTAATCTACTCTATTCTAATGAAAAAGATGTTAAAATTCGTTTTGGACCCTTCTGTGTACTATATTCCATTATTTTTTCACAATATAGATGCACTGGAGAAATCTGTGTAGAGACCTTTTCTGTGTGAGGATGGAGAAGCCCACCATTTCCATGGACTGCTTGAGACGAGCAAATTCATGAACTTCATCCTCCCCCTCTAAAGTGTAACAGCCACTCTGTCAAAATACAATAATCATTGACCAAGGTAACTAAAACATCCCAATCTCTATCAAATTGCTACAACGAAGAACTATTCCAATTTCTACATCATTACTTAAATTTTTTTTTTTTTAGACAACTGAAAAGTCAACAGGAATCCCATTTAAATACTGTGAGGTGGTGGGGATTATAACAAATTCTTTTTGAAGTAGTGAATTCCTCTGTGTGGAATTTACTTTCCCATTCTTAAACTCTGAATCCCATCAACCTGGGCCACCTTCAAAAAATTGCTTGTTTGCCTTCTCCCGACCAATTGGCTAAAAATCACTTGACTCAAATTTTTTTCTTTTACACCTCCAGGAAATGAATATTTTTTTCTTCTTTCTGGAATTTTCTTATCCCGTCAACAACTACTTTAATTTTATCAATACCTTCAATTTTATCAGATTTTGAAAATTCAGCATCAATGTTTAAAATTTCCGGGGAAAATTTTTTTTTCCAACCTACCTACCGAGCCAATATTTTTGTCATGAGTCGGATGAGAGCAAACAAACATTATTTTATAGATAGCCCTGTCCAGTAGTGATGTAGATTTCTAGTATCAGCTGTGTTAGCATTGGAAAAGTAACAGCAATTTCATCAAGATCAATTAAAGTGCAAAACATATCATTAAAATAAAATGTTGCTTATGTCCTCACTCTACCAGCAATTTCAAGCTATGGTTACTACTGGTAACTCAAATGTAAGACTAACAAATTTCACAATGTCTTAAGGTAGGTCACTAGTCAAATGATGTCATCATAAGTAACAATCATAAGATTTTTTTGTAGAAGATTTGAAAATTTATATTTTTATCATTTCCTGGACTCTTAAAAATAATCTAATGTATGCATTAACATCTTAAGACATGATTTAGAATTATCTACAGCTGTTTAATTTAGGTAGAGCTATGTACTTTACATTGAACTCATCTGGAAATTCCTCTTTATTTGTTCCGATTCTCTCAATAAATGTTGATGCATAATCTAGAATCTGAGTAAACAACTAAATAGGTACTTTCATGTATCTCTTCCGTGTTACTGACTTTATGTATAACTGAAGCATATGTTAAGTTTGTTATTTGCAATCAGAGTATAAAAAGTAAATAAATATTCCAGTTTAAGAAGCTGAATGTTACCTGTCTGAGATAATGGTATTCCTCTGGTTTACACAGGTGTAGCGCTTCTCTTTCCTGATCATCAGCCCCAGCCAATAGATAATAAAATACATGGTAATTCCTACAAAACAAAAGTTTCAGAAAACATGCCAAACTGTCAAGCATTCTCAAGACCATTAGATGGCATGTGCTTATACTCCTACTTCCTTGCAAAGCAAGTAATAGTTTGAATCACAGAAATCTGTTGGACACTTGTCCATGGTATTTCAAACCAACATCAAAGCCAGTGTCTAGTTTATAATGGTTACATTCATGCTTGCTCCAACAGCATCAATAGATAGGTGATAATGATAAAACAATGTCAATGATACACTCATAATTTTATGACTTAGTTTTTATTATTTAAAGTTATATGATTTACACAACCTCATATTAAAGCTGGATACAGAAATGTTACCTTTCATTTTTAGCTTGTGACACAATCCTGGATTTCTCTAGTAAATACTTCTCTACAATTGCACTGAAAAAGTTACATGAGAGTAATGAAAATGTAAATGAAATATCAGTTTTAGATTTTTTCATACAACAAAAACAATAAAATGTCTATTCATTTAATAGGTAAAGTGTAAGTGTATATCTTTTTTATATGATGACCAAAAATTTATTAAATTAATATATATAGAATCTTCTTCCCCATCAAACCAACCTGCTAAAACACATATATAATCAACTGCATTTTAAATTTGACCAAAAGAAAAACAAAGCGGAGCCTACTGACATAAATAAGACTGTAGGAGTCCTAATTGGTCCTCTTCCCTACTGCTCTACATTTTGAATTACTGTGAATGTCACCAGGCCAATGTGACAATGTGTTTATCATGCCATGTATATATACTTCCTCATGTTTTCTTACTCTATGTGTTCAGATGCCATTGAAGAGACTTAGGAGTGCTATTATTATCAAATGAAGAGATAACGTAAAAACAATTTCTTTCTGAATGTAATAATTCAGGGATATTTACAGTAACTATCACAGAAAAATAAGTTTAATACAAAAAAGTCAGTGTAAGTGACAAAGTATAATGTTCTTTGTTGTACAATGAAATGCCCATCCTGTGATCTTATTTGATATACTGTACAATCAAAGTGTAACAAATTAATTCAAATGTTTTCAAATAATTATATACTTATTCCTTCTTCAAAAGCTTACTGACAAAAATGTAAATGAAAACTAGAAATATGTCCATAGGACATGAATGCCCCACCCTGGGTTCATTAATAATGGATGTACATGATGAAAAGAAATGTATCTTGCTTCTTCATTTCAGATTAGGGTATATGAGGAATATCAAGGCCAAGGTCACAGGGAAGGTCAAGGTCAGAAAATTATGACACAGCTGAACATCCCTCATCAATGTGTATTAAATGAAGTTTGATGAAAATATCTTGAATAGTTTCTTTAAAACTGAGTTTTATACACTGTGACAATAAATAGTAAAGTCATAAGTCATTGGGAATGTCAACATAAAAGATTTTGGATACACTTGAATAGTTCTCACCAATATGGATCAGTAAATGTATTTAGATAAGAATAACTTGTCAATGAATAGTCTCTTTGAAACTGAGATAATCACAAATTGGGATGGTCGGACAGACAGGACGACAGAAAGATGGGAGAACGGACAACAGACATGACATGATAAACACTATGTACCCTGGCCATATTCATGGCAGGGCATAAAAAAAAATACTTACCCGTGTACCATTCCATTTTCTTTGTAATTGACTTGGATAAACTTTCCAAACCTACTGGAATTGTTATTATGGACAGTTTTGGCATTTCCAAAGGCCTGAAAAGACAAAATATCAAATTTTAAACAATTTTATCTTGTCCAATTGTTTCATTGTATTATTATAACCACATTTCACTACTATATGCGTAATAAGACTTTCTTACAGAAAACATTTCAAAAAATTCAGAAGTAATTTCCATTTCCCCGAAGTACACAATAATGCAATAGTAATCTTACAAAACAAACTGTAATTATGACTTTTTCACATACTGTATTGGACATCTCTTTAACCAAGTGTACCTGGCATACCCAAAATTATTATTCTTCATAAAATATTCATCTTTTCTTCATACAGATTAATTTATACATGTGCATATATGTATCGATCACTATGACATCAATAGACTGCAATATTTATATGCATATATTATAGTGTTTTACATGTATTCAGTTATTTTTCACTAATGTAGATGCAGATTTTATTACATCTAGAGAAACTTCATGAGACACAAGTGTCAATGTAAGGTATACCCACATGTAAACAGGATGCAGACAAAGTGACCGTTACACTGACACTGGACAGAAAAATGACCACCAGTCCACAGGCCTCTCTCCAGAAACCCAACAGATCACAGATATCAGCATCTCTACAATCCTCTCTTTCTGTGTATGATTTATCGTCACAATCAAACATCTTCACATTTCAAACATCCTTCTATCGTAAACATTCATCTTAATACAGATACTGAAGACTGTTCCAACAACTTGTCAGAAATTTAATTGAATCCATCTATAACCAAATATTTCTCATCACAAATAGATCAGTGCAACAATCTTGTATGCAATATATCATTAACTTCAAGAATGTAAAAGCTTCCCAAACTTGCATGGTAAAAAATCCAGGAAATCACAGTGAATATTAATAAAGATATTTCAAAATAAGAACACATTCAACAGCCTTGCAAAATATCCACCCTGTCACTGTGATTGACCCAAATGTAACAGTACATAATGTAAAATCAAAAGGCAAATAAACTGAATCAATGTCCACAAAAGTGAACATGTCCCCTCATCATCATCAAAATGGCAAACTGCAGCCCCAGGGACATGACAAAGGGTCGACTAGGGTCATTATAACTCTTGCTGAAGTGTTAAATGACAGCAATACACAACACAAAGGCTATTTTATAACACCTTATAAACTGCAGGCCAGGACTGCCCCAGGGTAAGATGGGCCATTCACAAGGTGCAGGCCATGATTTACATCAAAATGCCACTGACCTTTTCAAGATTTCATTCAGGACAGGATCAAATTCTTTGAATTCTCCAGGTTACAGTTTACATTTGTTCAAGATGATGTACAGCATGTAAACTAGAACTTCTATAGAAGCAAACTTATCCATATCTTGTCATGTATATGTTGGGGCAATTGGCAAGTCTTAATTGTTCGAATCATCTAACTATCTGTAAGCTCTGTGTTTTAATTAATTAACTTCATAATATCAATCTCAATCACTATTTACGGTACAGACACTATTATTATAATGAAGGTCAAATTGGTGAAACATACCATTCTTTGCTCTGCAAATACACTTAAGAAAATACATAAAAGAAATGCTATTAATATTTTTATAATAAATGCAAAAAATGCTGTAAGGTGTGATATATCATTGACTGGCAGTTCATTTAAAAGAGTGAAAATGCTTCAGCAATATTCAGTGAAATTACTATCAAAGTTAATATAATTACAAAATTCCACACTTCTTTTTGATGGTTTTGACTATAAAGTATGCTCATTAAAATTTCTTAGAAGCAAGCACCTGCTTCCATCTTTATCAACATTGTACTCAATAACATGCAAGTGCAAGGTAGCTCAACAAAAGAGAAATATGTTATAATTTCAGTCTACTATTAGAGACTTACAAGACAACCCTTAAATATTGATCATACAAAAAAATACACACAAACATTGACTACTTATTGTAAACTGTTTACAGTTGTGTAAGACCAGTGTTTTTGTTGTAACAAGCATAAGACATGATAAACACATTACATGTTGACTCTGGGCTACGATTTGTCACCTACAGACCAGCACTTTGTAAGACAGGGACTTTTTTTTCAACCTGAGCGGTTTGATTGTTTTCCTATGTATTTCCTCAATGTTACACAAATATGAAACAAGCAGGTCTACTTCCTTAATAGGAGTTTTACTGATCAAAATCTATAAGCTGCCTTTTAAAAGATTTTTTAAAAATGGCCTTTTTTAAAGCAAGACTTCGTGTGCATACATGAAATAAATATTTGGCTAAAAATTTTTTAACAAAATAAAATATACAGGTCTTATATTGTTCAGTTTTTGTTTTTTTTTTAAATTAGTCATTATTAAGTTAAAATGTTGTCTCATATGATAAAGAGATTATATAATTATATATATATATATATATATATATATATATATATATATATATATATATATATATATATACAGTTGAACTTCATTATCTTGAACACCCATATTTTGAATACCAAGGATATGTAAAAGCAAGTTGGCATTCCCACATACAACCAATTTCTCTTAATATTTATTACCCCTCATTATCTTGAATCCTCTTTATCTGGTCATGGTCACGTCAAGTTCGATATATAACAGAGTTTGACTGTACATAAATATATATAAACATACTGTACCTGGCCACAAGTGAGACATAATTATATTTTTTCACTATATATTTCATTAAAAAATGCCTATCTTCTAAAAAAGTATTGCAATATTATTTATGGCTATTTTTTATGACTAAAACATCATAAAATACAGAGTTTTTTGAAGTTTCTTCAAATGATATCACACATCAAAGAAGAAATCGAAATTTTACAGCTAAAATTTGTTAAGAAAACCATAGTAATTTGAAGTTGGATATTTTGCCTTCATGATTTCATACATTATTCTCAGCATGCTCATAATGATTAGTGTATCATTTTGCTCAGCATCGTGATTAAGACAAGAAATTCTTCACAATACATTTGATTTCCATTAGTGAACTCTTCAAAATTAGAGGCGCCTTTGGCGCGGAATGGCATTGCGGAAAATACAAAACATGCCAATCTCAATCCAATTTTAAATGTTAAATGTATTTGTCATTCCAATTAAAGAATAGAAGAACTAAAAGACATATGTAAGAGAGCAAGAACCCTTAATTTATCATCCATTAATAAACTATACGATATATTTCCAAGGCATGTGTATTGTATTAGATGTACCATACGATAAATAGATACATACAATCAACAATAGATATAAATTGATATCGTTGTCATTCTTACTCTTGATGTATATAAAGTCCACAACAATAAAATATTTCATTTGCATTTTGTTAGGATTTGTTCATCGACATTCAACATATTGTTTACATGTTTATGTTACGTTTGTCCCAGAAATCCCGCGAGATTTGTACATTTTCCGACTTTTTCACAAAAGAGCGCACTAAGAAGTATAACTCTTCCATAGTGGAAATAGAACGTATTGAATTAAGTGAAAAAATCATGGAAATTGGACTAAAACTGACCTCACAATAAGTTAATTTTTATAAAATTTGGATTTTCAATGAAAAAATTATTTAAAAATGAAATTATGACTCACTCATGGTCATATAGTATATATACAAGTTATATGCTTTATATCTAACCCTGAACATGACAAAATGAGAAGAAAGGTGTTTATCACATGCTTTACATAATTAACTGCATGAACTTTAATTGCAATGATTAAGACTGATTCATCTCCTCTGACTGACTACCTATATGTTCTACACCTCAAATAATCTGAAGCAGTTGTATTAGTCCCATAATCTTTGTCAAATATTCTAAAAAAAATAATCTCACTGTATATATATAAGAATACTTTTTATAGATTAAAAAAACATTAAGTTTACTACTTCCTCATAAAACATAACAATTAAGCTAAGGGATTACACATCATACATACAATGACACAGTGTTAATGTTACACAGCTAAAAATTAAATAATATGTAAATGACATATAATGTTAGAAATTTCAATGAAATCTAGAAAATATTCCTGGACAAGACTTTTATGGTCAAAATTAGGTAGAAATCATGCCCTTCCCCTCAAATTTCACAGAAAATCCCAGTTTAAAATGAGGGAAAAATCATCAAAAAGCAAATAAAAACAAAAGTTGTCAATGAATAGAATTTGCTGCAATTAATGGTGAATTATGGTGGTGCAATTCTAAAACTATAACATTTTCAAGTAATTTGCATTCTGTTAGTGAAATAGTTATAATTTTTAATTTACAATTTTAAGACAAGAAAATGTGGACATACCTCACAATGATAACACCATGGACCATCTTAAAAGGTGACAAAATGCCCCGGTGCATGTGTCTTAAAAAGGGAATATTACAATTTTTCAGATATATTAATGTCCTAAGGGGGTAAAAATAAATTTTATATGTGAATATTCCTTTCATGTCTACATGAGTAGCTCAGTTGTTTAATTAAGGAGTGTGCCTGCTAAACTTAAGTCTGCTGAGCTGCTCAATACCTGCAGGCAGTTCAATTTTTTTCTTCCCTGATCCCACTCTAAAAATGTTCTTTTACGTGCACTATAAAGTTTTAAAGTATAATTATTTTTCATACAAGTTTTCCTCTAAATAACTTTTTTTTGTTTGTGGTAGGTGGGGGTGGTAGAAAAATAGTCATAGACCTTGAGGACCCTGATTGGTTGTGTAGGATGGGTGAGCCTGAAACTATTTCAAACCAAGCAAGAGGTTTACATATGTGCAAAATAATGATCATATGCAGTTGAACTATTGAAACCAATTCAACAATAAAAATCTCTTTCAACAGAACTAGGCCAACATCAATGTAGCATCCACAAATGAGGTTGATCACAACAGATGAGTAATGGGGGTAGTAATAAGCCCTGAAGTCTCTGAGAATGTTTATGTAGCAGGGTCATTTTTCACAGTGATTTATATCAGGCTAGTTTTATGGTCCTGAGTGTGTGGGTGGTTCCAATAATAAGCCTCAGCAGCCCTCTATAGCAGAAATTAACTATGTGAAATTATTTATGTTCAGCAAAAATTGAGTTTTTCCACTACAGACACTTGCATGAGAAAAAGTAAAAGTATTAGTTGTTGCCAGTCCAGCAATACATGACTGAAGTGAAATCTGACTATGAAGGTGTACTTTAATCTGATCACTCTTGATAATGTTAATGGGGAAAATTCAAGCCTGGTTTATTATGGGTAACTTACACCACAGGTATCAATGGATGGGCTTTATCATGCTCAATTAAAAGTGACAGTATTTACCTAGACATTGTCAACCCATGAACAGAACCTTAGATCAGACAGACAGATTTCAATCTATTGAATAGGACCAGTTGACCTTTTAATCTTCCATTGTGTACTCCTATAGTTAAGTTGCATGCAAAGACACCCAAGTTTCAAGAATTATGGTCCACATTTTAGATTAATTTCAAAACTACAGCTATGGAACAGACTGCTTGCTTTTTTTTCACACTTTTTCTCTTGAAATATTCATTATTAAATTACTGCTTTTTTTTTACCCCAGTAAATGTTAAGGATTCTTAGTAAATTGAGAATAGGGGTGATTATTAGATTAGACTAGATTATAAATTAGATTCATCTACAATGGGGACATTTGAATTTTCAATAACAATGAAAAAATGCATTAAATAATGGAAAATATTAAAAACCTCTTAAAATAAATTGAATAAAAGAGCAAATGAAATTTGATATTTGTTCTGTACTATTGCATTTACTGTTAACTTTGAAAAATAATGTAAACAATTGCAAATTAAAACTTCTGAAAAGGCATCAGATGATCTGGAGATTTGAACAAACTTGAATCTACACCAACTTAGGATGCTTCCATAATCTATGTTTAATATATGACTAATCACGGCTTTGCTGTTCTTCAGGAAGAAACTTTTTTCACTACATATTGTAAAAGTTTATTATCCTATTGCAAACCTTGACTCCCTGTCACCCTCCCTTGCCATTAAATTTTCACTAAATAAAATAAATTATTAATTCCCCCCCCCCCCTTTGAAAGGAGGAGTGATTCTTCATTTGAACAAACTTGAATCTCCTTTACCCAAGGTATTGCTTTGTGGCAATTAAGTTTAGTTGAAATTGGTCCAGTAGTTCATGATGAGAAGTCAAAATGTAAAAAGTTTACATACGACAGGTCACGGCAGGCAGTTGCCGGATACCCTTTGATCAGAAAAGTTCACTCAAGCCTTTGGCTCAGGTGAGCTAAAAACTAGATAGTTATTCCTTAAACATATATCCAGGAGGGGTTATCATAGTTCAATCTATGTCTCTACACACATACAAAAAAAGTGATTCTATCTCATATTTCAAATCTTTGGTTGGAAATGTAATAATACCTAAATTAAAAATCAACATGATCAAACTTATTCAGTCTTACTTCATTTATTAATGGAACTTTCATTCACCTAAGAAGTAGCCCGCATCTATTGCAATATCTTGTGTCAGTAACTGATGTTAATTTTTAAAACATCTCCAGCATTTAATTTCTATGCATTGTTATAGCATGTTTTTATGTTTATAAATCAGTTATCACTTCATTATTTTGCTATTGATATATATGTTAAGAAACATTTTTTTTTTATTTGTTTATTTTAAGCATGCTTTTCACATGAGAATTTCAGACTTTTTGAAATCATTGCTATGTCTTTTGTGGTTATCACCAAGTCAGATGATGGTTACTGCAGTAATGGACAGTTGGTTAATACCAGTGATTTAAGAGATTTTATCAACCAGAATTCCAGATTTAAAAAATGCATATGTATGCAATAATATTACAAAAAACAAGCAACCTGTGAAATGGTCTGTTGGGGTGGTTGGGAGTAGGCAGATTAATTTTTTTTTTGGGGGGGGGGGGGGGAGGAAGGAAGAACACTTGAAGGGTCATGGGCACTTTTTAAGGGCATGAGTACATATTGGGGCATTTCACTGTCTGTCAGATTGAAACTATGGCATTTGTGGAAAATCTATGCTTATGTTTAAATTAGCTTTATTTTGACTTGAAATATGTACATCTAAAGGCAGGTACACACAGTAAGGCTTGCTTTATAAATTTCAATCTTACAATGTACGACTTTTATGTCCACAGGTTAAGGCAAATCTTAGATTATAAACATTTACATTTCCATAAATCCCAGATTTTTTAAGCGCATTCAGTTGTCAAAATAGACAATGTTACTGCAAGCTGGCAATAATTTTACTGACCACTGCATTCACACAGAAACATTTGTGGATACGTTTGTATTTACATTATTTCATTTGAAAATACCATGTGTTCACTGCAATCTACACATGTATATAGTTTGATACATGTAAATAAAATTCAGATTGACATTTGGCTTAATGGTTTTCATTCAGGCCAAGAAGAAAAGGTGAGCTAAGTCTTGTATTTAGAAAATTCAAGCAGTACTCTATTTGTAAGTCAGACTTGTAAGGCTTGAAAAAACATATATTAGGGGGGTATACTTGTTAAGGCTAGACTTTTGTTTTACACTTTTAAGGCAAGCCTTGTCGTGTGTACAAGCCTTAAGAAACGTATTTCAGATTTGAAAATTCAAGAAAGTATGACTTGATACTTTTCAACCAAGGAAATTTCATGAAATGAATTGACAAACTGCTGTGCATCACATGTAGAGATGGTTCAAGTCCCAGTCTTGTATCATCTGACTTTAATTTCAATTACATCATTCATCATTAGTGGTAGTTCTTAAAATTGGGAACTAAAAAACTATTTCAAAGGAATTCTTAGGAGAAGTTACATCATCTTATGTCTTGAGTAAATATAAACATGCAACAAAAATCACAACCAGTTACTCAGCATGTATTTTGTCATATCAGACTCAGACAACTCGACTTCAATATGAGAATTTCTGTACATTTTACAGCTTTTTTTAATCTGTCCTGGTATTTAGCCAGATAAAACACTTCTTCACTTGTTTTGTATTCCACAAGACATAAGGACTTTTAATTTCCTACACCAACCTCTGGACATTTCACTTTTCTGCAGGTTTCAAGGCCTGTGTATAGATTTCTCATAGACAATAAACACTTTCTGCAATATACACAATTTAGGTTTATAAACTGTAAACACATCATCAAGTGTCAAATACATTCTACAGTGTAAATCAGAGATTGAATCTACCAGAAATACAAAATGTTATGCTGCTGTAACCATTCAGACACCTACAGGTAAAGTTAAAGCATATATATATGTTTATATGTATTTTTTTTTAAATATATACATATGTGTTTTTTCAACAACACTAGTTGTGTTTTCTATTGAATTCACTCAAATCAATAACTTGAACACTGCACAAACTGGCCTCTACCTCAACAAAGTTGTAGTTAATACAGAAAGAATCAATTTTTATAATCATGCTTTAGTTGCTTTGAAATGAGAACAAAGCCTATAAAAAAATTAATACATTAAACAAGTATATCCATTCAAAATGTTGCAGACATCTTAAAAACAGCTGCAGTGCCTATAGTGGAAGTAAAAGAGAGAGGGGGAGCTTTGGTGTTGTCACTATATCTTAATTAAGACATTCCTTAGTCCCCATGTTCACTTAGATCCCTCAAACTCCTCCAGATTGACAGCATTTTATCTTTTCAACATGGTAAGCAAAATGCATTCCCCACATAACCCACAAATAAATCACCTTTCACTTGTAAATTTATCTGTGTTTTTCATCCTAATAATATCAGCATTTCCAGTTTAGCTGCTGCAAAGTTCAGATAAAATGGTATTGAATTCTCAGTGGGGATATGAACATTCAAAACACTGAAGGCTTACGATAAGCTTCTTATATCATCCCCCAAAATCTGCCAAAATCATAATGCAGTCCTCAATAACAAGAATGCAGTCACCTATAGATATACTGCAATCTGAAAGGCATCTTTCATTTAACATTCACTTGCATACAAAACCTGCAGGTATGTTGTATTGAATTAAAATTTGATATGTATAGATATCTTTCAACAAGCGAAAACTGCAGAATAAAAAAATACAACATATAGTTACCATGGTTACTATAAATGTAACATATATATGATGATTTCTCACAATGTCACACTATCTGTGTAATAGAATGTACTTTATGACTATCCTCCACTAAATTAATGTTTGTGTGTTTATATTTAAACATTGTATGTATACCTAAATATATACTCATATTATTACATATGCTTCATTCCTGCCTACAAATTATCATAACCATCTTTTCATGACAGAGCACTTGCAAAATATAAGTTTATGTAAATATTTGCATTGTCATGTCAGGCATTTGTTCTAAACCAGGCAAAATGTTTAAACTAATTTGCAGTGAAAATGTTTACAAGGACACTAATCCTAATCCCTTTACCAGTCAAAACTCAATTTTGAAAAACTTGATGACAAGAGAAAACTGAAATCTCTTGGTGAGACATGGTAATGACTAAAATGCAACTGTGTAAGGTTAAGCCAGTGAGGTGATTTTCCCTGTGGCTGATGGTGACTCAAGAGTGTATCCTTCCTAACAACGACAATGTTTATCTCCTGTCCTCCTCCAGCAGGAAATATCAGGCTAAATTTAAAAACAGCACACATCATCATCTGAATGTCAGCATACTTTATACATGTACACTGTGTTGATTTACCCTTGTTAATGTAGGCATACTTTACATGTACACTGTGTAGATTTACCCTTGTTAATGTAGGCATACTTTACATGTACACTGTGTAGATTTACCCTTGTTAATGTAGGCATACTTTACATGTACACTTGTGTAAATTTTTCCTTATTAATGGCAGCATACTTTGCATGTACACTACATAGATTTTCCCATGTTAATATCAGCATTCTTAACATGTACACTGTGTAGATTTACCCTTGTTAATGTTGGCATACTTTACATGTACACTGTGTAGATTTACCCTTGTTAATGTAGGCAAACTTTACATGTACACTGTGTAGATTTACCCTTGTTAATGTTGGCATACTTTACATGTACATGTACATCGTGTAGATTACCCTTGTTAAAAAAGACACACTTTTATATGTAACGTACATGAACACTAAGTAGATTTATCCCTTGTTATGTCAGCATACTTTACATGTTTATGTACACTGTATGTTATGTTAAAGTCACTAGTGTTTCTCATATAAAAATCTGCAAAGATGAAGTGTAGTGTCTTGTAAAATCAAACATGAAACTTCCATCATGTTCAGCCTTACCTCTAACACAGGTCCCGCTCCCAAAATTGTTTGTTCCACCCCACTGCCATGTGAACCTTTCTGACTCAGTGCAGTAAGGTGGTGCAGAAGAAGATTTGTGCTCTCTGTTTTCCCAGACCCTGACTCCCCTGAAATCACAATACACTGATTTTTCTTTTTACGGAGCATAGTATAAAAGGCAGCATCTGCAATTGCAAAGATGTGAGGAGGTAGCTCCCCTAGTCTTCTGTTCTGGTACATTTTCACATATTTGGGATTGTATATGGGAAAAAATTTAAAAGGGTTCACTGCTATAAGGATTGATCCTACATATGTGTAAATATGTGCATGTTCAAAACGGTTTTTGATGTTTTCCAACAGCGTCATCTCATTTAAATCTGGAAGGTTGCACAAATCTGGATATTCCTTATTATTGGTTGGCTGTTTAAGGAATGTCATAAGAAAAGAATCCACACGACTTGAATCACTAGAAATTTCTCGCCAAGATGAGGTTCGATTTATGCTTTCATGATCTTTTTTTCTAAGAAAAAATTTATATGCAGGAACATTACTCCCAGCCATTTTGGGCCAAAGTAACTTTATTCGCACTGGATTTTCAGTTGGCTCTAGCCGTCTCTCCTTACATAGTTGTCCCCCTGAGGATAAGACCTCTGCAAGTTCATATTTTTCTGGATTTCCAAGCTGTAACTTTTTCACAGCAACTTTTACAATTTCAGCTGCAGTTGTACATTTTTCAGCCTCTATCGAAGTAAAATCACACTCATTTATCAAAGGATCTGGATAAATACGCACCATGTATGTTTCCATACTTGTCCTCCGTACCAAACCCACACGGTTCGGACTGACCACTGTGGGTGAGGGAAGGGCAAGAGTCTTGCCATCCATAGTGGAACACTGTTCACTGACAAGACTCATTTAAATTTAATTCCTTTTTTGAAGTGTGTAAACATTCCTGTTCCCATCACAAGTCCTATAGTAGCCATTTCATGGTTCCTTTTATTGAGAATTTAATGTCCAGTGGTTTAAATGTTTGTAAGGTTCCATATCAAATTCTGAAATTATACATAGAAAGTATTAGTTCGATTTCACACATTCAATTTAATGATCAAGTGTCACACCTTTCTATTACTAAACTCATGAGTATGCATTTCATGTCTCAAAGCAGTCTGACAAAATGGCTAAAAAGTGAGAAACATGCTCTAACAAAGTATAAGGAAGGGCCAGCTCTCCTACACATTTTAAACACAGATTATAGATTAGATCTATAAGAAGATTACCACTGGTTCTTTTTTTGTCAGTCATTTACATACCACATAATTAATGAGCTTGTTAAGTCATCTGCAGTTTTACAATGATTTACAATGCTGCATTGCTCACATTTAAATATTCCTCACCTACTAAATGTACATGATATATCATTCAAGTTTTAGTTGGAATCTAAATGGACCAAAACTGTCTGCCTTTTTTGTTGATTCTGTTCATTAAAGTACAATACATTATAAAGATGTAAACAAAATGTTTGAAGGAATCAGATAAAAGAAAGACATTTACAAGGAGAACAGGGTGACACAAACAACCAGAATTCATTCTTTTGTCACTAATGATCCTGATATACAGTTATTTCATGGTACATTTTTCCGAAAATCAAAAAAAAAAAATGAATCATAAAAATCTAAGGTCTAAACAGACTCTCTCTTTAGGAAACCCATCACACATCATGACATGCTACATACAGTACTGTCAGTGCACCATGAATTAATTGTCTGACTTTGGTAATAATGTGACCTGGCATTTTAGCATGTAACAATTTACACACACAAGCCCTATATCTCGTTACATTCCATGTCAGGTGAATTTAGGATGACAAAGTTTAATCAGCACATTCCCTCACGACATCTCTCACTTTTTCCTGTACAAGTCTCTGACTCTGACCACAAAGACAGGGGATTCTATGTTCTTTTTGTCTGTTACAGACAGCTCTTATTATCGTCATGACCCTGAGCTAAGAGATAGGCAACAATTCAAACCTACATCAGCCAGATATCAACAACAGGGTCTGAGAGATACACAACAATTCAACCTACATCAGCCAGATATCAACAACAGGGTCTGAGAGATACACAACAATTCAACCTACATCAGCCAGATATCAACAACAGGGTCTGAGAGATACACAACAATTCAACCTACATCAGCCATATATCAACAACAGTGTCTGAGAGATACACAACAATTCAACCTACATCAGCCAGATATCAACAACAGGGTCTGAGAGATACACAACAATTCAACCTACATCAGCCAGATATCAACAAAACAAATCTACAAATTTCGGCAAAAATGTGTTACATGGAGATAACTACAAACTCAGTAGTTCAAACACCTATGACATAAATTGCCAAGATTTTAACTAGAAAATTTATTAAATGGTAATTCCTCAAAAACTTTATTATTAGAAGACAGGGTAAAAATAATTATACAAGTTCTACCTCCCCCTCCAAATGAAGTCTGATCTATCTCCACTGTCCAGGTATTTAACACCATGACTGACAATATAACTTTTGACAATTTTACTTCTAATCTTAGAGAATATTTATCCCAAGACTAATTAAAAAAATTTCTCTGTCTCATCTAAGGCCATCATTATTATTTTGTTGTTGTTGTTTGATGTACACTGACCCATATTTTCAAATTAGATTACCGGTAAGTAGTTGTTTTTTTTAAATTATCTTACACATTGATAAATGTCATAAAAAACACAAACATAGAAATTCAATGATGTTTGCATTATACATCAGACAGTAAATGGATTTAATATCTGTTGTTGTAAAAGTTTTCTATCTAAAAAGTGTCTAAGAGAAATGAAAAACAATACAGATGATCTGTAATTTCCTATTTTAAAAAAAAAGAATTTGAAGTTCTGCAAAAAATAATTTGAGTAGGGGCAATTTTAATGGGTCAGTCGGAGTATATTAAACAAATCATTTTTTTTGTTGGCCTAATTGACTAAAGTTTATCAAGTGTTCATGTAACCAGTAACATTTTCACAACAGCAGAAACATCCACTTCCTGCCTTTACTCCCATATATACTGTACGATGAACAGGGATGTCCTCAACACTAACTATATGTACTAATTCAACCTGCAAATTTATACAGATACTTCTATAGATATCCTTCATACACAATGTTTGTACCCTTACCAGTCATTTTTTGTTATACTTGCAAATGAAAATATGCAATCTGACTCAAATTCTCATTCATTAAAGATATTTTTCATAATGCATTCAGAGCATTCAGTATTTCTACCTACAAAGAATTTCTTACCATACAAACAAGTGTACATCCATGTATTCCTAAACTATGTTTTATCTCAGTAAACACATGTCTGTAAAATCCTGGGGGTAATAGATAGTCTATAAATAGCCGTAAAAATTGTCATGGCTATACCCAATGTTTGCAATATGACACAACAAGTTTTATAAAATCCACAATCTATACACAGGCCCTTCTAAATTACCTTATCCCCGCTAGAATATCAGGTTAAATGAGCCAGATATAACAATATACAAAGAACTCATTTAAAATACGTAAAGGAAAATAGAAATGTTTAACAATCAATATTTATGCAAGGGAAAAAATTAAACAGTAATAAATCTGTACCTTTTTCATTAACAAAAGTTTGTCTTCCAGAAAAATAATTCCTCTGTGTTAGCAAGTCAAATTCCATAGATATGTATGTAATATATAAAAGCACATTTTTTTTTCTGTGAAATTAAAACTCAACTTTTGGACAACAGACCCAATAAGACACTACAGCGATTCCCATGCAACACTGTCTGTCAACACTCACTATACAAAATGTCAGCAGGAGAAAAACACAGTGCAAGTTGGTGTTTATAGTAAGAGTAAGAATAATTCATAAGCCAGAGAAAGACAGATACACCAACAGCAGATCAATAACGCAGGGAATCTGGCATTGGTCAAACATAGGGGCTACACAGAAATCTTGTGTTAGTTGTCAGGTTCAAGTAGACACAATTTATTCCAGCACAGTTTATCTGTTTTTAGGCTTTTGATGCTGATTGGGAGTACTTCAGCAAAACATGTTCCTTCAAAGAGAGATATACATATTTACTAACACAGCACTTAAGTTCAGAGGCATTGGTGGTTGAACTTGGTTCGATGGGGCGCTGGGTTATTACGATTCTGACAAGGGAGGATTAGAAGGGTATTGTTTACAGCAGCTGTCCAGATTTAATAGAAAGTGAATTTACTTACAGTAAGACTGCATTCTCCTCAATATAGATAGAGGCCACAGTGGGAAGAGTTTCTCATTTCCTTGTTGATCAGTTAAGACCAACAAGAAAACTGACTCATTTCCCTGTGTAACAAACTCAATCCCATAAAAAAAATTATCTTCCTTAATAACTGTAAGATTTCTTACAAAAAAAAGAACATTTCAAACTCTTAATAAAAACACTTTGAGGAAATACTTTTAAATACATATATGTACAAGTCATATACATATAATTACTAGTAACTTATCTTTATAATTTGTATGATCTATACATGCTTATATATAATATGGACTATTATTGGTTGAATAAGATGCTAAATACTAGTGTATGAGCAGTAACAATAATAATATAAAACCACCTTTACACATCTAAGCATTCTATGCCTACAAAAAAAGCAAGGTTTTTTGTTTGTTTGTTTGTTTGTTTGTTTGTTTTTTTTTAAATACTTTGATGATTTGAGGTTCAGATCTGTATACTGTGTAAATAATCTAGATCTGAAAAGGTTTTTAAATTAAAATTTCTTGTATATTCTACACTATTATAGATGTTAAATAATGTTGCACTACATTACTATTAGTATAACAAGTTTTAGTATTTGGTATTTTTAGTTTACTCATATTTTAGCCCACAAACTGATGAATATCAATAGAACAAAAGTCTGGCAAATTAAGGATGCTAACTAGAATAGATAGAGAATGGTTTATTGATCTACTGGTGACTCCTGAGGGAGCAATAAGACACCCCTCCTCTTCATCAATCACCCAGTGGATGTATTAGTTGGACACTTCCACATTTCTGGTCTGTATTGACTAGATTAAATGTGACTTTAGAGGCATTAGCAGTTTCTCTTTTTACATGTTACCATGTAGCTATTGATCAGACTAAGACTCAACTATTGAAATTTCTTTTTATATATTACACTCTAAAAGAAAATCAGGTTTTAAGTTTTATAAAATTCTTATTTAGAAATAGATTGGGAATGTCTCATTTTTTAGCAACAAGTCAAGCTTCTCACTTATTCTCAGTTCCAGATGGTTTAAATTATATTGCTAGTAAATAATTAAAATATATATAAAATTTTCCATTATGTTTTCATAGATCACATATTTCAAGCAGATCTCCCAATGGTGTGACATTAAAATTCTCACAAAACTTGTGGACAATTAGACTCTTTTCAAAATTAAAGTAAAAACCTATATAATCCTTTGTAAAAATTTGATCATCTTTTGTGACTCCACCCTATTCTTCAGGGTCAAGATTTGAATAAACTTGAATCTATACTATGTAATGAAGCTTTCACATTAGTTTCATCTTTTCTGGCCCAGTGGTTCTTGAGAAAAACATTTTTGAAAGATGCCATTAAATTTTCACTAATTCTTAATAACTTTCTCCTCTGAAAGAGGATGTGGTCCTTCATTAGAACATACTTAAATCCCCCATCACCCAAGAATGCTTTGTGGCAAGTTTGGTTGAAATTGGCCAAATGGTTCTTGAGAAGATGTCAAAAACGTTAAAAGTTTACAGACAGACAACAGACGGGTGAAATACATAATTCTATCAGAAATAAAAAGGGGAAATCTAAGACGAGACTCTTAGACTAACTCTACTGGATATTTGAAAAGAAAGCTACACCTACTTGGCAATTTATTTGATTTATTTTTTTTAATATGAGAATAAGTCTGGGGTCAAGGGGGCCACTTAGGCACCTTCATGGGTCATTGACAAAGCCCCATTGGGGGAACCTCAAACCCCCCCAGCCAATATTTATTTTATGCATATTTGAAAACTGGCATTTGGATTCAGCTCTCATGTCACATGATATCTGATTACTTTTTTTTTTTTAATTTAAAACATCTTCCAATTTGTTGTATATGGAAACATAAATCAAACATAAGTGGAGAATACCTACCAGCACTAATTTGGAAGAATAAAATGGTGATTGCATTAAAAACAACAACCGAATTAATCGTATCTTGTACACATGCATATACTTTCCACCTAAAAAATCTATTTGAAGGGAAAATATAACAAATTTTCTCCATTTTTTTTTTTCAAAATTATTCGCTTTGTTGACATTTGTAACTCTCTACATTGTTCATGGTGTAAGTGTAAATTAGATTCATCTGGCACTGTTTATTTGTTACATTGCCAACACAGAAACAATTTTATTGCTAACCTGGGTCTGTAGAACAAATATTTCGGTAGACTTTACCGGTCCCCAGATCCACGCGCTCATTGCACTATGACGTCAGATTTACATCACTCAACTGATTACAGTTAGTTTTGCACATTTTTCGACTGGTTAGGGTTAGTCTTGCACCCCCCTGAAAGATTAGGGGTTAGTCCTTGCAAAAGTTTTCGACTGATTAGGGTTAGTCTCACATCCATCTGAGAGATTAGGGCTAGTCCTCGCACATGGGTTAGTCTACCATGGTTTAGCAAATGCTTGTAGCATCCGCCTGGGAGATTTGGGTTAGTCCATCCGAGAGATTAGGGTTTATAGTGTCTTGTTCTTTTAGATTAATTAAGAAATTCAGTTGCATCTGTATTTTTTGCAAGATCTTAATTCAGCTTCAACGACATCTTGTTGGTTTGTTTACATGAAAAAATGACGAAGTACGAAAGAAACGGCACTAAGCATGTGCAGCACATGCTTCGTTCACAATTAATTTTTGTCTCCTTTTCACTGAATAAACAATATTTATTACTTTTTTTTCAGAGAACAAGGTTAAAATCTTTGTTTAAAAACAAAGTTTTAAACTAAACTTTTAAACATAGAATTCGATTTTGGGGTAAAAAAGGCTTAAAACCTCATTTTTTTTTTTTCTCGATTGCTCACACAATCTCATATATATTGAAGTCGCCTACGGCGACACTATATTTTAGCGCGTTTTTCTGGGGACTGGTAAAGTAAAGTCGTTCCCAAATATTTTAACGATAGAACGTCCCATGTAGACTCCAGTCAAACAATCTTGCTCTAACAAATTATTTCTGCAGCATGCAGAATAATGTGTGACAATGCTACTCTGCACACTGCATTTTCTGAGCTCTAAGCTCTTCTTTTCACTTCATATTTCACAATTTTACTGACTTCATACTGATAAAATCTTTGACCCCTTTACCATGCCATTCATATAACCAAGGATATTGGGGAAAAAGAAGGATAAAAAAAAACAACGTTTGAGATGTCGGTTAAACATAAAACACATCTATATACTTGCTAAGGGCACCTCATTAGCTAGGGTAAGGAGATGTAACAAACATTCCATTATTATATTCCTGTCAACACTTCGGTTCTTGCCATCCAATCCATCGTTTTGGAACCCTCCCTGATGTAAACATGCTGCAGCAGAACCGATGCACAGTTTCATACAAACTTGTGCATGTATTAACATCTTTCTATTGCTTCAATGAACATAACTGATGGGTTTTTTAATTACAAAGCAATGAAATTTGGTGAATATTTACATACCTTCTAAAAAAAATATTATCTTCCCTGCTCAGATTACTCATATGACGTGAATAATTTTGGAACATTTGATTGGATGATGTCGCTATCAGGGAAAAACAAAACCAATCTGGCAAGGAATAAGAAAAGACGATTTTTAAAAATGGTGATATTATGAATTAATGTGAGTGTGGTACTTTCTAATATTTATCTGTTCTGAGTTAATATGTTAGTTAAATTGTTTTCATTTTTTTAAACGGCGTATCTGTATTTTGTCGGCAGTGGTCAATATTGTGAAACTTCTTTAAAGGTCAAGATTAGTAAATGAAAGGTTGATTAAAGATTTTACAAATTTGATAAATGAGTATTCTTTAATAATGATGCTTAAAAACTATAGAGTGGTAAAATAAGGTGTACAGGGACATCATTTTTTTTTTTAGATAAACACTGCGTTAAAAAATAACTGTTGGATTTAATCTTTAGAAATTTTTTTCCAAATCAGACAAAGGAAATGTAAGTTATCCACATTATTACAATCTCTCAAAAAGCGGTAATACATATGCTCTTGACATCTTCTTTAGAAGTTTAAATATAATACATGGCCGTAGGAACCGGGGGACACGGCCGCCCGTGCCACCCCCCCCCCCCCAATAGTTTTGCCGATATGTATATACAGATATATCTTAAATCAAGACAACCTATGTCTACATATGACACTCAAAACACCACCAATGTACTAAATGGAAGAATTGCTCTTCATTATATGTTGTATTCTGTCTGTTATCCTATCTGTAATTATACATGTTATATGTTTATGCCCATTGGGCCCTGATTTGGTAATAAATCCTATTCTATTCTATTCTATTCTATTCTATTCTATTCTATTCTATATAGAATATGCCTGTGCGCCCCTCAATGATATTAACATCTGATGACTTTTTTTTTCTTTTTCTTTTCTTTTTTTTTTTTTTTGCTTGTCAAGGAATTTTGGTACTTGATAGTGCCTAGTGCACCCTAACTGAAAATGTATAGTTGTGCCCCCTCAAAGTGAAATTGCTTCCTAAAGTAATACGCATCAGGATTACTTAATTGAATCTAGCCGGGAAAAAAGTTTCTGTCCGTTAAAATTTCAAACTTAAGAAGTTTTAGAATAAAAATTCCGTAGATAAAAATCAGAACGTTAGTTTTTATTGTATAATAAATAAAAAGGTACTTTTCAACTAAAGTTAAAACAAATTTTTTTTTTACAACAAAAAAAGTTCATTTGGTGCGGTCCTAAGTTGTTGCCAAGGAAAACATCCGTAGTAGTAGTTGTATGTACAGTCACAGTGCGAGATGACGAACGTAAGGACTTACAATCCCTCTGTGCGTGTAGGAAACTGGAATGAGGATATCCAGTTAGAGGAGGTACTTTTAATTTTTTTTACCATTTGTAGTTTATGTTATATTCCCCAACTCTTTCGAATTTTTTTTTCTTTTTTGTCATCAATCATATGGTGATCTAAGCTTACTATAAGAACAATACAAAATGCTTGATTCTCCATCGTCAGCACTTGTGGCTGTTCGTCCTTTAATTAACCAATTAAGTTAACCAGGACTTTTTTGTATATTAAATTTTATTTCAATTTTTTATTGTATAAAAAAAAGACACAGATGTTATCATACGAATTTACTTTGTAGGATACATTAAAAGACTTCCTAGAAAAAAGGGAACAAGGACAGCTCCTTTACCAAAAAAGAACGAAACTAGAACAAACTATATTCAATAAGGTAAGACAGGTTTTGCTGCCATTGCTTGAAAATTCCACATTACCCAGAATCATGCCATCACATAAAAATAAATGTCAATGAGTCTGACCAATATTTTTAATATAAAGATTTCTGTTGTTACAGATTGACCTCAGTATATCAAGAGATGGATGTGTCCACTTTGGGGATATTGTGAGCTTACGATGTCCAGGAACAAAAGATCGTACTAAATATTTTGCCCACAAAGAACCAAGAGACACCTGTCAGCTTTGTGTAACTCCTGCTATCAACAAAATTCTTGAGGCTCAAAAACTTGAAGGACCTTGTCAAGTATCTGCTTCAAAGGATCTCTGTTCCAATCTCAGAAGCTCCTTTGTTATAACAAGGTTAGGAAAAATGGCACCAATATGAAACAATTTTATTTCTTATATGAATATAATAATATTGTTTTCATATACATTGTGTGATATATACCTTCTGATATGTAGAATTTCCTAATATCAAATATGATGACAATGTGTTACATTTGAATAGGTTTAGTATATATTTTTCAAGAATAGTTTATACAAGTGCATTTATTCTGGGATGAAAACTTTTAAAAACTGCAGAATTTCCATTTCTGTTTAACTCATTTGAATGTGCATTAGTCAAAAGTGTATTTTGATATCACTCGATCAACAGTGACAAATGCATGAATGTTTATGCATAATTATTTTCACATTCAGCATTGATGGAAGCAAACAGAAGGGAGAACCATTGAGGTACGGAGATTTGTTTTATCTCTGTACACTAGATAAAGAGGGTGGAAGTGTAAGTTTGATTTAAGATTCATTAAATTCAATACAAAGATATTTAAGTTGAATTTAAAAAAAAAAAAATCAAATAATTATGATCACTAAATGAAAAGTTTCTTGAATCTGCTGATTGAAAATTATTAAGATTTCCTCACACTTAACAAAGAACAATAATTTTTAACCAGTATCAAAATGTTTCCACGCAGCTTTATTTATCAAGCTGCCATGCCACTCTGGAGAAATCAGCAGCCAGATCTCGGAAACAAGAAGTGACATTTGTCAGTGAGCCGTCCTTTATGACAGAATGGAGAATTCTTCACTATAATCCACAGATGAGGATGGAATATGAAGGCATCCCTGTCCCAGTGAGTATTATAATTTTAATTTTAAAAATTCATTTGGAGATAGGGAAATATTAACATATAATCTTATAATTAACTTATTAAGAATATCTGCTCTTCAGCCAGGAATAATTACTCTTAAAATTATTATTTAATTGAAAAAGTCTCAATATGAAGTTTGAAATTAAGATCTTTTCAGCAAAAACAAAACAAACAAACAAACAAACAAAAAAGAAAGAAAAAAGAAAAAACAAAATTCAATTTTCTCCAAATGCCTCAATAATTTTTTTTTGTCCTAAAATATACTTGTTGGTCAATTTTCAATTTGAAAATGCATAGCTGGTGCTTTTATGCACATTTTCTGAGAATATATATTTGAGATTTTAAATATGATAATTTTCCATAAATAATATGGTTGACTATTAAAAAAAAAATGAACTTAACACCATGGTTAATAAACATTACTTTGTGAATTCAGTGGCATTTTCGTGAGCATTTTCAATTACTTAAAAAGATTGATAAATTTTGAGTTATTTTTTTAAATTACAATTTGACCTTTGTCTCAGTTTTTGATGAACTATGTGTATTTGGGATATAGTAAGAGACACTTTGTTCCATTTGGTGAAATTTCTAAAGCTTCCATGCAGCATTAAAATAGATAACAAGCAAGGACATCATGACTGAAAAATAGATAAAAATTTTCAGTTGCTGTATTGAAATGTTTTCCTATACTTTTTAGGCCAATGCTATTACCTTAATTAACCACAAATATACAAACAATGATCTGGCAGTTGAGGAAAATTTTGTCATCAGGTAAGTCAATATCAGATTGAGTAATTTCATGTACATGTTCCAATGGCCTTTTACATGAATTAACATATATATTTACATGATTTGTAAGATTTCTTCACAATAATTTTGAAGCTGTACCCTGGAGTGTATAATATTCATAAGTCTAAAAATGTCACAAGGTCACAAAGTTTAACTTTTCACACAGGAATATTTAATGAAATAATGCATTAAAAAATAAGAATATGACTATGTGAGAGGTCAAAGTTCATACCTCTGAACTACACTTTTATTATTTTTATGTCCCACCATGAATATGGCTGGGGCATATAGTGTTTGTCTGACTTTGTCATGTCTGTTTTCCGTCCCTCTAGATCTGTCCTTCCATCACACTTTGCATATAGTTCAGTTTCATAGAAACTATTCAATATATTTTTATCAATCTTCATATGCTAATACATATTGATAAAAGCTATTCAAAAGCATGAACATTTTTTGACCTTGACCTTTCCTTTGACCTCACTTTTCTTAAATTTGTGTTAAGCTTAATTTCAAAGAAACTTTTCCAGATATTTTTATCAAATCTTATATGCTGATACACACTGATGAGAACTATTCAACTTCATTAACATTGTTTGACTTTACCCTTTCTTTGACCTTGACTTCAAATTTCATAAATTTGTGTTAAGCTAAGTAACTAGTTTCAAAGAAACTATTCATGATATTATTATCCAACTTCATATGCTGATACATATTGATGAAAGCTATTCAAATGGATCAACAGTTGTTGACCTTGACCTTCCTTTGACCTTAACCTCACTTTTTGAAATTAACGATTATCTCAATTTCAAAGAAACTTAGGATATTTTTATCAAACATTATATGCCTATTATCAGAGCTGTTCAACTGCATCAACATTTTTTGACCTTGGTCCTTCCTTTGAACATGACCTCACTTATCTCAAAATGATATTAAGCCTAGTTTAAAAGAAACTATTCATGATATTATTATCAAACTTCATATGCTGATACATGTCGATGAAAGCTATTCAAATGCATAAAAAGCATCCCTTAAAAAACATGTCACAAAAAATGTAATGGGGTCAACATTTTCCAGCCAAAATATTTTGAATCCCCTCCTCTTAACCCTTGAAGTCTAATGGGGCTTTGATATATCACAGCCGTAATATTTCACACTCACTGAAAAAAGATAACATTTGTAAGGGAGTCAAGATTTCATAGCCATATTTTGAACCCCCTTCTCTAACCATATTTTTAACTCCCTCCTTTTAACAATTGAAGTATAACAAGGATTCAGTATTTTGCTGCCATGATATCTTGAACCCCCTCTTCCTTTCCATCCCTTAAAGGGATTCAACATTTCACAACCATTATATTTTAAAATCCTCCTGTAAACTGTTGAAGTCTAATGGGGGTTCAGTATTTCACAGCCATAAAATCTTAAATTGAGTTCTCTCCTCCTAACCCACACCAAAAATAAAACAATAGAAGGATCAACATTTCTTACCATTCTATTCTGAACCCAGTCTTCTCTTAACCATTGAAGTCTAATGCAGGGGGAGGGGGGGGGGGTTGATATATTGCAGTCATATCTTCACCCCCTTACCAAAAACAAAAATAAACTTGAACTGGGTCAACATTTCTCAATCATAATAATTTTTAGCTCTTCCTCTTAACAATTGACATCTAATCGGGTTCAATATTAATTGCAGTCATAATATCTTGAACCTTTTCTTTCCACCCCCCAAGAAAAAAAAACTACATTGTAGTAATTGAGGGAGAAAAATCAATATTTTGCTGTGAAAAATTAAACCTGGGGCAAATATATTATTTAGCCATAATATTATGAATCTGGGTTCAATGTGTAATGAAAGGGGGGGATTACCGGTAGATCACAGTCAAAAAGTGAACCTAGGTACAAAATATTATGCAATATATAATATTGAACCCAGGGTTCAGTATTTGGTAGTATCAAAATATTATACTACACCACATGATCACTTACTTATACCTTAGTCAAGAGTCTTTAGCTTTCCTTCCCATCTCAGCTGTGTGATACACAATTTTCTGATTCCTTTCAGAACTCCATTTGGAACCCAGGAATATGAAGTATCATGTCACACATATTTAGATTCCCATCGAGCAGAACAAGATGTCAACTACTTCATGATCATGATGGGGGTTCCAGGTGATGATGTTTACCCTGTAGTAAGCTAGGAAACTCCATTCCCTTTAACTAAAATAACCACAGAAATACACAGCCAGACAGAAGTCAAGCATATAAATTGTTGTCTGAACTTCCAAGGATTTTTTTGTTGTTGCATTTTGCACAATTTTTTATATAAAAGCTGCTGTTGATATATTTTTCAGTTGGATTTTAACCTAGACTCTGTTTCAATAATGGCCAACTTAACTGATAATTTATTATAAAAGAAATCAAAATGTATGCACTTGGTTTACAGCATTATGGAAAACAGGTTTCTGAAAATCAAAATCCTTTGAAAACAGCATTCTTAATTCAATATGCAAAAAACTTCATGAGAGACTGATTTATACACTTATCTACAGTATACATACTGCCTTTGTTTTTTTTTCTATGCAGTAGTTATCCACCATTTGTAAATACATATTATGAATAACATTTACATGTACAGATGTATACATTGTATATATTTAATAAATTATTTTAAAAATACCATGGAACTTCTTTTATTTAAAACTGTCAAATGCTTCATTAAGTTATGCCATTATAACTACTACACAAACATTGACTGGGGTTGAGGGCAACATTGATTATATTAGCCCCCAATGGATGAAATATTGCCCAATGTGGAGCAGAGGGCAATATTTGCGTCTCTTGGGGGATAACCAATATCAATATTGACCCAAAACACAGTCAATAATTGTTTTATTATATGAAAAACAAAACAAGTCAATAAAATAGTATTTTGAATTCATTCATCTAAATTCAGCAGCTCATTTGTATCCAGTGCATTATTCTGCACATTGATTGTAGTGCTAGCAAATCTTCAAGTTGCCATAATTGTGTTTCCTGCTTATTTTATTGTGATGTTATGTTTTTATGGAAGTCACAATGGTTATATCATTACTTCACAATAAATCAATCTATTAATCAGATATTTTGAGAAAACTCTCTTTGCCAATCAGTGGTAAAAATTAAGTGATTGTCAATATCTTTTGGAGAAGCTAATATTAATTATATTGACTGTTTCGTTATGTAGAGAATATGGAGACTATTCTTTACTGAATATAACAAATACATTTGTTTTACCTTTAAAAATTGTTTCCTACATTATATCCTAAAAATGTGTAACATTTCTAATATTTTACTAAGCAGTCCAAAAAAATTGATGTTTGACCAGAGTGAGATACTGGACTGCTTATGTTACACTGAGGGCGGGATCAGCTAAATCTTATTTGCAATCATTGGTGTTCAACAGTGATAAAATTGAGTCGGACAAAATGCATGTTGCATATGAACCCAGTCAATAAATGTTTATTATGGACTTGTTAGAAATATCGGACAAACCTCGTGTTCTCCTATCCACTGCTATGATTCCATACTTTCAAAATATGTCATACAACTTTGACATCACCATTAGAATTTATTGTTCACCGATCCCACATATACATATCAGTTACATACACAAGTTATTTTGCTTACGGCATATCTTCATCTAAAGTGAGACAACACAGTTGTCTCCCTGCATGTTCACGTAAGCTATTTCTTGTCATCTGAAGGAGAAGACAACACATTGGTCACCCTGCACATGAAACATCACAAATTGTCTCCCAGCATCTGACATATATTGCTCTAGACCAATAAGATTGACCGTATTATTCTGAAAGATAATAATACAAGTAGGATGACTATCATTCTTTTCACTTGTCAACTACAGTATAACACAATAGTAACATTATAGAGCATGATTTTTCCCTGTACAATAGGCATAAAATCAAACTTTAGATTCCTATCCTCCTCCCTTTAAACAACCATGATTCAATTTAATATTTAACTTGGCAGGTCTGAAAGCTGGAGAAATATCAATGATAGATCCCCCAGTGATGATATAATAATCAAGGAAGGTATTCATATTTTGTTTTTATTCACATATCAGTATTCAAACAGACATTGTAAGTTTTTGCTGTATTTTTGCTATACATGTAAAATAAATGACATGATAATAAATACTAAAAAACAAATACCAAAGATAATGCTTCTGAATGCTCAAAATTCCAACAAACATAAAAATGATTGCTAGCTTTTTTGTATAAATAATTATTCATAAAAAGAAAGAAATCAAAATGACAGTTTAATTTTGCAACAAAAACTATCAGCACCTTTACACACTATATTAGCTGGGAATTCCATCATAAATGATGACTTACATACAGGTATATTTCTCATAAACATCAATGAGAATATTCATTAAGTTAAGCTTATACAGCCACAACAACTTATAATGACATTATCTTGTGATTGTCAAGCATTTATATCAGCATAGGTGAACATTATGTTTTAACCTCATAAGCAAACTTGGCAGGCAGTCCACTTTCAATTTTAAAAGACCTTTGGCACACAACCATTGGAAAAAAAAACCTACAAAGGAGCCATTATCAGCTGTTTTTACACTTCCTGAGGCTAGCTGATGATGGATGTAAAGTGGTAGTGGAACTCTCCTGCTGTGAAGGTAAAAATTGTGATTGGGACTGAGAACAATCTACACTGGACCTGTTAGATGCAAGGTACACACTTGACCTGTGAAAAGAAGAATTATTAATCATTAAAGAAAGTATATACTAGAGGAACTGTAAGCAAGCTTACAAATTGATACCTGCCGCTGCATTTTTGTTAAAGTGACCGTTCAAACTTTGGCCATAAACAATCTTTGTACCAAGTACACTACTAATACATTAAATGTATATTTACAATATATCTTGTTAATGAATTCTGTGGGAATTTATTCACACTCCTCCATAATGGTAAAAAAAAGTTTACTTGTCCATTTAGACAAGTGTTTATGTAGACTGAATTGTCCTATCTCAAAATGAACTGGACATTGACAATCAGACAAATATTAATGTGAGCCCTGGCCGTATTAATGCACTTTACAGTGCAATATATGTTCAAAGTTTTTCTTTCCCCTTTTAATCATACTCATCTGTGTTGTGAATATGAATTCATTACTTACCGGTAAACAAGAACCCAATTTATCTCTCACATAATGGAGGTGATAGAAATATCAATCTGCAATCTTGACCTTTTGACCTAAACTGATTAACCCAAAAGTCTGTGATTTCTCTAACATCACTAAGCTACGTCATTATTATAAAAGCATTTGTCTGCAAAGACCTTGAGATATTTTTTCCAAATAAAAATGTTGGCAAACATATAATTAATCTTCATATTTTGACCATGACCTTTAAGGGAGTGACATCAAATTTGCAGGTGTCTTTCTCTGTGTATGTGAAATATGCAGTCATGGTTTAAAAAAAAACAAAAACAATTGAACTATTGTTGTTAACAATTATCAAAATCCTTTGCTGTCTGACCTCAAGCTTCAATCAACTGAAGGATTTTCAACAGTAACCATAAGGTCACTGGTTCAGAGTCTGTCGTGGGTACCTGACATTGTTTTGTGACCTTGGACAAAGCACTTTAATTTCATTGTCAAATCCATCCTACTGAAAATGGGTAAAAACTTACACTGGGAGTTGACCTTCAATGGACTGGCATATTTTTAGGGGTATAGTCAATGATTCGCATGTGCATGGCACCACAGGCATTTGTTATAAGTGCCAGTCCTATGACTTATCCAAGATGTTAAACCAATAAACTTCCATGATGTTATAAACTAAGACATGTAGAATTAATAAGGTACCTGTTGTACTTTAGATGACTCCTAACTAAATGCCCTGCTGCCAGAGCTCCCATAAGAGATAGCTCACCAGCTAACACAGCCCCACAAACAACCCTAGCTAACTGTTTGGCATTGGCTCCTGGATTCTCAGCATTTGGTCCTTGTATTCCAAGCATCTAAAAGGTCAACATAATTCATAATAAAGATAAATTGCTGCTAAAATATGGACTCATTCAAGTCACTGTATCAAACGAAAAAAAATATCATAAAACCATGTTTGTGTCTGTGTGAAACACCAATACACCATTCCTTAAACAATATTCCTTATAATTTAACTTTCTTTCATTTAAGGTATCCAGCCCATAATAGCCTCAGAGTCAATGAATTGAATGCATAAAAGATATGTATAGGCTGAATACTCAGTTTATTAAGACATATTATTCATGTTTTAGTATCAGAATGTAAGATTGGAACCTGCCCTACTTCTGAACTTATCCTATCCTGAAGCGTTATTTCCCTTGCTTTTAATCAACAAAAAAATCAATTAAAAAAATCATCTGGTAAAATATAATTTGGATTCAATCATTTTTCTATTTCTTATCATTATTTACATCTATCCACCACTTAGTATATAAATTTTTATTTTTAAAAATTTGCTTGTCCCCGTAGATTTTCATTGGTTTTCATACAATTTCCATTGGTTAATTACTGCTCAGGTAATTACATAATAATGCTAAAATGCTTTTAATTAACACTAACCAAACTGAAAAACAAAAATGCGATTAGTGAGCAAACAAATAGTGAATAGTAAACACCCTGAGCAAACATTAAGAGGTCAAATTCTTCAGAGACTTAAAGTAGACATGTAATTCTTCAGAAAAGCTTACCTTTAGACAGGCCTGTTGTGCTGGCAAGACAGTGCCTCCCCCCACTGTCCCAACCTCTATACAAGGCATGGTACAGCTGATGTACAGATCCTCCTTGGTAGGTCCTGTGGCCTCCATTAGGGTTATACAGTTACTGCTGGCAACACACTGGGCAGGATCCTGTAAAACATTGTTCAATCAGTCAGACAATATTTCCAACACATCAATCAAGGAGTTAAAGTTTCAAAGTACACATTCATCAAGACCTGTTTGTCCGCAAAAACATTAACCTTTCTCATAACTTTTGAACAGTTAGTGCTACGTGTGACAAGAACTTCTTTGGATTCCAACATATTTGACCTCTTGACCTTGGAGTTTGACCTTCTTTTTCAAAATTTTATTAAACTTTAATCTTAGCCATAACTTTTGAACAGTTGGTGTTAGGGCTTTTATATTTCACGTGTATTCCATATGACCAGACCTTTCTTTGGGTACCAACATTTTTTACCTCATGACTTTGACCTTGGAGTTTGACCTACATTTGAAAAACTTTAAAACTTGAGTTGCCATGTGGGGGCAGCAGTGTCTCACAAACACATCTTGTTTTTTACTGATTATGATCATGATAGTTTTTCCTAATTAACACAGATATAACATAATCATAACGTTGAGAAATGAAATGCACAAATTGCATTTGATTTAAATAAAAAAAATATGATAAAAATACAAATTACAAATATACATCCACACAAGAGCATATTTAGTCACATCCAGTTTAAAATCTGTACCTGTCCAGTGGCTATAAATATTGCTGACACAACATTTGCAGCATGAGCATTGAATCCTCCTAGACTTCCTGCCATGGCTGAACCAATCAGATTCTTGTTTACATTTAGATCTACCATAGCAGTAACACTAGTTTTGAGAATGTTCTTTACAACGTTACTTGGAATGACAGCTTCACACACAACAGATTTGCCCCTCCCTTCAATCCTACAAAAAATGTGGTCTTTACATTATAATTTGAATTCTTGATATTTACATTATTGATGTTTTTACATAAATATTCCTTTTTAAATCATCAGAAAGTTCAAGTTTTCATAAACTTCTGCTGATGAACAGGACAATGTCATACAACTACGTCACATTTACATAAACAAACTTCCTTTATACATGTTTATATAAAGACTCAAAGAGTTAAGGCATTACAGCTCATTTTTACTTTGAAAAACATTAAATTTTTTTTCAAACATTTCAGGATAAATGGAGAAAATGAATCTTACAAAGCTTTCTAAATTACCATTAGGGTATTTGAATGATAAAGTCCATGCATGATCTTCATGAATTATGTCTGTGTGGGAATTTAAGTCCAAGTTAAAACCTTTATGAACTTTACAATAATCTGAACATTTATTAAAATGTACAATGTATATATCCTATCAGCAAATCAAGACAGAAGTAAAATGCACCTAGTACATTGTTTATTATCAGATAAATACACAAACTGTTGCAACACTACCTGCCAAAACTTATTGTAAGAAGATAACTTCCCAATATTACCGGTAAATGGTAAAAATACTGTATTCATATATTCAACTCTAAAGTTACATAAAACATAAAACATTGAAATCCTACCAGTTTACAGCTGCAGGTTTTTTGTCTGTGCAGTAATTTCCACTCAGACTGAGAAGTTCCATCTCAGGGAATAATTCATTCACATGATGGATAACTTTCTCAGATCCCTGGCAAAAAAAACCCACAAAGAATAACTTAGCAAATGTATAGAAAAAAAATCATACTCTAAAATATTTGTAAAATAGGAAAATTACAGTGTTCATTTATTTTTCATTATTTTTTCTTTCCTGTTACCTTTGATAGCATGTTCATTCCCATGGCATCTCCAGTACTAGCAATAAAACGCACATATAGTAGTCGACCAGCTTGTGCAATGTGCAACTTGTTTAGCCGAGCAAACCTAAAAAATACATATGTTAAGTTACATTTATTAGTTTTGCAACAATCAAAAGATGGGTTGTTTATTTTTGGAAGGTTAAATACATCAAATTTGAATTGAAAATCTTTTTGTTTCTTACCGACTTGTCTCATCAAATATTGTTTTTAATGCACAGAAGTTGTCTTCCATCCATTCTTTCAATTTGCTGTAAAAGAAGAAAATAGTTCAACATGCATTTATTCATGTACTATGTAGTATGTTTAAATGAACAAATTGCAAAATTTTGTACAACAAACCTGGCCTCTATGGCATTAGGCATTCGTACAACTGGAGCTCTTGTCATGCCATCTCCTATCACTACACTACGAACTCCTTTGCTCTTCTAAAATCATCAATGTAATTTTATCTCCATCAATATAAATATACAGGAAAATTTCTAAATTAAAATATACACTAGTCTCTAGCTTTAACAGAATAAATCTTCTTTTAATTGTATACATGTACCCCAATTCGTCTTAAATTATTTTGTTAGGTTTGCCTTTCATTCAATTGAAACTTAATTTACAAACTTAGCCAGCCTAACTTAATTAATCATTGGATCAGGTCACAAAATTAAAAATATGACCTACAGAGCCAGTAACTTAGATATTTTGAAAAAGGACAAAATATAGCAGATGCATGATATTACCACTCTAACTTTAACAATTATTTTTATATATTGCAATACATTGGAAACTGCTTGGACTCCAAAATAAAGCATTAAATGATGCCCAAAATATTTGGTTTTACATAAGAGCAATGTTTTATAACTTCTGTCAAAATTTCAAGTTACCAATCCTTGGTGTTCATAAATTTATACAATAAAATCTGTGTGTACTGGTACTCATTAAATTAGTGCATGCAAAAATATTTTGTTTTTACTTTTCGATGCACAATGTGACCATTAAATGTCAAGATCTTCATTCATCTTGCAAAACTACATTTACAGCAATTGTTCTCATTTTTAGATAGAAATTTCTGTGCTATTTATAATTCTATAGAATAATCAATTAATCATTTTTTGATCTTTTGTCATTGGTATCAATGATGAATTGAATAATGGATTACTTTTTGACAGTTCCAGATTTTAGAGTTGGAAACGAACAGCTTTTGTATACTACTGATTTTACCTCGAGTGCCCTACATCCCCTGTTGGTGCTGGCCACCAGACAACCCTCTGTGGTAGCCATTGGAATGTAAAACTTCTGACCGTCCAGTAATAGGGGACCAGCTTTACCTACTGGGACTGGCATGTAACCTAGAACATTCTCACAACAAGCTCCAGTTACCTGTTGTACAGGGGAAAAAAAAAACTCTTTACAACTTTCTTGACCTTACCATTTTGATTAATAATCGGTAGTTTTATTATCGTTCTATTGTTTTTAAATGCTTGTACAAGAAATTTGCAATGCATAAAACATGCACAAAATATGCTTTCATCTTCTCAACAATGAAAGTTCCAGATGGACGGAAATCCTCATCACTATATACCCTAAACTTTTCAAGTGGGGCATATAAATATACAGTAATACATATACATACCAAGTCATAGCCATCATAATTTTCATAAGGCAGTCCATCCAATGCATCTGTAGATGACAATTCCTCAGTCAACATCTTTCTCCTGAGGAAAAAAATGAGAAAGTATAAAAAATGACATAATTGCCAGCAGAACTTACAGTTCAGGACAGGTTTCATATTACCGATATTTACTGCCACATTCTGAATGATATACTGAAGTCCTACCTAATATGAACACCTCTGCACTCATCTCCAATCATTGTTTCTAATTTATAAGAAGGAATGTGTTTACTTTTGACTAGATTTGATATCTCTTCATCTGTTAAAGACTTTGCACCTTCCTATATATCAAAAAAAAAGTAAATAAACATCTGCAAAACCTAAAATCACAATATAGATGTAGGTATTTGTGCTATACGCACTACATTTTTTTATTTACACCTAGCAATTAAATCTCGTAATCCTTAAAATAATTGACATGTAACAGTACCTCTGAGTTTAGAATTTGCAAACACTCCTCCAAAGATCTTGGAGGCCTTATGGAGGGAATTCTTTGCAGTGGTGAGTATAACAATTTATCAATGTCTGTCTGTGTTTCTACATGTGTCACAGTCTTCTCTGATTCTGAGTCTGATGAATCCTCTCCAAGTATAAAATCAACTTGCTTCTCCTTCTCTGTCGTGGAGTCTATAATATTCTCCACATAATAAATGTAGGCAAAACACATTTTCAGAAGTACACACAGAATACTAGTAAATTCTTAGTAAATACGGTCTCCAGTAAAATATTCATGGAAGGGAATTTTGCAGAATATTTATTCTGATCATACTGAATGTATTAAATCTCTTGGAAACTAATTTCAAATGCTTCATAAAATAATGCAAAATGAGAAAAAAGGAAAACTTGAATAAAATTGATATGTAATGCACAATCTACTTAACATACCACTGCATAGCTGATCTAAATCTTTTGGTGTGGATACATTTGTTGTTGTTTCAGGGTTTTCTCTATTTGTGGAAGACATAAGAAGTTCATATTCCATTGAGTTGTCATCATAAAATGCATACTTCACAATCAGGAAAATGGCCAAAGCCAAAGTGAAAGTAGAATCTGCCTTTACTGTAAACAATCTGCATAAAAAAGAAAGTCCATTATAAATGAGCACATGAATGAACCTAAGTAGCTAAGGAAAGTGTAACCTTATATCAAACAAGTACTTAAGTGGTGTACATGATGTAAATGTGTTATAACAAGTTACAATTACTGTTTTCCAGTTGACCTGCTCTTGAGATTTTCATTGAAATGAATATAAAAATCTTAAGGGGATCTGATCATTTCTGACACCTGTAAAGACAGATCACTTATTTTCTTCCAAGAGGAAGACAAATTATTGATTTTCTACAGTTTCAGGGACAAATTAATTATTTCCGAATTCTGCCAGCCCCCCTCCATCCCTCCACCAATCAAATAGTCCTCCCCAAACTCTCACAATCAAAGAATATTTTTATGTACAGAGATACTATACCTCTGAATGTAGAAAGACCACAGTGAAACATCTGGTTCTCTATACTGGGTGCTGGCCATATCTTTTCCAATCATATCCATGGTTTTCTTATTTGCCATAAAACGGCTGTGGAAGTGGACCATCAGCAGGCCAGCAGACTAAAAAAGGGGGAAAAAAATACTCAGTCACTACAGGGATACAAACGCATTATCTTCACATATTTCACGAGCTTATATCACATGCATTAACAATACTGTATACTGCCTTATTTTCGCAGCAGTTTTATTCTTGCTGTTTTCAC
Source organism: Saccostrea echinata (assembly GCF_033153115.1). Taxonomy (NCBI): domain Eukaryota; kingdom Metazoa; phylum Mollusca; class Bivalvia; order Ostreida; family Ostreidae; genus Saccostrea; species Saccostrea echinata. The sequence goes on along the minus strand of NW_026889758.1, from coordinate 32,099,430 downwards.
AGAACTATGAATCTGTCAAAATAAATCTATGTTTAAACTTACTTCCATTGTCAATTAATAAAGACAAAAATAAAAAGTAAATTCATCCAGATATTTACAGATACATTCCTAAAAAATTATGAAAATATCATTCCTGAAATCAGAAGCTGCATACATTTATAAAGTAATGCTAACCATAATGATTTTGACATTCTGGGTGACAGGGTTTGGTCTCACATCTTTCTCTTCTTCATGTAAAATCTGAGCCAACTGCTGTAGATGCTTTAATCCTTTGCCTCTACCTCTCTTTCTTGCTACCTATTGTTTTTAAAAAAAAAATCCTCTTACGCACAGGATGTACGATCTTCATGAAAACTTTCCCAGGATACTAGCCAATACATACGTGTAAATGTACATAATATAATGGTTCCAACAAAGATTTATGAGACTGACTGAAGAACTTACCTCTAGGAATAAAGCCAAACATGCAGGATACAACGTGATAAAAGCCAGGTAATTAGCCAGGACAGCCAAACAACCATAGAAACACATCATCTCTAAATGGGTGACATCTGGAGAAGAAAACAAGATAAAAAATATTATTTACACAAGGTGCTCATCATTAATAAATAATACATTATATGAAATTTCTAAAATATGTAGACTGTCAAGAAATACACTGTACTTTTTTTCTAAAAAATATTACTTCTGAAGTCATCTTTAAGAAAATATACAATGTTGAAAGAATGAGAGTTCATAGAGTAACTTGTTTACCTGACAAGGTGCCCACTCCAATGACTAGAATCTCACAAATAGCATCTAGCGTCATGACTGGGCCATGTATAGACATTCCATGGGCAATGTTCTCCTGAACTTCCTCCTGGCTTTTAGAATTCAGTGCAAAGCGGGCCAAGGCACATGCCTTAGAGAGGTCAATAAGTAGAAGGAAGAATGGCAAGGCTTCCCTAAATACAATGCAGTATTGTGTAAGCAACCTCTTGTAGGAATAAAAGATGGGGGGAAACCCCTTTGATTTAGTTCGTATATTCTCTAGAGAAAGTATTACCCATAAGAACCTATAAATGTACAAAATAAAAAATTACTTACGTCAATCCTGAGAGATCATTGCCAAACATTTTAATGATAGCAATACTGAACACGAGACTGGAAGACACAGTAAATATCCCAGATATGCCTGCAATATACCAAAATAAATATTATGTAATAAATCTTTCTTTATGTCTCAAGCAAAAATATTTCCTTTTACTAGTTTTATTTCTATTGGGAAGACCAAATAATGCCACCCCCCCCCCCAAAAAAAAAAAAACCCAAACAAACAAAAACAATAATATGGTTTTAGTTTAAAAATCGTTGATTTTCTTTAGTGGACTTTAACTCAGACATAAGTACCAAGTTCAGTATATTTTATAGCTCAGTAAATACCCAAAAGATATCTGGTTCCAAATCTGCGAAGATTTCTGAATTGTAGATAAGTGTAAAGGACAGCTGATAGTTTGATGATGGGCAGGAAAATGTGATCATTTTTGCTGTTCTCCTTGTCCTGTTAAAAATACAAAGACTATTTTTATATATATACCATACTATAAATAAATATATTTATTGACTATATATAAATATGCTATTGTTTCTGAAATGTTGGATTCTTTTACATAAATTTGAATTATTGAATAATAGATTTACCTGATGTTTTTCACATTCATAGTTCCAGCCACACACCTTGTCAGGTGTTGTGATAATTCCTACTGAAGCCAAACAAGCTGAGAGGGTGAGCGTGGTAAGAATGACCTCCCATGGTCGACTGGCACAAAAAAGTCCATGTTTATAGAAGAAGTTGCTGAACATTCTAATATTCAAAAAATGAAAGTAATTTACTAATTATACTATGAAAAACAAAAGGCCCACTGGCCACCAAATTCACCTGACATCCTGGCCCTTCCTTTTTAGCTCACCTGAGCGGAAGGCTCAAGTGAGCTTTTCTGATCACATTTTGTCTATAGTCCGTCTGTAAACATTTTTGACTTCTTCTCAAGAACCACTGGGCCAATTTCAACCAAACTTGCCACAAAGTATCCTTGGGTAAAATGAATTCAAGTTTCTTCAAATGAAGGGCCATGCCTTCTTCCAAGGGGAGATAATTATGAATTCGTGAAAAATTAATGGCATCATTAAATAATCTTCTTCTCAAGAACCACTGTGCTTGAAAAAATATAAAACTTACGTGGAAGCATCCTCAGGTAGTGTAGATTCAAGTTTGTTCAAATCATGACCCCCGGGGGTCGAGTGGGGCCACAATGGGCGATCAAAGTTTTACATAGGAATATATAGGAAAAATCTTTAAAAATCTTCTTCTCAAGAACAGCAAAGCCATGATTGGTCAAATTTACACGTAAACATCCTCAGATAGTGTAGATTCAAGTTTGTTCAAATCATGACCCCCGGGGGTTGGGTGGGGCCACAATGGGCGATCAAAGTTTTACATAGGAATATATAGGAAAAATCTTTAAAAATCTTCTTCTCAAGAACAGCAAAACCATGATTGGTCATATTTACATGGAAGCATCCTCAGGTAGTGTAGATTCAAGTTTGTTCAAATCATGACCCCTGGGTGTCGGGTGGGGCCACAATGGGCAATCAAAGTTTTACATAGGAATATATAGGAAAAATCTTTAAAAATCTTCTTCTCAAGAACAGCAAAACCATGATTGGTCATATTTACATGGAAGCATCCTCAGGTAGTGTAGATTCAAGTTTGTTCAAATCATGACCCCTGGGTGTCGGGTGGGGCCACAATGGGCAATCAAAGTTTTACATAAGAATATATAGGAAAAATCTTTAAAAATCTTCTTCTCAAGAACAGCAAAGCCATGATTGGTCATATTTACATGGTAGCATCCTCAGGTAGTGTAGATTCAAATTTGTTCAAATCATGACCCCCGGTGGTCAGGTGGGGCCACAATGGGCGATCAAAGTTTTACATAGGAATATATAGGAAAAATCTTTAAAAAAAACTTTTTCTTAAGAACATCAAAGCCAAGATCGGTCATATTTATATGGAAGCATTCTTAGATAGTGTAGATTCAAGTTTGTTCAAATCATGACCCCTGGGGGTCGGGTGGGGCCACAATGGGTGATCAAAGTTTTACATAGGAATATATAGGAAAAATCTTTAAAAATCTTCTACTCAAGAACAGCAAAGCCATGATTGGTCATATTTAAATAGAAGCATCCTCAGGTAATTTAGATTCAAATTTGTTTAATTCATGCCCCCCCCCTCCCCCAACCACTTTTATATTTAAACTTTTCAACCTTTCAAAACTGTACTGATTTCTGCTTTTTCCTAGCCATAGTGCTCAGGTGAGCGATGTGGCCCCTGGGCCTCTTGTTTTACAATCTGATCTTAAGAAGTTTTTTTCCCTATTAATTCACAAGAAAAAAATTTGACCCCATATTGAAGCCCCACCTTAGCTCCAAGGGTTCATGACTTAACCAAACTCGAATGGTCAATCCAAGCACCATATGCATGGCCCATGGGGATCCTACAATATCAATATGACTTATTATCATGACCTTGCTGTTCTGGAGATTTTTTTTTCCTGTAAATATGCATTATGTAAAATTAGATTCCTGGTTTTAGCCCCATTCTAACCCCATGGTCCATCTTAAAAAAAAAATCAAGAAAATTCTAATCACCAAGATATTTTAAACTCTCCCAAAATCTTATCACTTGTTGCTGATCACAGAAACTACTTTTAGCAAACTTTTCATTACATGTTTTTTGGTTTTGTTTTTTATCAATCTATACATCTTTTTCGGTACAACTTTGACAAACGGTGCTGGCCTATTTCTATAATACACATTTCCAGCGAGATCTAATCCATCTGCTCCAGTGCGATAAAAAGCAAATATGGTATGGATTCGTCCCAAGACAACGAATTTTCTTAGCATCTGAACCTCCATCATACACTGTAAAGTTTACTTATGGTTACTTCTGGGATATATACATAATATAACAATATTACATGAAAGAGATGGGGGTGGGGCATTAAAAGCAAATCAAGAAGTGGTATATCCCTATACATGTACTACATAGATATCGAAACAACAGAAAATAAATTGATCTAATAAAAGAAAAACTTGTTTTCTTGTTTCCCCGTGTAAAAAATGCACATCACTTGCGTCACCCGGTGCAGTGATATGTTTACAATTTACATGTAATGTTAAACTTAAAGGTCAAACAGAAATATCAAATCTTCTATATTTCGTATGGCTTACCTTATTTACATTTCATCGATGTTTTGGTTTAAGAATTGATCAATATAGTTAAAACAGGCAAATGTTTTTTTTAAAAAGAATATTCATTGTTCAATTTCCATTTTCCTTTGAACATGGAAGTGTTTCGTAAGACAGACAGTCAGTCAAGAGGAGGTATAATATATATTATACCTCCAGTCAATCCACACTATCAAATAATGAATATTTGAAATCTCGATCTCGATTTCAGAAGGAACAACAAAAAAAAACCAATCAATCAATTTCAAGAATGTACAAATGTCTCTGATAATTATCCACTTGATAAGTTGATGATGGTATGAAAAAAAGCTATAAATATATTTTTCTTAAACGCGAAGGTTATGATTTTCTTATAACTTTTAAGGTTTGTAGCTGTCGAACGATCCCGACCATATAAGTTAAAAATAGAAAATACAAAAATAGAAATACTACAAAGAATGGGAGATTTTGGTTGAGATTTGCGACGATGGTACAAAGCATGTCAGCTTATTTCAATGAAAGCAAATCACAATGAAATTTAATAGGAAAAGAATCCAATAACTTTACTTTCAGAATCCTGTCAGATCTTTACCTTTTCACATTTTACAACTTCACCAAAACTACGCTACGAATATTAGTAAATCATCCTCAAAAGCATATTATTACTTGCCCAAGTAGAAATTATATTTATGCATCATGACGAGAGAGAGAGAGAGAGAGAGAATTTAGCATAGGTAGCACAGCTGTCCCTGAAGATACATGAAATAATAACACAGCGTTCTTTAACATAAGCTTTATTTCTTTTCTTTTTTTATACGACAACATGTGAATATTGAATGAAATAAATACAGTTTATAATAAATAAATTAAGTGACACATAATGATTAGTCACTTATTTTGGCTAGACTATAAATTAAAAATTAGTTTAATTAACAAATCTCCAAATGGTTGACAATTTTCATATATGTAAAATCTAATTATGACAGCACTTTGGGTTACATTAGGCCATCTTAAAAAATCGTTTGTTTGCTCTCTCCCAACTGACTCACTAAAAACATCCCAACTCAAAACTTTTTTTAACCTCCAGGAAACATTTATTCATTCATTCAAAAGTTTTCTCGCCTTTTAATAACTATTTAACTTTATACATTCGCAAGTGTTTTTGAATATAAAAAAATCCCCCTATACCTATCCACATTTTTTATCCCGAGTCAGGAAAGGGCAAGCAAACAATTTTTTTAAAGATCATGGCCTTATATATTCTTCATGAAGTTATTACAATAATCAGTCATGACAAATGAAATTTATATGCTTCTTTCTTGTTTAATATCAAACAAGAGCGTTCAGATTTCCAACAACTGGTAGATAATGTACTTGTAACCAGTTACTCCATCACTTACAAACCAACAGCGTATCTTAATGATTATCATTTTATCTCAATATGGAAGACCAATCTGAGATCTACAACTTTCAGAAGCAAATAAGAATTAATCCTAAAACCAATTTATTTATGTTCCTATTTCTTTAACATTTTTTAAACTCTTGAGCTCTTATGGACATGATTCAACACCATCTTCTTATTTATGCTACATACTTCAAAAATATTCCTCTAATAGAGCCCCAGTAAGAATGAAACCATTCATTTATTCAACTTGTATTACAACAAAGTAAATCCACTGAACACAGTCATGTGATTACCACAGTTTTCATCTATTTCATAGTTCAGTGGTTTCACAATTAAAGTTCCAAAGGGTCCCTAAATATATATTACCAGGTTACAAGCATTGGAATAATAATTTTTATTCATGGACACAAGCAAGTTATTTTGAAAATGGATAAATGCAAACAAAAAGAATAAATAAATAGTTCTGGTGAAGATACATGTACTGTGCCTTAAAAAAATTATTTGGAAACAGATTGATGTATGTGGATTTTATGAACTAAATCAGATGTTTAAAATTCATGTAAATGTATAATTTATAAAGGAGACCTGTGAGGATTTACAAACATCATATTGAGAGCTATAGCAGCAACAAGGATACGCTGACAACCTACCGGAGCACACACATCTTAACAGTGTTTCAAGGCTGTCTAATGCAAGTTTATTCCTTTTATGAGCTTTGATAGAAAGGGATAAAAATCAAGGAATTAAAAGGTGTATGAAAACTATGTGTATCTCTTGATCACTAAAAGCTCACAAATTCAAAATTTTCTTCAAAATCAATGAAAATGAATTTGTAAAATGTTTTCTAATAACATTTCAATTGCACTTTTTTCATGTAAATTGCTTGTGTAGTTGCTTCAAGAATGAATGGGGAACAGCCTGTGGAATAGTTATGTATCTATTCAACTGCTAGCTGTTGAATAGTTCACTATTCAACAGTTACATGAGTTATCAGATGATAAGTCAATCTTAAACTGTCCAAAATGGACAATTACAGGTACCCCCCACCCCCTCTGGGTTTTTCAGAAAAGGTACCAAGTCACTAAAAGTATTTATGGACATAAGAGGTGTTCAAAATTTGTTTTAACACTGACAGTGAAAATTGTATTGCAATTGCAACTATCTGTCATCTTTGTGAGGCATTACACTCTGCATTTTTTTTGTTGAGATATAAAAAAAAAATAAAATAAAAATATCATTTCATACAATATCAAATTAGTGTGTAATCTTGATGCAACATTTTTCTAACAAGGTTACTGCGTAACTCTTAGATTTGTACGGACTGTCTACCATAAATTTTTTTTAATACTTGTTTATTTTTTTTTTTTAATTATTATTGACCTGGTTTTAAGCTGCAATTCACATTTTTCTACAGACATACCTACTGAGAGTTTTTTGATTCTATGTCTCAAATCTACATGAACCGAAAATCACTAAGTCAATAAAATTTTTTTAAAACCTGTACCATGAAGAAAAATTATCCAACCATGAAGAAAATACCAGGTTCACATCTTAATAGGGTGAATAATGAGTGTACAAATTTTCAGACAAATGCAGTAGTCTCCAAGAACAAGTATGGACAAAATCATATCTACAGACAGATGGACATGCTGATTCCAATATACCCCCCTAAACTTCATTTGCAAACATACATCGAGAAATCAAATGGGTGTCATCACTGAAAATTTTTAATAAATAGCTATTCAACACACATTGTGTACATGTAAGATTACATTCAAATTGATACAGAAAACTGTTTGTACATAAATATCAAGGTATACAAGTTCTTGATAATTTAAAAGAACAGGTTTTTTTTTTCATCGAAGCATCAACATTTATAACATTTATAACATTTATCAAAATAAATAAAAGACAAACATACATTATGATTATGCACATTGGCAAAGCTAATCATCAGGACAAAGGGAACTGACTTACACAAAAACCAAACTCTTTCAATATGGGGAAAATGCTATATATATTGTAAATGTGCCTTATTATATGAAATCAAATTTTAACATTTTTTTTCATACCATATCATTATCAAATTCACTTAAACAATGGACAGCAAAGTCAAGTACAAGAACAGTTATGGTCACATCTAATACTTGTTTAATACTTGCCTACATTTAGACCATATTAAGTTACATGCATTTTTCACTCCATAATATCTTCAAATTAAATCAAATATTAGTTTCTTAAATATCATTTAGAAAGCTTAAATTTAATAGCAAATACATGCATATACATGTAACTGACCTGTGGTATAACTAAACAAGCCACATTTCCAAACCTCTTCACATTCTTAGTATAAATATTATTTAACATATACATGTACCAAGAAACCACACTCAGAAAATACAGTAAATAAAAATATCTTAGATACAGATAAATACATGTAGTTACAAATCAATATTGTATCACAATGCTTGAAAGCAAATGCACAGAAAAAAGAAACTGTTTTACAGACTTTTTCTTATCACATGTCTATATATACAGTCAAACCTTGTTATATCAAACTCAGTGGAACCAAGAAAAAAATCTTCAATATCCAAGGGCTCGAGATATTGAAGTTAAAATGCATAAAGAAAAAGAATTTGAGATGTTAAATCCCTTCTCCATATCCATGATATTTGAATTATCACTTCTGAGGTTTGAAATTAAACTGTTAGAGTATATATTGAACTTCATCCCTGTCATACAAAGATATTTAGTAGCCCTTGAATTGTGCAAAACTTCCACCTGGTAGTCAGAGCTGTGCACTAGTGTGTTGCCTCTCCTTGTAAGAAGACTGTTCAGGTCTGTGTCCCATGTGTATATACTAGGGCTGTTGTCTTGAATCTGTTGTAGATTTGGTAAGTTGAAAGTTATTCTGACTCTGTGTGTAGATGGCTTTTTACCTCTATATTAACTCTATGGGTAGGAGATGACTTTCACAGCTGCATAAATCTTTTTGTATAAAGGGGTACCACAGTTGTGTGATTTCACGTCAAAGATGAATATATACAGCTGTTTAAATCTGTGTAAAAGGAGACCTTTACAGCTGTGTGACTTCAAGTGTGGAGAGGGCTTGTCTATGTATAAAAGATTATTTCTGGGATTTGTCCATCCTCCACTGAGGTTCCATTGTTGTTGCCAGAGGCATAAGTAAACTGAAATGTTACTTTTCCACTTGAAACAGATTCATGAGTAACTTTCCTCAGTCCCTTAGCACCATAGTAAGAATCTGGACCCTAAAAAGTAACCCAGATGTTTTGCATTCATTCCATGTTCCAGTATTACATGTAATAGCAAAAAGAAATATAATATACACATGTAAGATAAGTTCTTAATAAAATAATGTATCAAAGTGTTTTAAGAAGGAAACAGAATGAAAAACACACACATCCCCATCTATGGAAATACAATGTACACATGTACAATTTCCAGTGTTGTTTTTAATGGGAACTTTTATTACATTTGACTCTCTATAATGATATTTTATCAAGATAAAATGAATATTGTAATAATTTTCCACTGTATTTGGTATCCTTTATTAGAATCCTTCTGCTTTTTTCTGGCTGCTACATTGTATCTGTAATACCTAACATATTTACCTTGAGCGTAGCACAGGCTGTGTAGCTGATGTTTGGCAAAATTTCAACTGGTTCTTTAAACATCACTCTAAAAGTGTTGTTTGTCCCATCACAAAGGAAGGTTGTGTCATTCTGACCCATTACTTTCAGAGAATCAGACTGAATCACCTGTTAAGCATATAACCCAAATTAATAATTACAAGAAAATCCCTAAAAACTAAAGTATTTTTAATTACAGGCAACACATATTCAAGCATAAAAATTCCTCAATCAGGAAATCTAAATACATGAATCATTTTCCATCTTCTTGACAATAAAGAGTTGGTGGCCATCATACAAGAAGAATCAATCAGACAGATGTGTAAAATGACAAGAATTGATCAGACAGACCTGTAAGTTGACTTAAGTAGTAGAATTGATCAGACAGACCTGTAAGTTGACTTAAGTAGGGAATTGATCAGACAAACCTGTAAGTTAATTGACTTAAGTTGTAGTACTGACCAGACAGACCTGAGAGTTGACTTAAGTAGGGAATTGATCAGCCAGACCTGTAAGTTGACTTAAGTAGTAGAATTGATCAGATAGACCTGTAAGTTGACTTAAGTAGTAGAATTGATCAGACAGACCTGTAAGTTAATTGACTTAAGTAGTAGTACTGACCAGACAGACCTGAGATTTGACTTAAGTAGGGAATTGATCAGACAGACCTGTAAGTTGACTTAAGTAGTAGTATTGATCAGACAGACCTGTAAGTTGACTTAAGTAGTGGAATTGATCAGACAGACCTGTAAGTTGACTTGGTATTCTGTTGGTCCATGTATACTCCCATACAAACCAAACCCAACCACAAAGATCCTTCTGTTTACCATGAATCTACAATAATATACATTTCAAAATAAATACATGCATTGAATGCTCATGAGAACAAAAGTACGACTATGGCTGCATATACATGTATAGTGATTGATTCATGCTTTTAAAACTAATTTCTCATTTAACTGCAGTTTTCTTTATTGATCTTCTCACAGAGAAAAATCTTTGGAATAATGCTGTAGTGAAATTAATATTATATTAATTAAAAATAATCCACAGAGGCATTAGAAAACTACACAAAAGGTCGTAAGAGTGTAAAAAGAAATTGACCAGTAAAAAATGCATTTATTTAATCAATGGCAAAATTTAAGCTGCATACAATAATGCTTAAAATTAGAAACCATCAAATCACATCTTTACAATAAAATTTCTCGCCTAATTTTGTCAACAGTGCCACTGTAAGTTACTCACCTAATTCTATCACTAGTGCCACTGCAAACTACTCACCTAATTCTGTCAATAGTGCGACCATAAACTACTCACCTAATTCTGTCAAAAGTGCCACTATAAATACTGACCTAATTCTGTCAATAGTGCCACTGCAAACTACTCACCTAATTCTGTCAATAGTGCCACTATAAAACTACTCACCTAATTCTGTCAAAAGTGCCACCATAAACTACTCACCTAATTCTGTCACTTGTGCCACTGTATCCCCAGCGACTTTCTATTTGACAAAAGCGAGACACCACTTGTTCCTTTCCAGTAAGACAACACCGGGGTACATCCAGGAAGCTGATCTGAGGTTTGGGATTGACAGTGAAGTAGAGAAAAAGCTGGACCACCTCTCTGTCTTCCAGTAAGCCACTCTGAGCTGCTCCCTGAGCAAACTCTTCCACATTCATCAGTGGAAAGCGGATAAGACGCAAAGACCTTCCTAGAACATTTCGCTGATTTTCACAGGTTTGAGCCAAATTTCTTCTAGTGCACTCAGCCTCTGCCCATCTGCAAACTGCTGCAAACAGTTTGCATTCCCTGATGCCGAGTGTATCTCTTTCTAAAACTACGCAGAGAGTATCATTGTCAATGTCCGTAAAACCGTCAGCCATGATGGCTTCAGAAGTGTTTTTATCAATGGTCTCCAAACAGAGAGCTGCTAACTGAGGTTCATCAAAGAGTCGTGCCTGAGTCAGCAACATAAAAGCATTATCACTACTCAAATTGCGCTTCAGGAAATCCACACATGCTTTCTCCAATGCAGGAACTGCATACTTCTTAGCAGTATATAAAGTTGTCATCACAGTATCAGAGCAAATTGTGACCTCATCAGAATACAGAAACTTGAGTAGAGCCAAGAATGCTGCAGGTTCAACATCAGGGATTTCAATAACTTCATCTGAAGTGGCCATTGGTCCATTAAATTGGGCATCAAACACAGCACTCCCAACAGACAGAATGAATTTGTGAGCTGGAATCTTTTGTTGATTGGGCAAGGTTCCGACAAGGAAGTGGATGTCACACATTATCTCTGTGTTATATAGGTAGTGTAAACGCTCTTTGACGGAGGTCTTTGTGGACTGCCAGTTGTAAGGGGCATTACCATGTCCTATAGATCCACTGGTTGCATTAATCACCTACAATAAACAAAGATTCAACTCTGACATTTGAAAACTCTCAAAGTCAATTTGATTTTATTTGAAAAATCAACATAATATCTAGATTACAATGCAACAGAGATTTTCATTTTGCAAAACATTCCAGATACTTAGCCATTCATTTATTTACCTAGTGCTTTATGTATAACAATAGAAAAGGAGATACATGTACTATGAAAATACTTAGATATCTCAGTTATCAAATTCAAAATTAATTTAGATTGGTATAGTTCTTATTAGTTTAAATTCAGACAGAAAGACACAACTAGCATCAGATTATAAAAGAAATCAAAACATCCAGGGTTCTCATTAACGCAAGAATCTGCGTCCTAGACGCAGCAAAATTACTTGGGACGCAAGGTTCTTAAAAACGATGCGTCCGCGGACTCGTGATCGGACGCGTCCTCGTTAGCGAGAAAATTCGGGTGATTTCGAAAACGGGGAATTTAGATGTTAGGATTTGTCAAAGAAATATTTAATCGAAACCTTCCTGTAACTATCATAAAGTTTATCCAAGAAACAACTTTTCTTATACTTACTTCTGTTTTTTTTTTAAAACAGGGATTGATCATAAGATATTTCATGTTTATTAGTCCATAGTCATAATAGTGTCGCATGCCAAACTCCGACAGCTGTAAACACACTGCAGCTTTTTTTAAAAAACACTTTTGAATCTTGAGTGTTATCTACATGTAGAAACCATAATTACTGCTTGTATACACAATGCGGCTTGATTACCTCGTGAATTTCACCCAGTGCAGACGACCGACAGGATTAGTTACGCCTCATTGCACATGACACCTGTGATTGTATACAGTCAACTTCTGGGTACTTGATTTTTTAGCTTTATAAACACCAAGTTATTTTTATGGCAATTGATTACGCGTGTATTTTAGAATATAGCTTGAATGCATTACCAGTTTATATACTTGAATATGTTAATACTGCGTAAACAAACTGATAAAATGATAAAGATTTTTATTGATGTTTGGATGGAAGGATACTGCAATAATTTAGTTGGGACTCAACATAATTTTTCTGAGACGCATCAAATTTAGCTGGGACGCAACCTTCTCAGAAACCTTGAGTCCTGGGACTCAAGTTAGCAAAATCCTAGTGAGAACCCTGATAACCAAATCATATCAAGATGATATTGTACATTATATTGTTGATATTTTTACCTGTTTTTCAAAGTCTGTTAGACTGTTAGCACCTGATGAAAGAGATCCAGCAGCCAAAGCAAGTGGCATACATGTAGGACTAGAGCACAGTGAATTGGTGGATAAAGGAACTGTAGGGGAACTTACAGTGGTGAGGTTATGTGCACGAGAATCAGGATGTTTTGAAGGTAATGCACTGCCATAGTGCTGACCATTTTCTCCTTCTGTGGATATAGCTGATGCACCTAGGGAAGACGGTTGAGGATTTCTAGAGGTGGCATTTGCAGATTGATTCTTTTGTGACGTTACTTGATTTTTAGCTTTCTCCTCTGCCTTTTCTGTGTCATTATTTTGATCTTTTCCAGGGGGATTGCTTTCTTCCATTGTGGTAAATAGACATCAATAAGCTCCTATAAATTAAAACAAATTCAAAAGCTGACGACTTCTTACCATATGATAGTGAGCTCAACTAGCTCTTTACACTAATATGTAAGACCATAGGAAATTCAATCTGAAATCTGCAAATTAGTTAAGCTAATTCTTGCTTTCTAATTCCCTGAATCCACAAAGCCACGAGTTATCTTTTTTTCAAAGTGTGTCAAGGGTCCATAGATTTGAGAATTTTGATGCATCAAATGTTTAGATTAGGATTTTTTATAGCATTTTTTACTTGAAACCTGATAGAGAAATTAAAATACATATAGATAAAAATCAAGGAAATATGACTGATTTTTAGTTAAAAGGGGGGCCAGGTAAGCACATCCAAAAAATAAGTCAGGAAAATGCCTGATGGCTTCCACAATTTCTTTAGAACATTAATAATGGCAGATAAAACATACAGGTGACCAAATTTAGTTCTTGCAAGAAATTCAAAGGAAGACAGTAGTTGCATCTTTTCAGAAATAATAGATAGTTTTTGATAGACATGATTTTAGCAAGAGCTATTTTCTGTTGGTCGCCACATTGGAGGTCAACAAGCCCAGATTTCTTAATTATTTAACCAATTTAAACTTGTCATACTAGGCAATGAGGTGAAGATAACACAGTTTTTCTTAGGAATATATGTTTACAAAAGCTTCCTTTAATTCATAATTTTTGTATTTTAAAGATTTTTTCCTTAATCTTCTGCCATACATGTTTAACACTGGTTGCTCAAAGAGAAAAAAATTCATTAGTTTGACCTCCAAAATGGTGGCCAAGGAGAATAATTCGAAGGGAAAATACATCATACGAAAACTATCTATATATTCAGAGCATTTTAACTGATAACAATGTCAAATATATATCCTTTCCAGGGCCATAATAATAATACATGTACCAGTATGCATAAAAATGCGTAATGGCCAAAAATAGAGATTCTGACCCCCTGTGCTGGGCCCCAGGGGAGGATTTCATATTTGGAATGCATCATAGGAGGAAGTTGTGTTCTAATCAGTTGTTCAAATAACAAAGCTGTGTCTTTATTCTGTCTAATTTTATAGATCCTCAGATATGCAACAGGCAAAAGGGTTTCATGAAAGCAAATTTCCGGATTCCCATACCCTTCAAACTTTGGTTAGTATAGGTTCTGCTTAATAGGCAGGTACACTATCTAGGCATCAGAAGAAAGGGAAAACTCAATAGAAAATTAGAAAGGAAAAGGAAGAAGATAAAAGTTGCACCCTAAAAGAAAAAGAGAGAGAGAGAGAGAAATGAAGAAGTCTTTCGCACATACTTTTTCTTTGCCTGACCCCTGTGCCGTGACCTTGGCACTACAGGATCGATCCTTATCTTTATTGTGTAGCACATTAAACCTGAATTTTCTTGATTGGATAATTTATTGATATAGTGATTTATATTTTTTTCATGATTTTTTCTGCACCCCCCCCCCCCTTTTGGACCAACATTTAAACAATCTCCAGCCATCAAAAGGATATGTCTTGACCTGTATCAGCTGCCCTTTTAAAATAAACATAGGTAATCAGAGATTACAGAGCTCACCTCAACAAATGTTGTCTTTAAGTAAGGCAAAGTCCCACACTAAACTAATAATCTAGGAGTGTATATCCCTAGATGCAACATATATGCAATTTTGGTCTGATAGGGCTTGCAGTTACTTGGGAATAGACTTATCTGAAAACTTAAAACTAGTCACTCATTCAGAAAATGTAAGTCAAATCCAGCATTCGAAGCAAGTTTTGAGATTGTTCGTCCCTTGATGCATCATCCATGCAAGTTTGGTTCAGATAGGCCTTATAGTTACTTGGAAATGAGATCTGCTCCAAAAACTTTAATCTGGTTACTCATCCGGAAAATGTAGGTCAGATCCAGCATCCGAAGCAAGTCCAGTAGTGTACATCCTTATATGTATCATCCATGCAAGTTTGGTCAATATAGGGCTTATAGTTACTTGGAAATGACATTTGCTCCAAAAACTTTAACCTGGTCACTCATCCATAAAATATAGGTCAGATCCAGCATCTGAAGCAAGTCCAGTAGTGTGCATCCTTAGATGTATCATCCATGCAAGTTTAGTCAATATAGGGCTTATAGTTACTTGGAAATGAGATCTGCTCCAAAAACTTTAATCTGGTTACTCATCCGGAAAATGTAGGTCAGATCCAGCATCCGAAGCAAGTCCAGTAGTGTACATCCTTATATGTATCATCCATGCAAGTTTGGTCAATATAGGGCTTTTAGTTACTTGGAAATGAGATCTACTCCAAAAACCTTAACCTGGTCACTCATCTGGAAAATATAGGTCAGATCCAGCATCCAAAGCAAGTCCAGTAGTGTGCATCCTTAGATGCATCACCCATGCAAGTTTGATCAATATAGGGCTTATAGTTACTTGGAAATGAGACCTGCTCCAAAAACTTTAACCTGCTCCAAAAACTTTAACATGCTCCAAAAACATTAACCTGGTCATTCTTTAGCTGAAATTGCAGCATCTGAAACCTTGACTGGTACAATGAAACACACTAGAAGCATCCTCCATGCATCTCTGACTAATATAGGCCATAGAAGTACTTGAAAAGAAAACTGCTCCAAAAACCTTAACCTGGGACGCCGACGCCGAGGGTATTACATAAGCTCCCCCAACTTCGTTGAGGTGAGCTAAAAACTGTAGCTCTCTGGTTGAAAAAATTCAGACAGACAAACCAGAGATCTAAGCATTGATTTACAGTGCCACCCCTTTGTCACTCGCTTTGGGTACTTTTTCATGTATTATATGCATTCCCCCACATAAAATATAACATCCATTGATTTCCTTTAATCAACCAGCATGACCAGAGAACTAATATTTCTGCTGCTAGTTTTTCTCATACAACCAATACAATTAGTGAATATATAGAGGATAAATTATTATAAGTTAAGGTACATAGTGCATTATCTTATCTATATACAATATCATTTTCCCCTAAATTTAGACTGCCAGAAAACAAAGCATCCCTTTGAAACTGTAATGCAATTACCAGGTGGCTGAAGTAAAATTTTACTCAAATACTTATAAGTATACGCAATTATACACTTCCAACACATCCCGCAGTAACCATATCTTTGGTAGAATGTAACAACAATTTACTCACTTTAAATCTTAACATACGCTTAGGCTACTGCTCTTTTTCTTTGATAAAATAAAAATTATAAAGTTTTCTCCAGAGAAAAAAAAACAGGAAGTTGAATAATAAAATCCGAGTCCGATCAAAATTCAAAATTTAAATTGCAGGTGGTAATCCTAGTCCAATCCGGAGCCGGTGGCGCGAAGACGGAAACGGCGCTCCATATTTGGGGCCTCAGGACTAATTGTCTGATATGTGCGATAAATATGACTAGTATATACAGTCTCTTTCGTACGATAGAGACAGATATAACCATTTTAGTGAGGACAATTTTGTACTATTGTTGTTTTAAGCAGAGACATATAATAGATCTATTATATATGTCTCTGTTTTAAGCTTATAATATGGAGATAAAATCATCTATGATAGCTAGATTATTTGCAGGTTGTAATGTGACATTTGATTTCTTTTTAAAGAAGCAGATCTGAAAGAAATCAATCAAAAACTACTAGTGGGGAAATTTAGAAATATTGTATACAAGTGGACGACTATTTAACTCTGAGAAGGGAAGGAGTGTGCTATAGCAGATTTAGAATAAGTTATTCTGTCCGTGAAATTTTTTAACAAAAATCGTAATCTAACAAGAAAATTAGTAGTCTTACCTTGAGCAGCTGTTGGGTGGTTCTACGATTCCAGTTAAGTTACGGTATGATTTATTAAAGAAAATGTAAGGCGTACACGTATTAATAAGTCTTCATATTGCAATATTACTTGTATCATATTTACTACGAATACTTGTGACCACAATTAAACTGTTAAAGTAAGAAACTGAAGGAATCAAGTGATAAATTTGTCTCTTGTTATCTTGGAAATGTTAATCTGTCCCCTGAACTCTTCTGAAAGCATCAAAAATGAACAATCCGACTCGACAGAATTTGCCTGTCATCCAATCTGATTAAAATCAGATCTTTGTTACGCTCCGAAATTCTGATGGTCGCTGTACAGCGACCATCAGAATTTCGGAGCGTAACAAAGATCTGATTTTAATCAGATTGCCTGTCATCATATTCAGAATCATATGATTGTCCCGGCCCTGCCTACGTAAACTTTTTATTTATATCTAGTAAGAGCATGCTCTACGTATGAACAATTTCTAAAACGATGTAAGTTATTGACAAACAAGTTGATGAAACAAGAATATCAACAGTCTCGTTTAAAGTCATCATTTCGTAAGTTCTATGGTCGATACAATGACCTTGTCAGCAAATACAATCTATCATTAAGTCATATGCTGACTGACGTTTTTCATACTATTTGTTAGGTCTTTGTTTACACACTGAATTGACAATGGATTTTCCTGTTATTTACCGATCATAATAAGGAGCAAACGGCTGGTGTGACCGGTAGGCAGAGGATGCTCACTCCTCCATGGCACCTGATCCCACCTCTGATGTTTTTGGAGGTCCGTACGTGACGGTGTTTGCTCGCTCCCGATTTGTGTTGTTTTAATGGATTTTGAGCTCGAATACTGTTCATTATCTCCATATTTCACTCTTATGTATCACACTGGGTACAGGGACGTAGCTCAGTTTTGGGAAAAAAGGAAAATTGTCCAAACTCGGGGGGGGGGGGGGGGGTCAGTACCAAATTTTATTATTATTATTAAATTTTTTTATTACACTAGGACATTACCCTTATTTGAAATACTGCAACAAAAAAGGGGGAAACCTGCCTTTCAATGACCATTTTCAGTAGTAAAAAGGTTATGATTGGAACCCCTCCCCTTAATGCTACGTGCCTGGGTTATCATGTGAGGTACATAGCAGGTGACCATTGGAAGAAAAACCTTAATGATGCAGGGATCGACCGCACTGGGTCCAGGGCTGAGCCGAAGGCAGTTTGCGTTTCTCCGCAAGCATGAAGAAAAGTAAATTATTTAAAATTATGTGTTTTTTAAGAACGTGACACGACGTCTAGAACTTTTGTCCACTCATAAGCAAGAAATTAGCCTCTTTAATTTTTTTTTTTTTGATAAAAAATTCTCATTTTTTATATAGATCGATGCTTTTTCATCAGAATGGACAGCTTTGTGGATAGACACTTTTCATGTTTTGGCACTGTATTTGAGCCCATTTTGGGGGTTGGGGTGGGAGTTTTAATATATTTTGATGTATTTCCACCTCACATGAACTTCAAAATTTGAACGTAATTAGAACCCAAACTCCGGAAATATTTGTCTTGTATGTAATCTAATTCAGTGATTAAAAAAATGCAACTTAGATTCTTCCTGACCTATTTCATAAAGTTACTCTGTTCATATTTGTATAGTATGCAATGGATGTTACTATGATTGCAATTGTTTGGATCCTTTTGGAAGAAGTTCATTTTCCTTTCGTATCTCTTCAACATACTATTGTAGCGAACAGTATATAGGGAACTTATACTGCCTCGCTAGTAAGCTAGCTTTTCTAGTGATGCGGTAGAGTCTCCCTCTATTTTAGGCAAGTTAAGCAACGGCAAGCCTATATATAACCCTTGGATGGGCGACCGCTTCACGTTACACGGTAAAAGACATCCCCCCCCCCTTTTCCGTGCTTCTGTTTGTTTGAATTTCATTTCCAATGCATCAAATTCATTTGAAATAATATATTTAGACAGAAAATGACTTAATGTTGATTTACTGGGTCGAGTTAAATGCATGAAACCTGCAGAACACCATAATCAATAGACAAAAGTAACACTCTCTAAAATTATTTATGCACAAATTATTAAAAATTTAGAAAAAAAAAACGCTCCTTAAAAGAGCAAATCATGACAAGGCCAATGATCTTATACATGTATCTACACAATTTTTCTGACCATGCCAAGAAATCCCGTCCATTTTTCCACAGCGATGGAGTCAATAAAAGTGTAATTGATGCAAATCACCCATATTCCCCTAACGCTGGCGAGACAATTAACGGCAGCAGATTTGAGGGGGTGGATCCTAAGTTTTCCGTTTTCTTAGTCAAAGAAAAATAAACTTCTACCCCAGGAAGTAGCCTCCTATGCCCTGAAAAAAATAGTTCCTGTCAAAAACCTTTATTTATTTACAAAATATGTAAAATGCACTAGACACAGGTACCAAAATTGTAAAAATAGACTGGAAGGAAATTAAAAAAAAATTCAAAAGGGAAAAATAATAATTTTATATGTATGGAACTACAATTGACTAAGTTCATTTTCATTGGTCAATTACCGCTATGATACCTTAATAAGGCGCGAGACTTCCACAACAACCAAGTTCATCGTGCCCGATGTTAATTTATACTAGGAAAAAAATATTTTGATATATAAACACTGAAAAATTTGAAAGGCGTCTAATTTTTACTGAACACTTAATTAGTTCACTACAATTTATTTCACTTTCTTTTTCTTCTTCTTCTTCTTTTTTTTTTTTTTACTTTTTTAACCGTATATGATTTGCATGGAAAATCGCCCCCCCCCCTTCCCCCCTTTAAAAAAAACAACAACAGGAAAAAAGGTGCAAAGGCTTCTAAATAGTAAGTATTCTAGCTTTAATTTCAAACCAGTAAAACTTAAGATCCTTCCCTCAAAACTGCTGACATTAATTGCCTCGCACACATCTCCCTGGGGAAAAATCACAGATTAACGCTAATTCCGCTTTTATTGAGTTCGCTCTATAACTAGAATGCGTACCTTTTCTTGGCATGTGTTGTTCTCATAACTCAAAAAAATCAACATGTTATCATGCTAAGAGTTAAAATGTGAATCTTTATCGAATTACCAGCTGATCACTCTAAATATATATATTACATGTACTTGTAATTCATTTCAACTCAGTGAATGTGTCTGAGAGGGTACGGAGGCAATCAGGGACTGTCGAGAACGGGAGTCAACAAGACTAGTTTTACCGCCTGCCTATATTTAGGGGGATACGTATAATAACTACAAAACACCACAGGATACAGTATAGGGGAGTAATCACATTAAAAAGTTATTCTTATAGCTTATATTTGAAAAAAAAGTGATTTGCAAAATTATTTACCATTATGGATAATATCTTGAACAAGTTTTAGTAATAGGTAATATTAGCCCCTGAGTTGAATGATAAGATTTTATTATTTCAATATTGAATACTAGAAAAACACAAACAATACTGTTATGTACTATCCTTATAGATTTTAGATGTTCATTACGAAAAATAACTTTCACCATCAGAATTTATCAAACGTAATGTTAGAAAGAGGGGATAAGCTTTACTGAGACAAATGAATCCGTGAGCCAGGGTAACTGGGTAATTATACGTGATAAGCGGGTATTAGTCTAAACCTTTATTTTGAAAGAGCGCCTTCTTGTCATTTTGTCAAAGAAAGTTTGCCTGGTAAACCATGTTATACATTGAGTATTTCAAACGGACTTGAAGTTAAAGAAGGTAATGTAAGTACTTAATGCACATGATACAAAAAAAGACAGAGTTCTTTATTTCGCTGGGACCAATAATATGTTGGCGGTGCGACCGTTGGGGCGAGCGCAGTGTTCACTTCATTATTATGATCCGCCTCTTCAAACCGCACGAGACATTTGGAACGTCTAGACTGTGACGTCACATGACGTCGTATGTTAGCTGCATTTCCATAAACAAAGTTTAAAAAGTGCAAATATTTTAAAAAAGAACGTTTAATCTACTATCTGCATGCAATATCCATTAAATTAAGGTGAGTTTATTTTGTGTGAATTTTTAGTTGTTGTCACCGCGTGAACGAAGTTAGCAGCGAGAACAAGAAGCGATGCATTGTGGGTCAGAATTACTGCGGAAAAAAATTCTGTTGAATGAATGTGCAGTAGTCCGAATTTTCTCTTCGCCCAGGCGTTGTCGTTAGAGCTCGCAGTGACGAGCGGCGCTTCGCGCCGCTCGCTGCGCTCGCTATTATTCTCTTTAGTAGTTTAGAGAAGTGGACAGGCTTTTGCCTACATGGATGTAGGCGAAAGCCTGTCCACTTCTCTAAAGAGAATAGGACCAATATTAACGATAACACTGGCAATATAGTTCAGTTGTGCCAGCAGAGTCTATGTGTCTCTTCTTTATGCTTTCAAAAACTTGGTCGTGGTGCAATAAATTTCCTGTGTATTAAATTATTTTCTTAAGACTTTCAATGCATGGGTAGCAGAATCAAAATACAAGGTTTCTATGTCAAACCGAAAACCCATCTTCATCATAAAGACCAAGGCCAGGCACTGTGAGGAGTCAATGGTTTTCCTACAGAGTCGCAATTTTATCAATAAATTTAGTGAAAATGAAGTGAAGAGACAAGCATAAATTCTACCTGTGTTAAGTGAGAGCTTCCTAAGCTCCTGAAGCTCACTGGTAGGCTTTATGTATGTTTCTCATTTATTCACTTTTAATATATTGATAGAATTGCTTGATTCTGTGGCTTTTCCTCAAAGAATGTAGTCAAGGGAAATTACTCTTGAAGAGTATGGACTTGACTTAGCAGCAATTTGGGATATAATAGCCTCATTAGTGTGTTTGATGTAAAATCTGAAATGGGATATATTTAAAATTATAAGTACAAAAAATCAGGGTATATATACTAATGGGATAGGCAACTATCACAAGTTTCATGATATAAGTTGCAAGATTTTGTAAGACAGTTAATTTTAATATATATAGGAAAAATCTTTTAAAATCATCTTCTCAAAAACCAGGGACTGACAAACATATTTTTCAAGCACTTGCCAATGGGCAAGTGCATGGTCAAATTTCACTTGCCCTACTTCAATTTTTACTTGCCCTATCATAAACTATAAATTAAAGATAACACTTGTGACAAAATAGTTTCGATTTCATTCAGAAAAAGAAAATATATTCCCTTATTTCTTTCATTGTTGTCTACTACGAATTAATTCGTCACCAAATCAAAACACAAACTCGAATGTGTTAATTGTTTTGAATATTGGCGACATTTGAAAGCTCCTGCAAGTAAGTACTAAGTTAAGTAAGTACAATACAATCTGTGCCACTATCATATTTCAGCAATAGTCATGATTCCTTCTATTTGTCAAAAATAATTGTTTCCGTTGTTTTCCTTTTACTTAAACAGATTTGTAGTTCTTTCACTAACATTGTTATGAATGAGGTACTTAATATTAGCTTCTGCCTCACAACTGTAAAAACTTTCTCCATTTCTCCAATGCCAGTTTGTCATTTTAAATCAAATACAAATGCATGTACTTAAAAACTTACGGTAAAACTTATAATGAATTGAATAAGATACACAATGACACAATTAAACTGGTTCGCATACAAAATGTGACAAGCAAAGGAAGATAACTCTTACGACAAAATAGTTTCCATTTTGTGTAAAACTATAACATTTTTAAAAATATTTATTGATTGATTTGTTTAAATCACTTGCTCATGGACAAGTGCCTATTAAAAATTCACTTAAAATTTACTAGGCCCGGGCTTCGGGCAATGGGATTTGTCAGCCCGAGAACCACTGAGCCAATAAAGCTGAAACTTATGTGGAAGTTTTCTGAGGTAGTGTAGATTCTAAATTGTTCAAATCATGGTCCCCTAGGAAAGGATGGGGCAACAATAGGAAATCAAAGTTTTACATTGAAATATATAGGAAAAATCTTTAAAAATCTTCTCGAGAACCACTGGGCCAGTAACTAAGTGACTCAGGTGAGTATTGTGGCCCATGAGCCTCTTGTTTTATATATATGTAGGAGTGGGAATTCATTTTAAGCATCCTTTTCAGCAAAATTGAGCCAAAAGCTTGTCATCTTTTGATTAAGTCTTCTGACATATACTTGTTCTTAATTATGTTCCCTGAATATTCATCTATTATTTCCTCCATTACAGAGATTAGAATTATACATACAGTGAATAAATTATAATGAACAAAGAAAAAAAGTTATAAAGTGGAGATATATATGTACATATATAGTGAGAAAGAATGAATTACATGAAAGGTTGGAATTATTTACATATATTTTGAAAATAAGAAGGTTTTAAATAAAATAATTGGAGATGTGAAATTGAGCTACCCAAGGAGTCTGTTGTAGACTGCGCAAGAGGTCACAATATGTTTTGCATTCAGTTTCCTAAACTTGATTTCCTCCGTTTGAGTAAGGTCTGTCAGTGTTGTTTTCCTAGGAGTATTAGGAAAAGGTCATCCTCCGGAAAGCCGCTGAGTTTTGCTTCCAGGTGTATGGTAAAAGACCTGGACAACAAGTTCCACCAGTTGGAGTGCTGTGTTGTTAGTGCCTGACATGAGATGGTAGCATGCGAAAATACATCGGTAATAATGTGTCCACACAACATACAAGCTATCGGGGTCTGTAGGGGTTTGGAAGCTATGAAGTAAATTTGAGGTTTTGAATTTCACTAGATGAATTGGTGCATGGCCACATAAGAATTGGATTGGATGTACAGAAAACAGTATTAAAGCGAAAAAAGTCCGGATCGTGTTCTGTTCGTTCAATTCGTTGAAGAGTTTGGTACTTATAGACAGATGAGCGTACAATCGATTTCCAGGCGGATTTTGACGGGAATGATCCATCTGAAAGCCAGGAAGTGAAAAGTATTCAGGAAGTCTGGAATTTGATAGGTTTGGAGAAGATGTAGGACGTCAGGAATAAAGCCCATTTGGTTCTCACTTAGATGGTACAGAAAGGAGAACAGGCGAGAGGTAAAAATCTTTTTAGGAAGGAAGTCAGGGTTCATCCGGCAAAGTCTTCCAAAAAAGAGGAGATTTCTAGTATCAATTTCTGCCTTGATTGGTAGAATGTTCATTTATTGTTCGCAGATATCTGATCTGGTAAATTTTGGAAGGTTAAAGATCTGCTTGCAGATTCCATGTCGGAAGGTGTTAAGAAGTCTTACGTCTTCTTTAGTCATGTGGTTCCAGGTTTCACACCCGTAGAGAACAGATGGTAATACCACTGATCGGTATAGGTGAGCCATAGTCTTCGGGTTAACACGGGATATATCTAGATCGGACAAAGTGTAGAAGGATTTCCATCCTTTGGAGCATGCGTTAGAAATTCGAGATTTGGATTTTGTATTAGAGCTGATGGGTATACCCAAATGGTCAAATTTCACTTGCCCTACTTCAATTTTTACTTGCCCTATCATAAACTATAAATTAAAGATAACACTTATGTAGGAGTGGGAATTCATTTTAAGCATCCTTTTCAGCAAAATTGAGCCAAAAGCTTGTGATCTTTTGATTAAGTCTTCTGACATATACTTGTTCTTAATTATGTTCCCCAAAGAAAGTTTGGGAACATGTTTTTACTTTTTTTTTTTTTTTTTTATTTCTTTTCCGGTACTTTTTTAGCTCACCTCGACGAAGTCGAGATGAGCTTATGCTATACCCCCGGCGTTGGCGTCGGCGTTAGCGTCGGCGTCCCGGTTAAAGTTTTAGGAGCAAGTCCCATTCCCAAGTTACTATAAGCCCTACCTGGACCAAACTTGCATGGATGATGCATCTAGAATGGACACTGCCACACTTGCTTCGGATGCTGGATCTGACCTAGATTTTCCAGATGAGTGACCAGGTTAAAGTTTTTGGAGCAGGTCCATTCCCAAGGAACTATACGCCCCACCTGAACCAAACTTGTATGGATGATGCATCTAGGGATGGACACTACCACACTTGCTTCGGATGCTGGATCTGACCTAGATTTTCCAGATGAGTGACCAGGTTAAAGTTTTTGGAGCAGATCCATTCCCAAGTAACTATAAGCCCTACCTGGACCAAACTTGCATGGATGATGCATCTAGGGATGGACACTACCACACTTGCTTCGGATGCTGGATCTGACCTATATTTTTTAGATGAGTGACCAGGTTAAAGTTTTTGGAGCAGGTCCATTCCCAAGTAACTATACGCCCTACCTGGACCAAACTTGCATGGATGATGCATCTAGGGATGGACACTACCACACTTGCTTCGGATGCTGGATCTGACCTAGATTTTCCAGATGAGTGACCAGGTTAAAGTTTTTGGAGCAGATCCATTCCCAAGTAACTATAAGCCCTACCTGGACCAAACTTGCATGGATGATGCATCTAGGGATGGACACTACCACACTTGCTTCGGATGCTGGATCTGACCTAGATTTTCCAGATGAGTGACCAGGTTAAAGTTTTTGGAGCAGGTCCATTCCCAAGTAACTATAAACCCTACCTGAACCAAACTTGCATGGATGATGCATCTAGGGATGAACACTACACACTTGCTTCGGATGCTGAATCTGACCTAGATTTTCCAGATGAGTGACCAGGTTAAAGTTTTTGGAGCAGATCCATTCCCAAGTAACTATAAGCCCTACCTGGACCAAACTTGCATGGATGATGCATCTAGAATGGACACTGCCACACTTGCTTCGGATGCTGGATCTGACCTAGATTTTCCAGATGAGTGACCAGGTTAAAGTTTTTGGAGCAGGTCCATTCCCAAGGAACTATACGCCCTACCTGGACCAAACTTGCATGGATGATGCATCTAGGGATGGACACTACCACACTTGCTTCGGATGCTGGATCTGACCTAGATTTTCCAGATGAGTGACCAGGTTAAAGTTTTTGGAGCAGGTCCATTCCCAAGTAACTATACGCCCTACCTGGACCAAACTTGCATGGATGATGCATCTAGGGATGGACACTACCACACTTGCTTCGGATGCTGGATCTGACCTAGATTTTCCAGATGAGTGACCAGGTTAAAGTTTTTGGAGCAGATCCATTCCCAAGTAACTATAAGCCCTACCTGGACCAAACTTGCATGGATGATGCATCTAGGGATGGACACTACCACACTTGCTTCGGATGCTGGATCTGACCTAGATTTTCCAGATGAGTGACCAGGTTAAAGTTTTTGGAGCAGGTCCATTCCCAAGTAACTATAAACCCTACCTGAACCAAACTTGCATGGATGATGCATCTAGGGATGAACACTACACACTTGCTTCGGATGCTGAATCTGACCTAGATTTTCCAGATGAGTGACCAGGTTAAAGTTTTTGGAGCAGATCCATTCCCAAGTAACTATAAGCCCTACCTGGACCAAACTTGCATGGATGATGCATCTAGAATGGACACTGCCACACTTGCTTCGGATGCTGGATCTGACCTAGATTTTCCAGATGAGTGACCAGGTTAAAGTTTTTGGAGCAGGTCCATTCCCAAGGAACTATACGCCCTACCTGGACCAAACTTGCATGGATGATGCATCTAGGGATGGACACTACCACACTTGCTTCGGATGCTGGATCTGACCTAGATTTTCCAGATGAGTGACCAGGTTAAAGTTTTTGGAGCAGGTCCATTCCCAAGTAACTATACGCCCTACCTGGACCAAACTTGCATGGATGATGCATCTAGGGATGGACACTACCACACTTGCTTCGGATGCTGGATCTGACCTAGATTTTCCAGATGAGTGACCAGGTTAAAGTTTTTGGAGCAGATCCTTTCCCAAGTAACTATAAGCCCTACCTGAACCAAACTTGCATGGATGATGCATATAGGGATGGACACTACCACACTTGCTTCGGATGCTGGATCTGACCTAGATTTTCCAGATGAGTGACCAGGTTAAAGTTTTTGGAGCAGGTCCATTCCCAAGTAACTATACGCCCTACCTGGACCAAACTTGCATGGATGATGCATATAGGGATGGACACTACCACACTTGCTTCGGATGCTGGATCTGACCTAGATTTTCCAGATGAGTGACCAGGTTAAAGTTTTTGGAGCAGGTCCATTCCCAAGTAACTATAAGCCCTACCTGAACCAAACTTGCATGGATGATGCATCTAGGGATGGACACTACCACACTTGCTTCGGATGCTGAATCTGACCTAGATTTTCCAGATGAGTGACCAGGTTAAAGTTTTTGGAGCAGATCCTTTCCCAAGTAACTATAAGCCCTACCTGAACCAAACTTGCATGGATGATGCATATAGGGATGGACACTACCACACTTGCTTCGGATGCTGAATCTGACCTAGATTTTCCAGATGAGTGACCAGGTTAAAGTTTTTGGAGCAGGTCCATTCCCAAGTAACTATACGCCCTACCTGGACCAAACTTGCATGGATGATGCATCTAGGGATGAACACTACACACTTGCTTCGGATGCTGAATCTGACCTAGATTTTCTAGATGAGTGACCAGGTTAAAGTTTTTTGAGCAGGTCTATTTCCAAGTAATTATTAGTCCTTCTTAAACTAAACTTGTATAGATATTGATTTTGGGATGTACACTAACTAGAAAAAATATGATGTGAGATTTGCCTTACTTATAGATAACCTTCGTCGAGGTGAGCTTCGTAATCTTTGATTACCTATGTTTGTGCTTTGAAACTACTCATCCAATTTAGAAGAAACTTTTTTTGAGTTAACAGTCATGTTGTTAAGATTTGTTGAACAAAGGTCATTGCACATGCGTGCACATGCTATGAGCAAAATGACTGATATCCTTTGAACCTCAGTATACATGGTATATAAATTATAATTATTATAAACATATATTAGTAGTGTAGACAAGATGATGTGGTTGGCTCAGCAAAAAACGTGCATGTACGTGCACTTTGCTCTGATTGGCCGACACAAAAATACATTGAAATTGAAATTGTAGCCAATTATGAGGTTCTTCAATATGATACATGTAGGTAATTTCTTGAAAACAGGTGCATGCACATGTGTTGCAATTTGATTGGCTGAAACTTAAAATGGTTGTAACTTTCTTTCTTAGTTTTGAACACTCAGGACAAGTATATAATACATAAAAAGTAGATAAGTATAGTGCATCCTTACATTATGTTACTATCAAATCCGAATGCAAACACATGCATACATTTGCTGAATTGTTCTGATTGGCTTATACTTAAATAGTTATATTTCTTTATTTTTCAATGAAATTCTTTGATATTTAACACATAGGTATATTGTGAGATACTATAAGAAAATATATGTGAAAGTATAGAAAAGTCATGCAAGCACATGCACTGAAATTTGATTGGCTAATACCTGTACGGTAATATCAGAGTAGTTTTCCAACAAAATACTTGGGAAAATAAAATGTAAAACTATAAAACAAAAGTATTGCCTATTGAAGCTTGTAGGGAATGGGGGACGAAAGGGGATTAGGAAGCCATTAGGGGAATATCTGTAAGGTGTTATAACAGTATTTCAGTTGAGGTTCACTTCAAAACATGGCTGACACAAAATAATTCCTGAATCTCCCCTCCTGATTAGGGCATTTTGGCACGAAACTGGAGCTGAATTTTTTATGAGATGAAAAACTATATGTAAACTTCCTGTATTGACCAGATTCATTATAATTGAAGGGCGTGCTGATTTTTCTATGTACTGTATTTGAGTGGGGAGTGAATTTTCAAGCACCTGCTCAACTTCAACCAAAACAAACTTGCGTGCCTTGCTGGAATGCTATATATATACTAAAATCTTTATAAAGAATTGTTTTACAAGATCTGAAAAGGAAACCTCTTAAAATTTTGTTTTAAATTAAGACCATCTACTCAAAGTTGTGCATTTTTGGTAAGAATGTATAGCAAAATTTAATACTGTTGTGCAGTCTGTAATATTCTCTTTAGAGAAGTAGACAGGCTTTTGCCTACATCCATGTAGGTGAAAGCCTGTCTACTTCTCTAAAGAGAATACAGTCTGTAACAGTTCCTGTTTACAATTTGGCTTGGTGTAAAATGCAGAGGATGGGGGCTCCAAAATGGAGTTTCAAATAGTGCAAGGGGTGGAGCCTCTTATGTCGGTTTCAACACATTTGCCTATTTTATCTTTCATTCAGTTTGATACCCTGAAACCTAATTAAATATGTCAAGACTTCATGAGTAAATGTGGGATTGCAACATGGGGACCAAATCTTACCGATGTTTAGATGTTTCCCTTGCACTCAGTATCTGTATCTATCAAAATTTAAATCAAAAGCAGAGGATTTATGCCCCCCTTTGTTTAATATGATGTCTAAAGGTCATTTATTGGATTGAATCTCATTTTGTTGTTTCTCGATCATTTCAAAATTAAATGACAACATTGCACCAAAGGATAATCTGTTTCATTCAGTCTCTCTTAAAAATTTAATTCAATAGCAAAGTTGTTCCCCTTTTTGACATGTGAAGGTCATAAATTGTTTCACTGTTTCCTAGCTGTTTGTCATTAACATACTTCGTAAGGTATTGTCAAATGGTCTACACAAAATTGAGTTTTGGCATAAACTAGATTAATTCAGTCAACTTCAAAGAAATTATCTTTTAATTGTTTGGAAAATGTGGCATTCTAACAAGTTCTCATGGAAAATTAGAAATTGAGTTGACAGATTTAATTAAAGCAATAGTGCTAAAATTGCAGCAAGATTCTCCACCCCTTGCATCATCTTACTCAAGAGACTCCACCCCTTACACTCTGTGACACTCCATTTTGGAGACTTCATCCTCAGCATTTTATACCAAGCCTAGCTTACTGGGCCTATAGTTATATTTTATTAATTTTCACCTAGCTATTAATCACTCTCTCTGGCACATAATATCACTTCTACTATGAAACTGACTTGACCATTGTCAACCAAACTTGGTGGAAGCATTCCTGGATAATTTAGATAAGGAGCCATTTTCTTTTACAAGGAGGGTTGGGGTGGGTTATTATTAAATTAAATGGAGTGGGATCATATAGAAATAACATTATCAATCTGTTTATCATTAAAATCTTTTCTCATGCTCTCCAATAAACAAAGAGAGAGAGATGAAGATATAATTCATTACCTGGCATACTTTTCACACTGGCTTCCTTAATTATAGCTGATAACACAAGCATAAGGAATAGTGAGGTCAGTTATAAATCTGTGAAACTTTCCAAAGTGTGGGAAAAGACAAGAAGGTAAATCTCAAAACCTGATAGAACATTAGGGAAAAAAGTATATAGACAATAGTTTGTTTCAATTTGAAATGAAAGATAAAATTTTAAGCTGTTGAGGCAGAATGCTATTGCCTATCCCTCCAATGGGAATTTGATGGAAACCCTCATATTAATTACTCTTGTCAAGTGCATCTACTTTGTAGTGATAGGAATCCCCACCCCATTAAATTACCAAACAATTTATTTAAACATTGTTCCATCAACACTTTCAATTGCACTCTAAATTAATATATTATAGTCACTGATGGAGAAATGCTGTGTTTCTGCTTGATGACAGGTTCCCTGTATCTGACTCCCTAATTACTCTCTCGTGCCTCTAACTGTGCTGGCCATGTTGGCTCAGGTTTCCCTCATGCAGTAACAGCTTGACACATTGTTGGGGGGTTTTGTGAGAGAGGAATTAGCATGGCAGAACAGAGAACTTGTGTGATGGTAAGCAAAAATTCAAAATGTATTTCTTTTAGTCTACTGATGTTAGTATTAAAGATAAAGGACAAATTCAATCATTTTGGAGTACATGTCATGTTTTTGGATGATAGATAAATTTATAAACATTTACATGTATAAATATATAAGTGATCATAATCTTTGGCTTGCAGTTGAATACTGTGTAATATATAGATCAGTTTTGAATATGAGATTTTGCTTTGCCATCTATAGATATCCATAACTACAGAAACTGATCTGTAGATTGAATTGTGTGTACATATGAACAGAATCAGGCTGAATGTTTTGAATGATGTGGATATCCTGCTGGGATACCCTCTAGACTTAGATAGTGTCAGACTTTTAGAGATAAGGGCTACATGGGAGAACAAGGTTCACAAAGAGCCTAAAAGAGTTAGGTTCACTTTATCCATAAAATGTCCCTGCCATATACCAACTAATTGGCCAAGTCCCAATGTCCCATTTCAAACATCAATATAAAGTAAGTCTTAGTACTTTCATTTCCTATTAAAAAATTTTCTCTGATGGTCAAGCTTTTGAAAAACAGGCTTTGTGAAATGCAAAGTTCTTGAATTTTGAAGAAAATGGATGTATTTGAGTACCTTCAGAAAAGATTAAAATATGATCCCACCCCTTGATCCAAAAAAGAAAACATGGATTATATTCTGCTGAAGCAGTTCTTTTATTATGTAATTGAACATTTGGATCAGAGATTGGGGGCTACAAAAAATATTAGAAAACAGCTTAAATTTTTGGCCATTTTTGAAGAATATTTCAGTATTTGAGGATATTGACCCAATTCATGATGTCATGATAAATGGACTAGCGAGAAATTACGCCATTTTTTAATAGATATGCAGTCACCAAGGGTCCAAGTGAAATTTAATGTATTTTCAAATAAACTGAGCATTTCTGATTTTTCAGAAATTCACAGGGCCAAAAAAGGCTGTAAGTGAACCTTGTTCTTTCCAAAAAATTAAAACTTGTCAATGATAATTTTAATGGAAAAGGCATTAAATGTTAGTTGGACTCATGATGACTACAATGAACATATAAATAGTGACATGCATTATTTTTATACCCCCCGCAAACGAAGTTTGGGGGGGGGGGGTATATTGGAATCAGCATGTCCGTCTGTCTGTAGACAAGGTTTTGTCCGGACCATTTCTTTGAAACTGTTGCTAGGATTTGTCTGAAAATTTGTACACTTATTATTCACCATATGAAGGTGTGCACCTGGTATTTTCTCCATGATTGGATAATTATTTTGCATTTTACAGGTGTGTTTTTTTTCATTTTTATTACTTGGTTTTGTCTGGATCTGTTCCCAGAGACTATTGCATAGATTTGTATGAAAATTTGTACACTTACTATGTACCATATGAAGATGTGCACCTGGTATTTTCAACATTATTTGATAATTTTTCAGCATTTTACAGGTGTTTTTTTTTTTTTTCATTTTTATTGACTTAGTCATTTCGGGTTCATGTCTAAGGTTTGAGACATAGAATCACAAAAATGTGAACTACAGCTTAAAACTACTCATTAGAACTAAAAAAAAAATCACAAAGTATTAAAAACAGTTTTTACATTACACAGTAGATAGTGTAAATCCATTTGTCCCTTGGGAGTAATGAGTGGACATGCATCCAGTTAAAGATTAATTAATGAGTTCAGTGTGGGAAGCTGTTAGGGCATCTCTGATCAAGCAGGTCTTATCTATATCTCCTGGGAATTGGGCAGAAAGAAATAAAGATCTCTGTTGTCTAAGTCTCTTAATTGTAATTTATGTCTGTCAAAATACATAGTTACTGGAACAGCCTTTTATTTTTAAAATGAGTTTGATAGAAAGGTATTAAGATCAATTTGATTTTGTATAATTAACTATGATGTTTTTTTTTTCAACAATTTGCAGAGTGTCATGTCTCACAAAGATGACAGATAGTTGCAAACTATTTTTTCAGTGTAATAAAAAACACATCTTCGCTAGCCAAGGGTTCCTGATACGCTACTCTCCTCATAAACCCTTGGCATACGGTGCTGACAAAAGACGGGATTGTTTTCGTCACGTGATCATGCTTCTTACCAGGTACGCACAGATTGCGTCATCGACAGAAATAAAAAGCGTATGTAAAAATATAATGTTTTTGAAGAATAATTAACAAGAAGGTATTGAGTTATGTTAATTTGTTATTTAAACATGTTAAAATGCAAATCTACATCTTCAGTATAGACTCTTAATCACATATTTTGCATGTAGCTTAAGATATTGGGTGACACCATATAGCTATTCATAGAATGACATGTTATCTTATGGATCGTTGTTTACTTGCGTTTTTCATTCCGATATTAAAGAGTCAAGATATATCCCGAACGCAAATATCGTCATTTACAAAAAACAATTGCTGATTGGTCGAATGATGTCGATCAGCTCCAATCACAGCTTGAGAAAAAAATCCCAACTTTTTTAACACCGTATGCCAAGGGCTTATGAGGAGAGTAGCGTATCATAAACCCTTGGCTAGCGAAGATGTAAAAAACACTGTAATTATTAGTATTGATGTTTTATTAGGCTGCACCTTAGTTTCATTCATTAAAAAAAATATAATGAGTAATTAAATTTTCGCTCTAAATGTTTAAGCAAATTGTGAACACCTCTCACATCTAGAAAACATTAGTGATTTGGTACCTTCTCTGAAAAACCCAGCGGGGGGAATTTGTCCCTTTTGGACAGTTCTAGTTCAGCTTGTTAATGTATCATTAATGCTTTAGGAAAATTTCTACCTATAGAGCAAAATTTGAAGCTGTTTTTCAATATTTTGAATAGAATACAATCTATATGATCCAAAATTTTTAAGATTATAGTGATGGAATTGTTAGTAAATTTTATTACACATATATTCTATTTTTAGGATCCAGAGATGTACTAATATTGAAAACTGTTGAATGTATTCCAATATACCAGTTTTCTGTAAAATTCAAGATTTTTGTGATGTCATGAAACTTATTCTCCATTAGACTTTTCCAGGGATGTTTTCAATAGGAAATAAAAGCATGAAGTCTCTAAAGTTTAAAATTTGACATAGGTGACAAATGATTAATTGTCACAAACAGGGACATTTTACTCTCCAAGTGAAGCTAGCTCTTTACATTCTCACTGACAGTGCTATTCTACAAGTACTTGGCAAATAATTTTATCATGGTACATTCCACCAGAAAATGGCACAATCATTATTACATACAGTGCATATGCAAATTTTGATATTGCTTAAATGCTTCCATTTTTTAGCTCACCTGAGCCAAAGGCTCAAGTAAGTTTTTTGGTCAATATTTGTTGTCTGTCATTATCGCAATCATCTTTGTCTTGAAATTTTCATGTTTTCATCTTTTTCTCCAGAACCACAAAGACAATTTCAACCAATCTTGGCACAAAGCTTATCTGGGTGAAGTGAATTCAGATTTGTTCAATTGTAGGGCCAAACCCTCTGTCAAGTGAAGATTTAAATTTGAATACATGTACTTTCTTTTATAGTGTATATTCAATTTTTTTCAAGTCATGCCCCCTGGGGGTAGGATGGGGCCAAATATGGGCAAAAGTTTTACATAGAATAGGAAATATCTTTAAAATTCTTCTCAAAAACAACAGGGGTCACAGTTAGACATATAACTATAACTATAATTGTTGACCTTTTGCACTTGATGAGACTGATCGTTCATACTTCACATGTACATAACATGTGACAAGACCTTTCTTGATGTACTATGATTTATGATGTTAAACCTCTTTTTAAATATGACAAAGATATGATAATAGATAGACAAAACAGTAAAAATATTCCACAGACAAAAAAGTTAAAATGTTCCACATATCATTGCACCAAAACCAAAAATACCCTGAAAATGGGGACCACAATTTGCTGA
Organism: Saccostrea echinata; assembly: GCF_033153115.1. NCBI lineage: Eukaryota > Metazoa > Mollusca > Bivalvia > Ostreida > Ostreidae > Saccostrea > Saccostrea echinata. The sequence goes on along the minus strand of NW_026889758.1, from coordinate 32,064,636 downwards.
TTTTTTTTTTTTGGGGGGGGGGGTCTCTGGTCCTGATATTTTTTCCCCTAAATAAGTAAGCAGATTTACTGTTGATCTCTCAACCTCTCGATCTCTCAAAACCCTTGATTCCTCAGTCAAAATGCAGTCCCACTAAGCATAATGTAATTTACCTTCAATTCCTCGAAGTGGCGAAATGTGCACAAGTGTTACATAATTAACACCTTACCTGAACATTCATTTGACGCAGGACCCAACGGGATGCTTATTCAGATTATGTACACTTTACTACAAGGTGATAAAAGATCGATACAAATGTAATTGATCATATTGTTGCCTGTCTGCTCTTAAAATAATAAAGTAGACTTTCTTACGATAATTTGGAGATGCAGTGAAAAGTAGAAATTGATAATGAGACGAGACACTAATTTTAAGTCACATGTTATATGAATAATAAAAATGCAAACTACGGTATGCATTGCAGCAATATGACAATTTTTACAAATACTTACAGAACTTTGTTCAATGTTGATATGAACAGATGTAAATAATCTATGCTATAATGCTAGAAATTGTAACATGTAATGAATGTGTAGTATGATGTTCATCTAAATATGATGACAAAATATAATTTTTTGCTTTACTCAGTTTTTTTTAAAAAAGCAGATGCGTAGATTCACTAGAAAAATACAAAGAAGTATCGTTGTTAAAGGGTCCCGTTGTTAAGGCATGTGTATGATTAGCACTGGAAATGATTAAAAACAAGAGGCACAGGGGCCACATCGCTCACCTGAGCACTCTGACTAGGAAAAAGCAGAGATCAGTCTTGAAAAGTTCTGATATAAAAGTGGTTCGAGAGGGGGGGGGGGGGGGATTTGAACTTGAATCTATACTTCAAAGGGATGCTTTTAAATGGCTATGCTGTTCTTAAGAAGACAATTTTTATTGATATATCATTTGTATTCCTTTGTATAACTATGATCCCCTGTTATGACCCCTCTATTCTCCTGGGGGGTCATGATTTGAACAAAATTTGAATCTACATTACCCGAGGATGCTTGCATTTAAATATGACTAATTATGGCTTTGCTGTTCTTCAGAAGAAGATTTTAAAAGGCTTGCTTTTTCCTATGTAAAACTTTGATTGCCCATTGTGGCCCCACCCTACTCCTGGGGGGGGGGGGGGGTGTCATGATTTAAACAAACTTGAATCTACACTACCTGAGGATGCACCCATAAAAAAAACCAATCATGGCTTTGCTGTTCTTGAGAAGAAAATTTTTGCAAACTTTTCCTATATTATTTTATGTGGCCCCACCTTACCCCCAGGGGTCATGATTGGAACAAACTTAAACCTACCCTACTTGAGGATGCTTCCATGTAAATATGACCAATCATGGCTTTGTTGTTCTTGAGAAGATTTTTACAGATTTTTCCTATGTATTCTTATTCAAAACTTTGATCGCCCATTGTGGCCCCACCCTACCCCTGGGGGTCATGATTTGAACAAACTTGAATCTACACTACCTGAGGATGCTTCCATGTAAATATGACCAATCATGGCTTTGCTGTTCTTGAGAAGAAGATTTTTAAAGAGTTTTCCTATATATTCCTATGTAAAACTTTGATCGCCCATTGTGGCCCCACCCTACCCCTGGGGGGTCATGATTTGAACAAACTTGAACCTACACTACCTGAGGATGCTTCCATATAAGTTTCATATTTTCAAGCACAGTGGTTCTTGAGAAGAAGATTTTTAAATGATGCCATTAATTTTTCATGAATTCATGATTATCTCCCCTTGGAAGAAGGCTTGGCCCTTCATTTGAACAAACTTGAATCCCCTTTACCCAAGGATACTTTGTGGCAAGTTTGGTTGAAATTGGCCCAGTGGTTCTTGAGAAGAAGCTGAAAATGTGAAAAGTTTACGACGACGACGACAGACAACGGACAAATTTTGATCAGAAAAGCTCACTTGAGCCTTCGGCTCAGGTGAGCTAATAATTACACCCAGTTAGACTAATATTACAACCTGTCAACCAATCCGGAAAATTCTGTACTCTTGAAAACTTGATCTCTCACTATTCCTCGGTCCCGCGGACTTCGAGGTATCAAGAGTTACGTTAGATAAATATTTGTGAGGAATTTTTAAGTCCATCATATTTAAAATATATATTTTTATGAAATGAATGTAAGATTTATGGCTGATATGATATTTTAGTTTTTTTTTAAAAAAAGAATTCCACCTTTATTGTAGAGTGAAGCAGGACTTCCTACACCTTTAGAGGATCTCTATCAGTATGTATTTGGTCATGATATAGATGAGGACAACATGGCAACCAACCCAGAAGTCTGGGACAGTGGGTTACAGCCTATCAGAAACATCCAGAGTGGTGGTCAAGAAACGTGGACTAGTTCAAGTTCTGTAGGTCAATCACATGGACAAACAACACCAATATCTTTCAGTCAAGAGATAGGCACTATAGGTAAGACTATATCACATAATGGATCCTAATAAAATTATAGGCATTACAGTAAATGAATTATTGTAATATATATTTGGGTGATGCAGTTATAACTTAGGTGATTGATTTGCATTGATCAATAAGTAATGTTTTTTTTAATTGCAGGCACAATAACAAATGGACCTGCACAACAACAGTCAAATCAGTTTATGCCAGGAAGCATCCAGCAGACACCTTCTCCAAGCATTTACCCAACATATCAGCAGTACACAGCCACTTACCAAAGGTCAGTGAGAGTAGCAGATCAACAGAACCAGTTTAATGGCACACCTTTGACACCAGCATCAAGTACCAACCAATATAGGAACCCCTCTGCTTACACAACACTTGCCAGTGCTGGAGTTACTCTTGGAACTTCCATCAATCAGAATGCCCCTTTGGGTAGATCTTTGGCACATCAGCCTGGCCAACAGCCATATTATTCACAAGATATGGGAATTTTTCAAGTACCTCGGCCAAATCAAAGAGTACCAATGTCACATACTGACAGTTCTCAGAGAATAGGGTCCAGATCTAATGGGACTCAGTCGCAGTCAGAAATGTTTAGAAACTTCTCAGTACCTCCTCAACAGAGCTTTTCAACACAAGGTTACACCAGAGTCAGAAACCAAGTAGGGACCACCTACACTCAAGGCAAGTAGAAATGTTACTTGGTACTGGATTGAAAATATTTACAGAATCTTCAACCAAAGTCAAAAATACTGCCATACTTTTTAAAATACTCTATAGGGTCTGTGATGTCATTGATAGATAGTGAAAATTGTTGGCTATTTATATAAGTAAGACAGTTGCAAGGTTTTACTATGTGATTAGGAGAAAATATGTACTTTCAAATACTGTATAGAGGGAAATTTTCGCCCCCGTTTTATTTTCGCCCCTTCTGCCTTACTCACAGGTGGGCGAATTTAAAACGGGGTTGAATTCAAAAAATACAGTATAATTTCTTAAACAGAATTGTGATTGGGCAAATTTAATTTGCAAAATTGTTTGCAAGTGTGAAAGGGTGAAAATAACACTGTATACAGTAATCATGTCAGAAACGTTAATGCTATTTTTATGTTTATTCAGAAATATATGGCACAATTCTGTAATTCTGAAAAAAATAGTTATCAGTGTTTTATGCAGTGATATTCAGTCGAAATCAGTGTTTATGTAACTTGTGTATTTTGTAGGACACTAAGACAATGTAACATACATATACATTAACATATTGTTCAATAATTCATGCAGAACGATTGCTTTGTACTTGCAGGGAATAATTATTTGAGAGGTCATGTTACAAACCAAATGATGAGACAATATTCCATGCCAAATGTAAATGGACCAAGGCTACCAAATCGGTACCATCCACCACAAAATTTACAACAATTTGATCCACCCCAAAGAAACATCACTCCTCAACATAATGCACCACCATTGAGTAGGCCTCAAATGCACCCAGCTTTTAGACCTCAACCAAGCATCCAACAGATGGTGAATCCCATACATTCACCGACAATGACCGAGCAACTTCAGTCTTCCCCAGAATGGCAATCATTTCAACAGAAGTCAACAACTTTGTCAGCAGTTATTCCACAGGGTCCAAAGATTGGATTCTTTCTCCACTGTCGCCAATTGTACGAACATTACCTGAAGAATTTCTCAGTATTAAATCCTGGAGGTCAGCCATCTGCATTTTCTGAATTTTGTGATGCTTATCTCAAACGTCAGGAGGAAATTGGGATATTTAAAGATTTTCCTCCCTTGATGAATACATCAGATATTCAAGTGAATGAACCTTCAGACAAGTCAGTGTTGGGACAATGGTACAGACTCCCAGAAGACAGGCAGGAACAGGTTAGTTGTTTAAGATCAGTAAACGGATCTGATTCAGCAGAAATGAATATGAACACAGTTGTTCAATCAGTCACGTCTTACAATAATGAAATACAAGTCAGTCAACAAAGTGAAGTCCAAGCAACCTCTGCCGATCCTAGTGATAAACTTGAAGCCTCTGACCATCAGGAATACATCATCAGTCCTATTGAAAATGACTCACAGTCTTTTAAAATAGAATTGAATGAAAACTGGGAAAGTGAACAAACTGTCAGTCCTGAAAGAGAGCAAGATGACTCTGAGGTTACACTCTCATCTGATGAAATAGATAATGGCCAAAAAGATAGGCATCAGTACATGATGGTTAAATTACCATTTCATCCCCCCTCCAAGACGAAACAAAAGAAGAAAAGTTCAATGTCTGCCAATCAGAAAGTTATATTGTCAAATAAAGGTATCAAGAAACTGTCTGATGTCCTCAGTAAGGTGATGGTGAACATTAAACAAACATTAGACCCCACACCAGATATCATAACTTCTACAGCCGAGTCTATTTTAAACACAGAAACTTCAGTAATGGAAACAGAACCAACACCTATTGATCATGCCAGAACTCCAGTGCTTACTGAGATATCCACAGTTGAAAATAATTCATCAGAAAAAAATGAGTATATCAGTGAGGAAAAAGAGCAAAGTACTTCTCTGAAGAAGCAGGAAGATGATACCGGTGCCATCAAAAGGAAGCGATTCCCAACTGATGTGGATCAAGAAAGTACAACACAAGATTTAAATGTTCATCCGTCCAAAAAACTCTGTAAGGAGTCTGATCAGAGGAACCAAGATTTCGCCCAGTCTCCCAAAGACAACATGATCTCAGAGGTAAAATCTGCAGACAGTGAGACAGTGAAGAAGAAAGCTCAGAAGGATCCTCAACAACATCAGCAACCCATGTTGGAAGATAAGAATGTGTGTCATACAAATGAGGAAACTGAGAAAGAGGTGTACTCAGACTCTAATCTGGCATCCACTCAGAATCAAAAAGTACCTCCACCAGAAACAACTTGTATACTTGTTGAAGCACGTTCACGTTTCCCAATAAAGTTCCATGGGGAAAAAGTTTTGTGCATAAATTGTGAGGATGGACCACACCTGTTAATGCGAGAAATTTTGAAGAAAAACTTTGTATCTCTGGCACAAGCCAAAGCTGGTAAAGACATTCCTGCTAAAAATTTGCACTATAAATATTTTACAGATGTATTTTTGGCCAAAGAACGTGACCTGAACATTCGCTATAAAGAATTGCCAGAGGAGAGGAGAGTTGAGGTTAAAGAATACATGATAAAGTCAGAAATTCTTACAAGAACAACAAAAGGAAACCACATTGGAATTATCCATGTTAGTGATGCTCACAGGCTGTATCAGTATTTTTTTGGACTGAAAAATTGTGGACCTGACTGTATTCAGTTGTACCCCAGCACTGATAATACCAATGCGACATCAGAGAAGTCAAGAAAATGTTCTCTGGATGGAGGAACAGGAAAGGCTGTTGAAGTCACAGTTGTTGAAATAGATAGTCCTAAAAGGAAAACTAACTCATCCACTGAATATGAAAGTGATGCTACAATTCCATATGCTGAGGAGAGTGATGAGGATAATGATGATGATGTTATTCTGCTAGATGTTTTCAGTTCTACAGATTCACAAGATGGAGTGACAACAAATGAAGAGATGAAGACGAAGCAGCTTAGTACTGGAGAAAGTAATCAGGATGATATCATAGACAAAGAAATAAAGACAGAACAGCAAATAGAGGAAGGCAGTCAGGATGTTTTCTTAAAGGAGGTAGTTCAGCCTGTTAAAATAGTACAGGTAGACACAACTGAAGAAGGTAGTCAAGAAGTTGAAGATGAAATGTGTAGTGAGAAAATCCAAGGAGACAGTATTGATCTAGAAAAGGGCATTAATAATGATATAGACAATATAGATGAGAGTGAAAATAATGAATGTGAGGTATTACTGAGGGGAGGTATTGCCCCTTTGTATGGAGCACATTTCAGGTTTCTTGTCATTGATGGATTAAAGTTTTATCCTTTTGCTGACTTGTGTAAAAGATTTGATGTTCAAGATCTTACTGAGTGTATGAGGAGGAGAAAGGACAATAAGTACAGGGCATTTAGATGTGAACAGATAGAGGCAGATTTCTTCAATCGATTGGAGCCTTCATTGCCAGAGATGACAGAGAATGCAACTCTCCTTGAGGAAGAGATTCTGTTTGATATTGTCAAACAGATAGAACCTGAAAAGCAAGATCAAGTTGGTCAAACTGAGCATGAACCTGAGAGGAGTGATCAACTTGAAAAAGTGTCATCTATTGAGAGAACAAATATCATGCCAAAGAACCCAGACCATTTAGAGGTTACTGATCAAAACATGTCACCTTCAATTAAATTTCAACAAAATGGACAAAAAACTAATTCCATCACAGAAGACTCAGCAGAGAAGGTGCCAAGTGCTGAAGAGAGATCTCCAACAGGTGAGACAGTGAGTCACCACAAGAGTAATGCAGAAGAAATCATGCTAGAGGAAAGGAGAAGTCCTGCTCAACCCGGTACCCCTATCCAGAGTAAGAAGATGTCAAACAATGTGGATCTGTGTCAAACAAATGAGGTCTCCAGCACTGTACAGACACCCATTTCTGAGAAGAGACAGGCACAGAGAAATTTGGACGAAGACTTCACAACAACCGAAGATCAGCATAAAAATGGTATGTACTTAATATAATCGTAAGTTCTTTTGGGTGAGGGAAGTTTTATAAAGAAACTGATTATCATCTTCAATTTATTTTTTAGTTGTGGAAAGCAGTTCTTCTGAGTTGGATTGCTTCAGTATGTTGCTGAATTCCTTGGCAAACAACAATAACAACAGCCAAAACACTCTTTTGGACCCTAATACCATGCATGATGTCCAAGCTGCCCTGTCCAGTATACCCCCGACAGCAGATGATGCACAGATTGAGCAAACTCTCCAAAGGTTCTTTAGTAAGTCAAACAAATACACAATACCTGATTTGAATCTATTTACAGAGGTCTTCTCAGAGTTCCTGAAACTAGTCAGACTTTATGCAAAACATTAATGTTTTGCATAAAATAAACACATGGACAAAAAAAGTAATAAAAAACAGTAAAATATTGTTCATGCTAATTTATTCCCTTTACCTTTCTATTTCCTACACAGTTTCTCTAAAGGCCCTGTCACACCAAGCTGCGTCCACACGGAGTCATTACGGCGTTGTAAAAATGTTAAAATCGCAGTGGAATCGCAGGGAAATTGCACAAATTTCTGTAAAATTTTTACAATGTGAAGATGTCACGGCGTCCCTACGGCGACCCACGCGTTTCTACGGCGTTCTCGCGGCGTGCTACTGCGTTCCCAACGGAGATCTCTTCGCGATTGACTGCGCTTCCGCGGAGTTTTACAGCGTGTTAGGAGTTGTCACCTAGTGTTCACTGCGTTCTCACTGCGCTTGCTGCATTCACAATACGTCCACGATGCGTTCTTCACTATGGATATATATTCAGAAGGAGTGTAACACAATTTTTTTTTAAAGATTCGAATCACATAATGAAAAGACTTCAAAAATGATATATTTGAATAATTTAGTGCTAAATTAATGTTAGTTTTATAATTAAAACCCTTCTTTTTTCAATTATATCAATTCAGATGTGTTTTTTCTTTGATTTTATTATGAATGTAAAAAATAAACACACTGAAAAGTTGTTATAAAATTTAAGTAATTCCATCGCAACTCCACTGAAACAACAGAACAGGTTCTGGTGTAATTTTTACTTCCCAATTCTTCTCCCATGCTCCTGGCCAGGAGTGCAACAAATACGTTAGAATTATTGCTGATCAAATATGAGGCCATTGCTCTTGTTTTGTGAGCTGGCTGACAACGCTCTAACAACGCCGTGAAAGCGCATTGTGATCGCCAACGTACGCGGTAGAAACGCCAAGGGAGCGCAATGATCGCAGTGACAACTCCTTGTTGTCGCTGTGTAATTGCAGTCAAAAAAAACACAAGACAATTAATCTCATTAGAAGCGCCATAAAAGCGCGATAGAAATGCCATGACATCTCCAAGGACTCCGCGAGGTCTCCGTGGAAGCGCAGTCTACTATTGCTGCGTTCATGCTGCAATCATGTGCGTCTTCACGTCGTGCGTACGGAGCTCCCACTGCGTTGTTGGAGATCTCACCGCGCTGCTACGGCGATCATACTACGTCTCTACTGCGTTCTTATCAGACGGCGATCACACGGCGTGTACTTTGTGCATGCCCAAAGTGCGTGCCATCCCCTGGCATTCTAGGAGACCCTACGCGACCCTACCGCGTTCAGTGGAGATCTCGTCGCATTGTCACGGCGCTGTAGGAGACTCTACTGCGCTCACCTCGGCGTTTTGCATTTTTTATGGACGCTGTGCGATCACCATGAGGACGCAGTCCCGGTGTGACAGGGGTTTAAATTAACACCGTAGTTTGTGATCAGGTGGACCTTAGGGCAAGTACCCTTCATAAATCCTCCGTAAATTCTTTACTTCATTATTAATTATAAATCAAAAGTGAAAAAAAAATGTCATGAAGTCTTGTTAATAGTTACTTGTTCCTGTTGCTAACGTCCATTTTATTTTTTAACTCGGATAGAAAATAGTCTTAATACATGTATGTGTAAAAGAAGATTTGGCAAATGTGGAGTGAAAAAAAGGTTTATTATTTTTTTGGCTTTTGGTAAAATATTTTTCAATAATGATTAATAAGATGTCAGTTGATTAAATAATTTTGTTAAGATTTTCATTGTCATTTTAATACTGGCTGTAAAAACGGCCAGGCATTTTGACCAATAAAATTTGGATTTTACCAGTCCCATTCAAATTTTTTCTGGGATGCCTGGTGGATTGGTGCATCTTGAGAACTCTGCCTTCCCCATTGCTATTATCAGCGTTTTAATAATACACAAATTGCAAATAAATAGTGTTCCGTACTGTTTCTGAGATTTCAAGATGCCTTTGTTGTGTTTTGTAGAATCCTGTGAAGAAACCTGCTCTGAATCTCATTGGATTGTCACCAAAGCATTCGTCTCTGTTCTGAAACAAAATCTGGTTTTGCAAAGTAAGTCACCTGTCTTGTCATGAGCTTCACTTGTTTATTGAAGTACATGTACCAATGTACAGTAACTTCATTGTTTTCAACAGATGAACTTAATAGCCTGAGGTCAGGTATTGCTGATCTAAAGGAAGAAAAAGTAAAATTGGATGCTGCAACTCAAAGATGCAGAGGTAAGTCACTTTTATAACTTGCTAAAAATGTATTACTTCTGAAACAAGATGTAATTTCTGTAAGTCAACTCCAGACCTGTATGTTCTTTACTGTTTCCTTTATCTTAAATACTAAAATCTGATTGGTTTAGAAGAATTAACCAATTTTTAATGTTCAGCATTAGCAACACACTTGGCAATGAGTAACCTACCAATAATGTTACCTGAATGTAATTTATGTGGGTACGGTTCACCGTAAAATTCTCAACACATCAATTGTGTGTTTGAAATAATCCCAATAAACATGATGTTAATAAAAGCTTGGTCTGAGTAAGATTGATTGCAAAATCAATAACAGAAGAAAATTGTTTGCTAGCATGGAAATGACGAAATTTTTGAAGAATAAAACTTTATGAGTACCACACAAGCACTTGAGAGGTTGGTGAATCATTTTCGAAGCTTTCTTACTGAAAAAAACAAAATGTTAAACTGACTTTCAAAACAATATCTGATTCAGCACAACAATTTCAGACCTATTTTAATTATCAATCAGACATTCGGTATACAATAAATACTGCATGTTTTGGAGGGTAACAGTTGAAATTGACAACCCAAGAGAAATCTATTGTCAACTGACAATTATGCGTGGGTTGACAATTGTTTTTCTCTGGGGTGTCAGTTTCAACTGTTACCCTCCAAAACATGCACTATTTATATATTATTGTGTGATTGAATGATTCCTAGCTTTCTAACATTCGAAAAATATATAAAATGTTATATTCACTTGCACCTAACCTTCCAATCAGAGTTCTACATTGAAAGTAACTAGACCAAATTGTACCTGAAGATTTTAGTAGACCTTACCTCAATATCAGTAGACATGACCTAGGTTGAATTATTTCTTTATTTTTCTCTCTCTCTCAATAATATACTGCAATTCCTTATTACTAATATTTTGACATAGAAAACATGCTCATTATTAGAGTTCTTTTTTTTTTTCAGAGATAACGAAGCAAATGGATGACATAGAGGATGTCCTCCTGTTAGAGTGTGAGGAGAATTAATCAGAGAGAGGAGAAGCTCTGTATGCACTATACTGAAAATACTGAACAACTTTATCAGTATCTCTTAAAGCTTTCACAGATTTTTTTGAAAATTTGTATTTATTAAAAAAAAATTTTAAAGAAATATTTCTGACAGTAATAAATGCTTAGGCAAACACTATACGATTAATATATGCATATGTGCCTTTCTGACATTTAGTCAAGTAATATTTGTTTGTTTTTTTATGCAGAAAAAATGAATTCATAGAAATGTAGCATTGCATAAAATGTCCATTCCTTTATAAGAAGTAACTCAGGTAATTTCAGAAAACTCTGGTTAGCTCTACTGATCAGAGACCAGAAAAGCTTATGTGATAGTAAGGTGTCCGTCGTCTGTCCATCTGTCTGTCTGTCTGTCTGTAAACAATTTTTCAAAATGCTACTCCTCCTGCAGTTTTGGTCTGATTTCAATATAACTTGGCACACAAGTAGACTACACTAAGATATATAATTCTGTATATCGGTTTTTGATTTCAATGAATGGTGTTGCTATGATTACTAAAAATAGAAATTTCTGTGAAAAACTTTTGGGGGTGTGGGTGCGGCCCCACCCTGGGAACGTGTGACCGGAGGGGCATCCCCGGGGGTGCCCTACAAGGCCCCTTTTTCGTATCTTAGAATGTATCAAGTAGGTATGTCAGGAGCGCCAAAATCAAAACGCTACTCCTCCTACAGTTTTGATCTGATTTCATTATAACTTGGCACACAAATAGACAATACTAAGATACATAATTCTATTTATCTGTTTTTGATTTCAATGAATGGTGTTGCCATGGTTACTAAAAATAGAAATTTCTGTGAATACATTCAAAATGCTACTCCTCCTACATTTTTGATCTCATTTCATTATAACTTGGCACACAAGTAGACTACACAAAGATACATAATTGTTTTTATCGGTTTTTGATTTTGATGAGCGGTTTTGCCATGGTTACTAAAAATAGAATTTTTTTGAAAAACTTTCAAAGTGTACTCCTCATACATGTTTTGTCTGATTTTAGTATAACTTGGCATATAAGTAGACTACATAAAGATACATAATTGTCATTATTGCTTTTTGATTTTGTTGAATGATGTTGCCATGGTTACTTAAATCGAAAATTCTGTAAAATTATTTTAAAAGACTACTCCTCCTACAGTTTTATTCTGATTGCAATAAATCTTGCCACAAAGACGGACTAAACCAAGGATCATTATTCTATTTATTGCTGTTGCAAAGTTTCAAGTCCAAGTGCTACTTTTATCTTCCTTTATAAGTACAACCAGTAGAGCTACAGTCTCATCAGAGACTTCTGGTTTTGATTTTATTATGCTATTTTCAAATTACATTTTGTAATCTGGGCGATTTAATAGTTGCTGGTATTTTTCTGTAAGATAGTTCATGCAGTCTGTATTATGCAAATAGTTCCAAAAAAATCAGTCTGCTTCATATTACAGATTCTGTATCAAAGATTAATGAGATCACATAATTTTGATGTATGTTTGTATCTTTGTACACCATCATGAATGTGTTCCCATCATACTGGAATTTGGACAATCTCAAAAATGTGTTCCTTTTGACTTTTATGCAAAGAGTTTATGCCACAAACAGTATTTACATGTATGTAAGAATAATTGAGCTTAAAATATGCAAACAATCATTAACAATCATTATTTATATATCTGGCAGGAAGGCTTTTATTAATGCACCATACTGTTGACATTTTTTGCCACTTTTTGATTTGCTTTTTTGTATTATTATTTTGGATGTGATTTTCCTTTACCAGTGCAAGAAGCAGGGCATTATTTGTTACATGTATTTTTGTATGTATTGTTCAATGTTCATAATTTCTGTTTTGGTAAAATTGCATTGTTGCATTCAAGGGGTATTGCTTAGTGCTCTTCAGTAGTGTTTCAGAATTAATAGTTTTTGTTCACCTGATATTGAAGATGATGTAAGAATATGATGAGGCACTTGTTAAAAAATCAAATATGAATGTGTTCAAAAAATTTGGTAGTTATAGTTCAAAGACAAATATTTTCAAAGCATTTTGAACTCTATCAGATTTTAAATAAAAATAGTTTGTATACCTGTAGCCATGGACTTTCCAGTGAACATAGTAAGATAGTTAGGCCAGGAAAAATTAATCTTTAGATTCTCAGGAGAACATTCAAGATTGAGACAAAGTTTTTCTTCTCTTGGATGAATGGTAGACTTGGTTTTTCAGACATATTTTGTGGAGTAATATACAGAATCAATGTATGAAACATATTTTTTCAATTTCACTCAGTGAATATTCTAATCATATTTTTGGTTTATCTCAGGCATTCCTATCTTAGTAACTCGTAAAAAAAAAAATGATTCACTTCCTACAATCATTTATATGCATTGTTTATCTTTGTTTTAAACCAGACTGGAATTCATGTTCACCAAACTGTATTTTTTGACACCATTAAAGCACATAGATAAAGGAAGTTGTTGTTGATCGTGTCCATTATGCTAAAATTGTCACAGAAACTTTAAACATATATATATGTATATTATATAGTAAGCAACTCTGAATTTGCATCATTATACTTCAGCATTGAATCATTATGTTTTAAAAAAGATATATTCTCATAACTGCAAAGTGTGTGCAAAACAAAATGAGTAACACGCATTATGAAAATTTGTTTGCACACTCCGTTGCAGTTATGAGACTATATCTTTCAAAAAATAGTGATTCAATGCTTATATTTACATTTTAAACTCCTTGCCTTGACTGCAAGTGTGATTTAGATCTCAAAATCCCTGTATTATCCTTTGGGTAAGTCAGTTAATGGAAGAGACATTGCAACAGCTTCTGTTCAATGTGAGCATGAATTTTGATTTACGCTTATGACAATGCACTTCCATGGCGTTCAAAGTTTGTGATGTCAGAATAAAGCACGTACTTTAACCTTTTGAGCCCCTGTTGGTGTTATGGTGTTTTGAATGCCATAGCATTCCTCACACTTTATAAGCAAAATACGGTATGTAAATATGGTATGTAAATATTCTCAGATATCTTTGGGAGATTTCAAATAACCCAAGAATAGTTATAAACTTATTGGGGGGGGGGGGGGGCACAAATCTTTCAAGAAAAATATTGCACACACCATCATCCAATTTACTTACAACTGACATTATCCCCACAGAGTAACAATTTCATCCAGATAAGCATATTTATTGCCAAGACTCGCTCAGTATAACATTCCAGGTCATACATATATTGAACTTCAGACCAGCACTTACTGACAAGAGGGGCCTTATTTCTTTACTTTGTATTTTGTATCATTCACAGGCCTGTGTGCTTGTGTCTTTCTGTAATATGCAAAATGGTGACAAATACAGGATTTTTTACTCCACAAAGTATAAAGAGTAACACCACCATTTTTTCAGAGGAGGATGAGTCTGAGAATCTAAAGATTTTTTTCTTGGTCTTAGGAATTTAAATATTTAGTTTTTCAATATTTTTTTTTTTTTTATAAGCATGGATTTTCAGTTGATTTTGCTTGTAGATTGTATTAGAAAATACTATGAAAGGATCATGTGAACAGATGCTTTACAGTAGAATGTAAATAGTGTGAACTCTTGTTTTCCAAACAAGTGTAACTGCATTGAAAGAAAGATGATCTGAATACTCAAATTTTAAAATGCTGCTGCAAAATAACTGAACCTTTTTATATTTTTATGACCTCTTCATTTCAGTCTTATACATATCCTGAACTGTTTTGTTAGACTTTAAATCTGCTTATTGTATCCCCACAAAGTTTAAAAGGGGGGAGGGGAAGGATATATTGGAATCGGCATGTCTGTCTGTCTGTAGGCATGATTCTTTCCAGACATGTTCTTGGAGACTACAGCATGGATTTGTCTGAAAATTTGTACACTCCTTATTCACCATATAAAGATATAAGATACAAAATATTTTCTTCATAATTGATTAACTTTATCAGGCTGTGGCTGTGGCTTAGTTCATCAATACAGTGAGCAATTAATTTTTGACTGTTAATATTAACAAATTTTGAACACCTCTAGATCCATAAAATATTTTTAGTGACTTGTTACCTTATCTGAAGAGGGTATTTGTCCATATTGGACAGTTGTAGTTAACATTTCTATGTACAATTTTACTTTGACATAGAATCTTGTAGATATGTTTTTCTATATATCATTAGTTGAACTTTGATGTAAAAAATCTTAGCAAATGACTCGATCTGTAGTTGAAGCCTAACTTTATAGGTCCCTTGTAGTCATCTCAGTGTAGTTCTGTCCTCCTGATTTTCTATTTATCCTCAAATTTTCAGATTTTCTTCAAGTTAATTTTCATACAATTAATATTTTAATTAGGTAAGGTAATTTGCAACTTGACTGACTTTTGGGGTGGGGGTGGGGGTATCAGTTCAGACATTGTACTGTTTTCCACCTGAAATGATTCGGTGCTTCATAGTAGAATTACAGTATACAGGTGGTTTGATTTCAAGTATTCAAACTCAGGTCATGGAGAAGAATCACGGAAAGTACCCATACCTAGTTGAAAATTTAACATAAAGGCTGATTACAGCCTGACATCTGAAAATTTGAGACCAGACCATAGGATCATGAAACAGACTGAAGTCAAATTTTCAGTTCTTTGTAATTAAACTGACACTCAAGAGTTTGTAATTTAAGCACTGGTTATATCATTTTTTCATTTTGGACAGTTTATCATTTTGATGCAGGTTTTGACTTAAATCTGAGATTGGTCTTAGAGCCAGTGGTAAATACATGTATATTGATTCTTAGGCCACTCTTTATTGTGTTACATATTTCCATTGAACTGCTATATGTCAATCTTTAAAACTGATACTCCATACTTGTTACGAAATGCTATTGTCATTACATATGAAATAATTTGAATTCCATTTCACTGAAATATGCTCATGTTTACAAATGACCTGTCACAATGTAAAACTCCCAAATAGATATTTAGAAACCAAGAAGATAATTATTTTGTCACAAAATTATCATTTGTTTTCTTTTTTTTTCCTTTGCAGTATTGAACTAATAGTTTACTATAAGTATTTTTGTATGTACATTATTTTTGATAAAAAGTTTAATTTTCCTGTTCTGATATTGTAAAGAATAAAAAAAATGTTAACATTTCAGCTTTTCAGCTTGTTTTTCGTTGTGGATTGTAAATTTCATGGTCCCTGCTCCTTTGGGGCCTGAAGGGTGGGGCTAAAACCATCAAAATTAATTCAGTCTTTAAAAGCCAATTTTACTCCTGGACATCAGATAGTCAAACTGTTGGCATGATTGTAATAGGCATTGGGCCTTCTATAAAAATTTTTGAAATTCTTGTCCCAAGGATCGGGGTTTCTGGTGTTGGATGGGGCTCTGTTGATCTTAAAGTGAAATTGAGTGAATTCTTAAATCTCTCTCTCCCAGTATATTTAGCAGACAAACTAAGAGTATAGATATGATAAGCAAGGTTGCCTTTTCCAGAATTCATGGCTCCTGGATCAGGACTCTGACCCCCAGGTCTTATAGTAAAAGTGCATTAATTCTTTGAAAATCTTTTCTTCTCCTGCGTATTTAAAAAACAATTTAAGTGAATTTTTATGATGAGCAAAAGTGTCTCTTCCAAATTGTGAATTCATGGCCCCTTGTTCAGGGAGTTCTGGAGTTAAGGGAGGGCTCTATTGGTCTTATTGTGAAAGTGCATTATTTTTTAAAAATATTAATTTCTTGAGTAATACAATCTAAGTGCAGTTATGATGAGTAAGTGCTTCTCTCATAATTGTGTAATTCATGGCCCCTAGGTCAGGAGATCTAGAGTTAAATTTAAAGTTATGGCTTTATCAATCATGTAGTGAAATGCACTAATTCTCTCTGAAAATCTTTGCTTTTGAGTATTTAGCTGAGAAACTAAGTGGGCAGTTTTGCTGAGCAAGAGTTCTTCCAAAGTTGTGAAATTCTTTGAGACCATCATTATATATATATATATATATATATATATATATATATATATATATATATATATATATATATATATTATATATATATATATATATTATATATATATATATATATATATATATATATATATATATATATATATATATATATATATATATATATATATTAGGGATGGCAATTTGTAACCGGTTAACCGATTACTCGGTCGGAACGATAGTAATCGGTTAGAAAATCTGTAATCGGTTAGTCGGAAAATAAAATGTATGTAAATTTAAATGCAATTATCCTAAAATTCAGAAAAGTTGAGCGTTTTCACATATCTGTTTAAGCTGATTTGGATGTAATTACAGCTCTCCGGTTTGAGGTTGCGCAGTAATTGGTCAGTTTGTGAAGTTAACTACGGTTTTTAAAAACACCACGTCGTTACCCCGATTGTCCTGTAATTCTATTAAATCACCTTTTAGCACTATAAATTGGTATGTGTGTCTTTCGCCGTTATCAATTAAATTATATTTTAACTTCTTACTTCTTTTTCAGTCTTCTTGTGTATATGAATAAAGCTAGTTGAAAAAAAAAATTCAAGAAAATGTCTGTTATGATACGACTAACCGGTTAATCGGTCGGAACGTCATGCGGTTAACCGATTAGCAATTCCGTATTCGATTGCCATCCCTAATATATATATATATATATATATATATATATATATATATATATATATATATATATATATATATATATATATATATATATATATATATAAAATGTTTAATCGATAAATATTGTAACACAAAAGAAGGTAAACTTTATGCCTGTTTTGTAGATTTTCATAAGGCATTTGACAGTGTTGTTCATAATGGTTTGAAACTGAAACTACTACAATATAATGCTGGAAATAAATTTTATGATATTATTAATGATATGTACATGAAAAGTGAAGCATGTGTCAAGTATTACTTCTTCATTCCCTATCAAATTAGGTGTGAGTCAGGGAGATAACTTGAGCCCTACTTCATTTAAAATGTTTATAAATGATTTGCCATCATATTAAAAATATTGTTCAAACGATTTAAAGAATCGAACAAAAGATTTCATTTGTTTTTTTCTACAAAATTGAAATGATACATATGCCGTCGTAGACTTCCACTCACAAGAACATAACATTATGGCACATAGTATCTTGGGTGGGGGGTGGGTGGGAGTTAGGTTCCCCCCGTTTATGGGCTTTTTAAAAGATCTCAACAAATAAAATTTTGATTTGGGAGAATTCTCCTTTTTTCAGTGGGTGGGTGGCGTTTTTTCCCCTTATGATGTCTCCCCCTTTTTTTCAAAATCGATCCTATAAACATGCCCGACATTTATTTATTTGCACTCTAAAAATAGAATTATATATTGCAAATTAATACAACTGGTTATTTTTATTTTAACCCCGTTTCTCTCATTATGTTTGGCTAGTACTTCAATATTTAAACATGTAAGATGGCATGGATTGCTTAAGGAGTTTATGTCATTTAATATCACAATATAATAAGGTATGCTCTCAGTTGTTTAATTTCACTTTAGTTTCAGTTACATGTAAGCCACCAATTCCTAAACATTATTGCGCATCTACAGGACACCTCTAATCAGATATGGCTGCTAAGGAGATGGGTGAACATGGCGAGCGATAAGCCTATAGTATGACAAACATGAAGATGAAAAATTAAATTTCAGTTATATCAATTTTTTTCTTGATATTTCGTCTAACATTAAAATATACTTTATGTAAAATCTCTTCATTTTGCAAAAATTCCTCAAAGATTGAAATTATTTGCCTGTGAAATATTAGACTCGCACTAAAGCGGGCAAAAAGAGTCATTTTCTCATACTTTAACACTATTTTTCGATATGAGTGGGTCTTCGCTCCACCTTTTTGAAAGTTAATCCTCAAAGGTTGCATAAAAATATACATTTTTGGGTTACGAAAAATATGGAGCAATGACCCACTATACCTTAAAAATATACTTTTATGACATAAAATTCGCATCTTTTCGAGAAATACTTGAAGTCCATTAAGTCAAGGGTCATATCACAACCATGATTTAAATGCCACACTTCATCAGGACTTGTGTAGTCTAGTGGTTAGCGTGCTAGTCTCGAAAGAAAATGATACTCAGGATTTTTATTGCTAGGGTTCGAACCCCACGAATACCACATTAATTTTTTTAATAAAAGAATAAATTTTGCCGAGAAAATTTTCCTCAAAAAAGTTTTGTTTATCATAATTTCATAAATTTCAATAATGAGAACTTTACTCTAAATACTAAATTCACAAACTGAACATGATTTTTATATACCTGAAGCTATAGGCTTTCTGCACGCTATGTTCGCCCATCTCCTTTGCCACTAAAAGGGGTTCTAGGAACATGCATGCTTTTTTGGGTTAAAAAAAAATGTTTTTCGATCTCCATTTGCTCCTCAGGGTGGAATGGAGATAATGTTGCACATCTACAAGACACTATCAATAATATTCCAAAAGACGGATTGGGTATTGCTTAAAATGTCAAAGGAGTTCGAGGAAGAAAAGAATCAGTGCTGATAAGCATCGTTTTTCGATCTCTTATTAGACCACGGGGTGAAAATAAAAAATTCTGAAACTTTGTTGCACATCTACAGGACACCATTTACTATATTCCAAAAGATGAATTGGATATTACATAAAATGTAAGAGGACTTGAAAAGGGGGGGGGGTATTTATAGAACAAAATGCTGTTTTCGACTCCCTCGCCCCTCCTATTCTCACAATTAACATGAAAATTTTAAACCTTAGTACAAATCTAAAGACACCGCCAATCCTGAAGATTAATTGGATACTACTAGTACTTTTAAAATGTAAGAGGAGCTTGATGCAGAAGATAGTGTAACAAATGCAGAAGATAGTGTGACAGACGGACGGATAAATGAACCGAAATAACAATACATATACCTGTTTTTTCACAAGATACTGAAAAGTCCGAAGGAGGTAACTCTATTCCTTTCGTGTACACACATTTACACCATGCTCTCTCTCTCTCTCTCCCTCGGCTTTGAGTGTCCATAGTGCATGGCCGTAGGAACGGGGGGGGGGGGGGAGGGGGGCGTGATACCCAATAATTTTGCCGATATATAGAATACTATAGAAAACATAGAGCTCTACTATATGTTTGTGTCCCCTCAATAATAACTTCTGATGACCTTTTTTGATTTTTTTCTTATTTTTTGCTTGTCAAGGAATTTTGGTTGATAGTGCCCCCCAACTGAAAATGTATGGTTGTACCCCCTCAAAGTTAAATTGATTCCTACAGGTCTTCAGTGCGTGTTATTTTGCCATTGTGCATTACAATCAGGGGCAGATCAGGTTTTACATTGAGGAGGGAGATATGTTAAAATATATGGATATTTTTGCCAAAAAAAAAAAAAAAAAAGATATAAAAGAAAAAATATTTGCATTTTGTGAAATGAAACTCAGCGTATTGAAATATTTCAAAAAATTGCATCGTCGTATAAATTTATCTCTTCGACCAGTCACCTGCAAATAATACTCCTGGTAGTATTGAGTAGATTTGTCACCGATTCAACTCTGGCAATGGAATTTTGTTTTTATACCCGTACTGAAGTATAACTGAATAGGCTGTTCAACTGCTCGGGCCAATAGGAGCCTGTCCGGGGGGGGGGGGATTTCACAAGTATATACTTGTTAGTTACTTAAAATAGATCCGCCACTAATATTTAATCCCATGCTTGATTTCATCTTTTGATCTATGGCCCATGCGTGAAAGCTCCAACTTCCGGTATCTGAATAGTGTTCAGTCACACCTTTGATCCCATGGTCGAATGCATTCCATTTCCCGCCATCTCACTGATTCTACAAAAAAAAACGAGAAACTCATGAAAGGTAGTGATTCTTTTAGTATATTTACAAATAGTTATTTATATTTAACACTTGAAAGTACCAGCTAACGTTGAAATGGGCTTAACGGTAGCATTCAGCGAACAGTCAGACCAGACTGAGGGCTAAGGTCAAGGTATTTCATTCGTCAGTTTTTGAGGAAAGTTTTGTTTAATAATAAAAATATCAATTACAGTGTAGTATTTTATGACATATTTGAACGTATGACCCTCTAAGGGTAGGGCAGGGCCACCATGGAAGATCATTTGAAAGTTTTACATTGAAATAAATATAATAAAACAGTCTTCTTCTCTCAGCTTTTGAGAAAAGTTTTGTCTTAACCCTCTTATACCCAAAATAAAAATTATAATTTAATGTTTTATGACATATTTGAATTTATGATCCCCTGGGGTAGGGTACAGCCACAATGGGAGATCAAAGTTTTACATTGGAACATACTAAAGAAAAAATCTTTTTCTCAAGAAGAACAAAGCCATGACTAATTTTATTAATATGGAAGCATCCTCAGGTAATGTAGGTTCAAGTTTGTTCATATTAACCCACCAGCAGCTGCAGGACCATGATTAGTCATAGAAAGTCATATGCAAGCATAGTAGGATGGAGTAGATTTAAAAAAAAAGTTAAATAATCAGGTGTGACACAATATCTTGATTTTATCTATATGCCTGTAGTTGAATGGCTTGAATTGGCTATAAAGCTTTATTTGGCTCTTCAAAATAGCTTGAAAAAAACTAATGATAATGATTTTAGTTTTTTTACAAATAGAAAATAGGCAAAAAGTTACAATTTTATGACTTCCTCATATTTGTACCATGGAATCCAAATAAAAGGTATTTCAAATATTGCTGCTTTTGAACATCTTCAAGCAAAATTTGTATTTCTGTTGTTTGGGTAATTTTACACCCACCTTTTGTGCATTGAGGCAAGGCTAAATATGATTACTTCACATTGTGCTGAATAATTACCTATCAATTACCTTGTTGACCACAATTGATCCCTCTTAGAACTTCAATCAAGAAGTACTAACTTACTGAATGATTACAAATCAAATGCTGAGGGCACAATCAACAAGAAAGTATAATAACACAAGAAGATGTTCTGTCTTCTTAATAACTAAAGCTATTATGAAAAGCTAAATCAAGCTATATCTCATTTATACTATAGATAGCTAAATTGAGCTATATCTCATTTATACTATAAATAGCTAAATTGAGCTGTATCTCATACTATAGATAGCTAAATCAAGCTATATCTCATTTATACAATAAATAGCTAAATCAAGAGATAGTGTGGAAGTCCTGCTCAAGGCCTCTAGGGCTAGGATGAGTCTCTAAGAGGGTACAAGAGCTAATTACAAGGGTTTGTAAAAATAGATCTTTTTCAAGAGAAGCATTAGCTACAGTCATATATAAGCAAAATTTTCTAAGTTGTGTGGACCTTTTTTAAGTCATAGACTATGGACTATTAAGAATTAGGATAGGGCTAATTGAATTGAATATTGAAATTAAATTTTTAGGTCACCTGAGTCAAATGACCTTTGACTATTTGTTTTTGTCCATCATCATGCGTTAACATTTAATCATTTTCAGCTTCTTCTCTGAATTACTTAAAAGTGGAACCAGTTTAAATCAATTTTGATATTTAGCATCTAAAAATAAATGGGAAAGAAATTGTGAATTTTATGGTCCCCGTCCTCTTTACCAAAACTGTCAAATTCATGTACCACATGTGCCAATCAAGATCAGGCCCCACTGTGAGGCTAAGTTAGTTATGTGTAGAAAATACATAAAACTTTTGACACAGTTTTGCTAAACTATGCAATGCATCAACCTTTGAATTGTCATGGACGTCTTGCCATCAAAATATTAATAATATCAATATGCCCCACAATGAATATGGCCAGGACATATATTGTTAGTTATGTGCATCTTCCATTTTTCTGTCTTTTCATCCTTCCATCACACAGTGATAAGCTCAGTTTTCAAGAAAATTTTTTGACTTTGATCTTTCCTTTGACCTAGATCCTACTTTCTTCAATTAGTGTTCAGCTCAGTTTCAAAGAAACCAAGATATTTTTATCAAACCTTATATGCTGATTAATACCAAGAACTATTAAACTGCATCATCATTTTTTTAAGTTTGACCTTTCCTTCGACCTTGACAGAACTGTTCTCAAATTTGTGTTTAGCTATTTAGTTCAAAGGAACTCTTTGAGTTATTTTAATCAAACTTTATATGCTGGTACACACTGATGAGAGCTATTCAGCTAAATTATTGTTTCATGTAAATTAGTTGAATCTGATTTGTCGAGGAACATTCGTTAAAAAACACTATTACCCGCTGAATGATGAAGCCACACCCTCCAGCGTAGCAACAGTCAACATTGCTTGACGACGGGTGATATTCCAAAAAATAGTGACTGCGCAGAATTTATGCACGCACAGTTCACTGTTATATTTATCTGTATAAAACATTCAGTATAATATAATAAATATTGCATGTAGTTGAGTGTAACATTGAAAATTTTCACCCCTCAAAAACCATTGTCAATCTCGGCTGCGCCTCGGTTAACAGTGGTTTTCTTGAGGTGAAAATTTTCAATGTTACACTCAACTACATGCATTATTATATAATATCAACTTTTTTAACCTTCACCTTTCTTCTCTTTCTTTTCTTATATTAGTTACAGTGATTTTTTTCTACCCATTGGGAAAGGGTCCGTACCAGTCCAATTGGGAAAAATAGCATCGAAGTAAAACAAGGAGAATTTTCTGACATTTAAACAAATGAAACGTATTTTGCATTTATTCCAGCCTCATTACCTATTACTCGTTGTTTTAAAGAATAAAAACAAGTATTTAATGTTTTTCATATCAATATCCCTTGTTTTCACATTTTCATGCTTTCAATTTGTCAAAATGTATGACACTATGCTGTCTACACCACAGGTCCAGCCATATTACAACTAATCTCTACTTTCAATTTAAGAAGAAGTGAAACAATTAGTCATTTGATAAAAAGTAATATGATGTCATCATTGTCTGTTGCTTGGGAATTTTTAGTCTCAAAATTGGGAAAAATTAAAGTTTTTTGGCATTGGGAATGGTACCGTTTATCGGTACCAGTTATATAAGGAAAAAAAACGCTGAGTTATTATCTCAATTTTAAAGAAACTTTAGATATTTTTATCAAACCTTGTTTGCTTGTACGTAATGATGACAGCTATTCAACTGCATCAACAATTTGGACCTTGACCTCTCCCATGACCTTTTCCTCTCTTCTCTTGAAATATTGTTAAGTTTAGTTTCAAAGAAACTCCTAAGATATCTTAATCAAATCTAATATGTTGATGCATATTGGTTTTGTTTATCTGTTTGTGTGTTGTTTAACATCCCTCTCAAGAATTTTTCACTCATATGAACAGCCACCACTTGCCGGTGGAGAGCTGCAAATTTTGACCTATACTCGGCACTCAGGGCCATTGAGCAGTGAGGGATCTTTTTCGTGCCAGCACTGACTGCGACACGGGACCTCAGTTTATATGGTCTCATCTGAAGGATCGGTCTCCATGTCCCACAGTGGAATTCGAACCCAGGACATAAGGATCAACTCCTTACTCCGCGAATCTAGAGCAGACGATCTAACAACTGCACCATGCGGGCGACGATACATTTTGGTAACTGCTATTCAACTGCATCAACATTTTTGACCTTAATTTTTCTTTGACCTTGACTTCAGATTCATGTTTCAACATTTTTGGGCCTTGACTTTCCTGTGAGCTTGATCTCACTTTTCTTAAAATAGTGTTAAGCTCAGTTTCAAAGAAACTATTCAAGATATCATAAAAAAAATCTAATATGCTGACACATAATGGTGACAGCTGATCAACTTGATTAATATTTTTGACCTTGACCTTTCCTGTTACCTTGTCTTCACGTTTCTCAAATTTGTGTATAGCTCAGTTTCAAAGAAATACCAACTGTGTCCAATTTTTTTTACCCAATGACCTTTGACTTTACTAAACTGTTCAAGATATTTTCATCAAACTTCATATACCAATACAAAGGGGGAGTTTCGATAAGGCCGCTCAGCGGCCCACTTTTTTTCATGAAAATGAATTTCTATTTATTTTTTCAAAATTAGTTTTGAATTTAAGATAGATATGTTAACTTTTGTAATTTTTATTTCAAAAGTTACTATGAGATGAATTCACACCGTAGCTGACACATACTTAGATGTACCCTTAGATGCGTTAACATTAGGCTTATGGGGAAATATAAGAGGTTGGCATTCATAAATCGATGTTTAGAATATGAAGTGCATGAGGGACACTCACCTAAATTTGCTCAGTAATTAGATATACTCTGCACACTAATATCTTGAAATATAATGAGTGTCGCATGTGCACTTCATATCCAAAAATTGAAAATTGAATAAAGTTTGCATATATAAAAATAGAAGTTCCTGGTTTCTTGATGTGACTCTGTGTTAAATACTAAGCCAAAATTAGCAGATTTTTTTTTTCAATTAAAGAAGATTCTCGAAAATATTAACAATGGAATTCATAATTGTATCCTATCTTCATTTGGATATTTTTTTCGTTGCCAGCGTATAACGTTAACGTCACATTTTTAGCTCACCTCCACGAAGTTGGGGGGAAGTCTTGTAATATCGTTGGTATCGGTGTTCCAGGTAAAAAAAAATTGAAGCAGATTTTTTTGTCAGGTATATCTTTGCCCTATATTAATCAGAGTCACCTCATTTAGTGTGTTTCCTTGTCACCAGTCAGGTTTCAGATGCTGCATTTTTAGCTAAGAATGTCTAGGTAAATGTAAAAGCAGGTTTAAGTTTTCGGAGCAGAGCAGTGCGATAAAATCTTGTGGACCAGACTTGCATCATGATGCATTCTTTGGATGCAAACTACCAGACTTGCATCAGATGCTGGATCTGATCTACATTTTCTTAATGAGTGAGCAGGTTAAAGATTTTGAAGCGGGTCTCATTCTTATGTAACTATAACCCCTACCGTGGCCAAACTTGCACTGATGATGCATCTAGTAGGATTGCATAGTACCAGACATGGTTCAGATGCTGATAAATAAGTCTTGGAGCAAGTCCATTCCTTAACATTATTTATCATGCATAGTTATCTTAGATTTTCTTGTAATAAAAATTCACGCTCTAACATGCTAGAGAAGCGCCCATATATATCGTCCTGTGATTGGTATACATGTACTATAGGGAACGTGGATTGTCTGGATTTTGGGCGCATATTTCTGCAGAATTAAGAATTAAACACATATCTTTGGCATTTACCCATGTATTTTGAACTGCGGCTTGGTCAAACAAATCATATACAATGAATTCTTAAACTCTCTAAATGAGAAGTGACTAGAGTTGTTGAAGCAACTTAAGTATTTATAGAGAGTTGGGAAGCTAGAGGAAATGTCAGGGCTGAGTTTTCTCAGTTATGCTGAAAACATAACGCAGAACTTATGTTGGCAAATACTTCTAACTTCAAGAATGAAAAGAGAACACTCAATGTATTTTAGGTTTTTCCATCATTTGACAATTCACATAATAACGTATCATGATAACATATTTTGACTGTAATTAATGTTATTGATATATTATAATATTCTGGCGACTGCCAGATAAGTTTCTAGCGCTTGCCATTGATATATCTGGTGGCCGCCAGATAAAATTGTTGTGTTTTTGCTTTAACGACATCTACAACTTCTGTTTGTAGTCAAATCTGGGAGTTTCATGCCTTTTTAGCAAAGATCAAATCTACACTTTTTACAAAAATTCTCTTCTCATATGGTAATTTTTCCCTTAAAATTTATGTTTTAATAGATAACATGTCTACACCGCAAGAATCTTACTTAGAGGCTTATTGTTATTTATGTGACGGCCGCCAGAAAATTATATATGACTGCCGCCAGTTAAGTTTCTAGCCGCTGCCATTTATTTATGTTATGGCGACAGACCGAGTAAGCTATTTGGCAGCCGCCATATTTATTTTTCTAGCAGCCGCCGAGTAATTATGTGGCAGCCACCAGATGAAATATTTTTCTTACCTTGCACCTACCAGCTTCCGTAGCAACATGATGCTTCAAAAAAAACTTTTTTCATTTATGTATGTATGATAGCTGCATTTATTTCTTATTTGTACCGATTTTTCCTTTTATTTCAAAACATTTTTTAACTCCATTTGATGAAATTAAGAAATATTTTTTTATAAATCATGTAGTTGTATAACCTCATTGATGAAAATATACCTGTACATGTATATGAACGTTTTGACGTTTACCTATCTGACGTATGTCTACATATCTTTTCATTTACATTTTTTCCTTTGGGAAAATGTTATACATCTATTATAAAGTTTATGTAAAAACTGTTGATTAATTATGTTTTTTTTAACTTTCTATATATGTTGACATTTTTCAATAAGTTGAATTCATCCTCATTTAAAGAAAAGTAACATTTAACACACCAGAAAAATATTGCACCTTAAAAAAACATTCGTATAAAATAAATACCATTTTCTGTAAAGAAAAATATTTTAAAATGGTGAATTGATGTCTTTATTAATATTTATCTTATTTCATTTACGATTTTTGACATAATCCATTTCCCCCCAATAAAAATGTCCTCTCCAAAAATATACGAAAGAGGGTATACTTAAATTTTCAATTTTCAGGTGACCGGAAAATGCGCAACATTAATTATTTTCATATTTTTAGGAAGATAAGGAGTTTTTCTACAAAATATCGAAATTTCATAATATTTCGTGAGGGGCCGAAAAACGGCCTTATCGAAACTCCCCCTTTATATGCTGCAATACTTAAGAACCCTGGTCGGGGCATTCATTTTCTGAGTGGACATAGTTAAAATGCTTAAAAGTTCAATAAAATTTCACCAAAACAAAGAATGAAAAAAACAAAACAAATCAGTCTTCTCCCTCCCCCCAAAATGGATGAAAAAAAAGCTGCATGAATCTACTCTGAAATGACAATTAATAAAACCAAAAGGCACTAGAAACAGCAGTCTAAGATGCCTGGACTTAGGATGGCTACTGGTACTTTGATACATTAATTATGAGGGTCAGATATATAAATGTAACCATCTTTGTATTAGGACTAAATTTTCTCTATTTCCTTTGCTTTTACTTTGACACCAGTACTAATGTTACTATAACTTACATGCCTAGCTCGATCTCTTTTCTCTCTACAAAACCCTCTGAATTAAGATATATTGCTGTTTTTTAATGTCCCACCAAGATTATAACTGAGACATATAGTGTTTAATTGTCATTTCCATCTTCTGAACGCCCATTTGTCTGTCCAGATCAATACACTGATACATATTGTGCATTCCTGTTTCTGCTAACTTTGAAAACCAAAGGTCATTATGACCCTTAGAAGTAAACTTTCAGGAATCAAAGTGAATTTTTGAGGGTCAAAATATATTCTGGTTTTGCTTTCAGTGGTTATACATGTATTAGCTATTCTTCCTTAGATCATAATTTGAGTTTAAAAAAATGAAAGTGAAATATATCGTACTTGTGACTTAATTTTTCTTACACATTTTACTGATTTCGCCTTTTGGGTTTCTTTGCACGAGTACACATGTCACTCATGCAAGAGGCAACATCTGAAAGTTGTTTGAATGTTTTGCAAAATACTGTAACAATTCATTAATGATATGAGCTTCGCTGACTTTTTAATTATCATCTTTGTCCTTTTTTTTTGACAAAGCCAAACTGAAATAAATATGCTGATGTCAGATGTGATATTTTTTGATTAGGACTTCTTGTTTTAAGAATTTGATAGATCATTTAAAAATTTTTAGAGAAAGTTGTCGTTGATGTCAATCATATGATGGGGGAGCTTATGTAATACCTCGGGCCGTCGGCGTCCCAGGTTAAGGTTTTTGGAGCAGTTTTCTTTTCAAGTACTTCTATGGCCTATATTAGTCAGAGATGCATTGAGGATGGTTCTAGTGTGTTTCATTGTACCAGTCAAGGTTTCAGATGCTGCAATTTCAGCTAAAGAATGACCAGGTTAATGTTTTTGGAGCAGGTTAAAGTTTTTGGAGCAGGTCTCATTTCCAAGTAACTATAAGCCCTATATTGACCAAACTTGCATGGATGATACATCTAAGGATGCACACTACTGGACTTGCTTCGGATGCTGGATCTGACCTATATTTTCCGGATGAGTGACCAGGTTAAAGTTTTTTGGAGCAGATCTCATTTCCAAGTAACTATAAACCCTATATTGTCCAAACTTGCATGGATGATACATCTAAGGATGCACACTACTGGACTTGATTTGGATGCTGGATCTGACCTATATTTTCTGGATGAATGACCAGGTTAAAGTTTTTGGAGCAGATCTCATTTCCAAGTAACTATAAACCGGGCTATATTGACCAAACTTGCATGGATGATACATCTAAGAATGCACACTACTGAACTTGCTTCGGATGCTGGATCTGACCTACATTTTCCGGATGAGTAACCAGGTTAAAGTTTTTGGAGCAGATCTCATTTCCAAGTTAGTATAAGGCCTGTCTGAACCAAACTTGCATGGATGATTTATCAAGGGACGATCAATCTCAAACTTGCCGTGGATTCTGGATTTGACTTACATTTTCTGGATGAGTGACTAGTTTTAAGTTTTCAGATAAATCTATTCCCAAGTAACTGCAAGCCCTATCAGACCAAAATTGCATAAATGTTGCATCTAGGGATGCACACTCCTAGATTATTAGTTTAGTGTAGGACTTTGCCTTACTTAAAGACAACATTCGTTGAGGTGAGCTCTGTAATCTCTGATTACCTATGTTTTCATTTCATGTAAAAAAATTTTGTTACATAATAAAAAATAGTTCTAGATATTTTCACCAAACTTCAAACAAAGATACAAACAGATAAGACCTTTACAAATGTGTCTTCTTTTTTTTTTCACCTTGATCCTTCCTATGACCTTGACATCACTATTCCTTATTTTCAATTTATCTTATTTTAAAAAAAAATATTCAAGATATTTTTATCACACTTCATTCAAATTGATTATAACTAATCAACTAGTATGTAATTTTTATGCCCCGCCATAAATATGGCTGGGGCATATAGAGTTTGTCATGTCCCTCTTCCATCCTTTTGTCTTTCCATCCTTCTGTCTTTCTGTCTGTCTTTCCATCATGCTTTGCAATTAGCTCATTTCAAAGCTAAGTTTCAAAGAAACTATTAAAGGTATATTTATCAAACTTCATATGCTGATAGATACTGATAAAAGCTATTCAACTGCATCAACATGTATTGACCTTGACCTTTCCTTTGACCTCACTATTCTTTGATTAGTGTTTAGCTCAGTTTAAAGAAACCGTTCAAGATAGTGTAATCAAACTTTATATGCTGACACATACTGAAAGATGCTTTTCAACTGCATTAATTTTTTTTACCATGATGTTTCCTTTGACCTTGACCTCACTTTTCTTAAATTTGTGTTTAGCTAAATTTTCAAGAAACCAGTCATGATATTTTTATCAAACTGCATATGCTTATACATACTGATGTAATATTCAACTGCATCAACATTTTTTGACCTTAACCTTTTCTTTGATTTCGACCCCACTTTTTTTTTAAATTAGTGTTTAGCTCAGTTTTAAATAAACCATTCAATATATTTTTATCAAACTTGATATGCTGATACTTATTATGGAGAGCTATTCAACTGCATCAAGAACTTTTGACATTGCTTTTTCCTTTGACTTTGACCTCACTTTTCTTTAATTTGCATTTTGCTTAGTTTTAAAGAAACCATTTGAGATATTTTTATGTAGGCTTATGCACTTATACATAATTTGGTGAAAAGATATTCTCTCTAAACTTCATAGTTACACTAATACAAAGAGTTAGGTTCACTTTATGCATAAAATGGCCATGTCCTTATATCAATTAATTGACTATCACCCTCTGTCCCATTTCATTTATCAAAATAAAGTAGAGACTTAGTGCTTTCATTTTCTATAACAAAATTTCTTTTTCTCATTTTCTCTTTGTGATCTTAAGAAACAGATCTTTAATTATGTAATTGCATATTTTGGATCAGAGGTTGTGCTGTATGTGAAATATTGAAAAAATACCTCAACTTTTGGCCATTTTTAAGGGAATTTACAGGATATGGGAAAAATGAAGTTTTTTATAACATCATAATGCATTGACTAGAGAGCAAATTATGTCATGTTCAATAGATACACGGCTACCAAGGGTCTAGGTTATAAATACTGCATTTACAACCAAAACTGAGCAGTTTCGATTTTTCAGAAATTCTCAGGGCCAAAAATGGCACTAAGTGGCTCTTGCTCTTTTCATGTTGCATTACCAGTATACATTTGGTGAGGAATTCATGTCCTATGGATATATTTCTAGGGCTTTCATCCTTCACATATGTAATTCTTTTGACAAGACCTTCCTTTGGATACAAACCACTTTGACCCTTTGACCTTGGCATAGGAGTTTGACCTACTTTCAAAGAAACTTTAACCTTGGCCATAACTTTTGAATGGTTGGTGCTAGGGCTTTTATACTTCACGTATGTAATCCTTGTGACAAGACCTTCCTTTGGATACCAACAACTTTGAGCTTGACCTTGACGTTTTACTTACTTTTGAAAAACTTTAACCTTCGCCATAACTTTTGAACCATTGCAGCTAGGGCTTTCAAATTTCACAGATATATTCCTTGAGACAAAACCTTTCTTTGGGTACCAACATTTTTTATCTTTCGGCCTGGATTTTTACTTGCATTCGAGAAACTTTAACCTTTGCCATAAGCTGCCATATGGGGCATCAGTGTTTCACAAACACATCTTGTTTTACCTTGGAATACCCTATGACCCTGAATTTCACATTTTTCCTCATGTTGGTCCTAGCTTACCCAGTTTAATTCCATAAAGGATTACTTCAGAAATTTCCATCCATAAAAAAATCTCACATAAATATACTAATATTACTAAATATACTCTTTCGTTTCAGAGCCACAGTCGTCGATGGATTCAGCGCTGGAATGCTAGGGCTGGCGGCGGTCTAAAGGAGGAACAGCATGCCAACATCGCTGGAAAAGAGGTATTTCTTAGTTCTTAAGAAATGTGAGGTAAGAGTTTTCCCTTCATTCATTGTTTTGTGTTTGCACCACCCACTAAGTACTAACCCCTCCTCCTTCCCACCCTTCGCACTTGTTCTGCTCATTTCGTTTCAGAGCCACAGTCGTCGATGGATTCAGCGCTGGAATGCTAGGGCTGGCGGCTGTCTAAAGGAGGAACAGCATGCCAACATCGCTGGAAAAGAGGTATTTCTTAGTTCTTAAGAAATGTGAGGTAAGAGTTTTCCCTTCATTCATTGTTTTGTGTTTGCACCACCCACTAAGTACTAACCCCTCCTCCTCACCCCCCTTCGCACTTGTTCTGCTCATTTCGTTTCAGAGCCAAAGTCGTCGATGGATTCAGCGCTGGAATGCTAGGGCTGGCGGCGGTCTATAAGGAGGAACAGCATGCCAACATCGCTGGAAAAGAGGTATTTCTTAGTTCTTAAGAAACGTGAGGTAAGGATTTTCCCTTCATTCATTGTTTTGTGTTTGCACCACCCACTAAGTACTAACCTCTCCTCCTCCCCACCCTTCGCACTTGTTCTGCTCTTTCGTTTCAGAGCCACAGTCGTCGATGGATTCAGCACTGGAATGCTAGGGCTGGCGGCGGTCTAAAGGAGGAACAGCATGCCAACATCGCTGGAAAAGAGGTATTTCTTAGTTCTTAAGAAATGTGAGGTAAGAGTTTTCCCTTCATTCATTGTTTTGTGTTTGCACCACCCACTAAGTACTAACCCCTCCTCCTCCCCACCCTTCGCACTTGTTTTGCTCTTTCGTTTCAGAGCCACAGTCATCGATGGATTCAGCGCTGGAATGCTAGGGCTGGCGGCGGTCTATAAGGAAGAACAGCATGCCAACATCACTGGAAAAGAGGTATTTCTTAGTTCTTAAGAAATGTGAGGTAAGAGTTTTCCCTTCATTCATTGTTTTGTGTTTGCACCACCCACTAAGTACTAACCCCTCCTCCTCCCCACCCTTCGCACTTGTTCTGCTCATTTCGTTTTAGAGCCAAAGTCGTCGATGGATTCAGCACTGGAATGCTAGGGCTGGCGGCGGTCTAAAAGGAGGAACAGCATGCCAACATCGCTGGAAAAGAGGTATTTCTTAGTTCTTAAGAAATGTGAGGTAAGAGTTTTCCCTTCATTCATTGTTTTGTGTTTGCACCACCCACTAAGTACTAACCCCTCCTCCTCCCCACCCTTCGCACTTGTTCTGCTCTTTCGTTTCAGAGCCACAGTCGTCGATGGATTCAGCGCTGGAATGCTAGGACTGGCGGCGGTCTAAAGGAGGAACAGCATGCCAACATCGCTGGAAAAGAGGTATTTCTTAGTTCTTAAGAAATGTGAGGTAAGAGTTTTCCCTTCATTCATTGTTTTGTGTTTGCACCACCCACTAAGTACTAACCCCTCCTCCTCCCCACCCTTCGCACTTGTTCTGCTCTTTAGTTTCAGAACCACAGTCGTCGATGGATTCAGCGCTGGAATGCTAGGGCTGGCGGCAGTCTAAAAGGAGGAACAGCATGCCAACATCGCTGGAAAAGAGGTATTTCTTAGTTCTTAAGAAATGTGAGGTAAGAGTTTTCCCTTCATTCATTGTTTTGTGTTTGCACCACCCACTAAGTACTAACCCCTCCTCCTCCCTCCCCTTCGCACTTGTTCTGCTCTTTCGTTTCAGAACCACAGTCGTCGATGGATTCAGCGCTGGAATGCTAGGACTGGCGGCGGTCTAAAGGAGGAACAGCATGCCAACATCGCTGGAAAAGAGGTATTTCTTAGTTCTTAAGAAATGTGAGGTAAGAGTTTTCCCTTCATTCATTGTTTTGTGTTTGCACCACCCACTAAGTATTAACCCCTCCTCCTCCCTCCCCTTCGCACTTGTTCTGCTCTTTCGTTTCAGAGCCAAAGTCGTCGATGGATTCAGCGCTGGAATGCTAGGGCTGGCGGCGGTCTATAAGGAGGAACAGCATGCCAACATCGCTGGAAAAGAGGTATTTCTTAGTTCTTAAGAAATGTGAGGTAAGAGTTTTCCCTTCATTCATTGTTTTGTGTTTGCACCACCCACTAAGTACTAACCCCTCCTCCTCCCCACCCTTCGCACTTGTTCTGCTCTTTCGTTTCAGAGCCACAGTCGTCGATGGATTCAGCGCTGGAATGCTAGGGCTGGCGGCGGTCTATAAGGAGGAACAGCATGCCAACATCGCTGGAAAAGAGGTATTTCTTAGTTCTTAAGAAATGTGAGGTAAGAGTTTTCCCTTCATTCATTGTTTTGTGTTTGCACCACCCACTAAGTACTAACCCCTCCTCCTCACCCCCCTTCGCACTTGTTCTGCTCATTTCGTTTCAGAGCCAAAGTCGTCGATGGATTCAGCACTGGAATGCTAGGGCTGGCGGCGGTCTAAAAGGAGGAACAGCATGCCAACATCGCTGGAAAAGAGGTATTTCTTAGTTCTTAAGAAATGTGAGGTAAGAGTTTTCCCTTCATTCATTGTTTTGTGTTTGCACCACCCACTAAGTATTAACCCCTCCTCCTCCCTCCCCTTCGCACTTGTTCTGCTCTTTCATTTCAGAGCCAAAGTCGTCGATGGATTCAGCGCTGGAATGCTAGGGCTGGCGGCGGTCTATAAGGAGGAACAGCATGCCAACATCGCTGGAAAAGAAGTATTTCTTAGTTCTTAAGAAATGTGAGGTAAGAGTTTTCCCTTCATTCATTGTTTTGTGTTTGCACCACCCACTAAGTACTAACCCCTCCTCCTCCCCACCCTTCGCACTTGTTCTGCTCTTTCGTTTCAGAGCCACAGTCGTCGATGGATTCAGCACTGGAATGCTAGGGCTGGCGGCGGTCTAAAGGAGGAACAGCATGCCAACATCGCTGGAAAAGAGGTATTTCTTAGTTCTTAAGAAATGTGAGGTAAGAGTTTTCCCTTCATTCATTGTTTTGTGTTTGCACCACCCACTAAGTACTAACCCCTCCTCCTCCCCACCCTTTGCACTTGTTCTGCTCATTTCGTTTCAGAGCCACAGTCGTCGATGGATTCAGCGCTGGAATGCTAGGGCTGGCGGCGGTCTAAAGGAGGAACAGCATGCCAACATCGCTGGAAAAGAGGTATTTCTTAGTTCTTAAGAAATGTGAGGTAAGAGTTTTCCCTTCATTCATTGTTTTGTGTTTGCACCACCCACTAAGTACTAACCCCTCCTCCTCCCTCCCCTTCGCACTTGTTCTGCTCTTTCGTTTCAGAGCCACAGTCGTCGATGGATTCAGCGCTGGAATGCTAGGGCTGGCGGCGGTCTAAAGGAGGAACAGCATGCCAACATCGCTGGAAAAGAGGTATTTCTTAGTTCTTAAGAAATGTGAGGTAAGAGTTTTCCCTTCATTCATTGTTTTGTGTTTGCACCACCCACTAAGTACTAACCCCTCCTCCTCCCCACCCTTCGCACTTGTTCTGCTCTTTCGTTTCAGAGCCACAGTCGTCGATGGATTCAGCGCTGGAATGCTAGGGCTGGCGGCGGTCTATAAGGAGGAACAGCATGCCAACATCGCTGGAAAAGAGGTATTTCTTAGTTCTTAAGAAATGTGAGGTAAGAGTTTTCCCTTCATTCATTGTTTTGTGTTTGCACCACCCACTAAGTACTAACCCCTCCTCCTCACCCCCCTTCGCACTTGTTCTGCTCATTTCGTTTCAGAGCCAAAGTCGTCGATGGATTCAGCACTGGAATGCTAGGGCTGGCGGCGGTCTAAAAGGAGGAACAGCATGCCAACATCGCTGGAAAAGAGGTATTTCTTAGTTCTTAAGAAATGTGAGGTAAGAGTTTTCCCTTCATTCATTGTTTTGTGTTTGCACCACCCACTAAGTACTAACCCCTCCTCCTCCCTCCCCTTCGCACTTGTTCTGCTCTTTCGTTTCAGAACCACAGTCGTCGATGGATTCAGCGCTGGAATGCTAGGGCTGGCGGCGGTCTAAAGGAGGAACAGCATGCCAACATCGCTGGAAAAGAGGTATTTCTTAGTTCTTAAGAAATGTGAGGTAAGAGTTTTCCCTTCATTCATTGTTTTGTGTTTGCACCACCCACTAAGTACTAACCCCTCCTCCTCCCCACCCTTTGCACTTGTTCTGCTCATTTCGTTTCAGAGCCACAGTCGTCGATGGATTCAGCGCTGGAATGCTAGGGCTGGCGGCGGTCTAAAGGAGGAACAGCATGCCAACATCGCTGGAAAAGAGGTATTTCTTAGTTCTTAAGAAATGTGAGGTAAGAGTTTTCCCTTCATTCATTGTTTTGTGTTTGCACCACCCACTAAGTACTAACCCCTCCTCCTCCCCACCCTTCGCACTTGTTCTGCTCTTTAGTTTCAGAACCACAGTCGTCGATGGATTCAGCGCTGGAATGCTAGGGCTGGCGGCGGTCTAAAGGAGGAACAGCATGCCAACATCGCTGGAAAAGAGGTATTTCTTAGTTCTTAAGAAATGTGAGGTAAGAGTTTTCCCTTCATTCATTGTTTTGTGTTTGCACCACCCACTAAGTACTAACCCCTCCTCCTCCCTCCCCTTCGCACTTGTTCTGCTCTTTCGTTTCAGAGCCACAGTCGTCGATGGATTCAGCGCTGGAATGCTAGGGCTGGCGGCGGTCTAAAGGAGGAACAGCATGCCAACATCGCTGGAAAAGAGGTATTTCTTAGTTCTTAAGAAATGTGAGGTAAGAGTTTTCCCTTCATTCATTGTTTTGTGTTTGCACCACCCACTAAGTATTAACCCCTCCTCCTCCCTCCCCTTCGCACTTGTTCTACTCTTTCGTTTCAGAGCCAAAGTCGTCGATGGATTCAGCGCTGG
This sequence comes from Saccostrea echinata, assembly GCF_033153115.1. NCBI lineage: Eukaryota > Metazoa > Mollusca > Bivalvia > Ostreida > Ostreidae > Saccostrea > Saccostrea echinata. Next base: position 32,028,033 of record NW_026889758.1, on the reverse strand, counting down.
AATGCTAGGGCTGGTGGCGGTCTATAAGGAGGAACAGCATGCCAACATCGCTGGAAAAGAGGTATTTCTTAGTTCTTAAGAAATGTGAGGTAAGAATTTTCCCTTCATTCATTGTTTTGTGTTTGCACCACCCACTAAGTACTAACCCCTCCTCCTCCCTCCCCTTCGCACTTGTTCTGCTCTTTCGTTTCAGAACCACAGTCGTCGATGGATTCAGCGCTGGAATGCTAGGGCTGGCGGCGGTCTAAAGGAGGAACAGCATGCCAACATCGCTGGAAAAGAGGTATTTCTTAGTTCTTAAGAAATGTGAGGTAAGAGTTTTCCCTTCATTCATTGTTTTGTGTTTGCACCACCCACTAAGTACTAACCCCTCCTCCTTCCCTTCGCACTTGTTCTGCTCTTTCGTTTCAGAACCACAGTTGTTGATGGATTCAGCGCTGGAATGCTAGCAGAAGGAACAGCATGGAACAAGGAGAATCCTAGGACTTGGCATGATTCTTATTTCAGTAGGTCAGTCTCTATCATTATTCAAAGTTTTGTTCATTATTTCTGAGGGTATATGCAATTGCCGGCTTATTAGATAATATTACCTTTGAGTCTTTATGAGTTCGAAGGATAGCATAAATAATTTTTTATAAATATTATATGGTGAAGCCTGGGGCTATGTTCCAGTCTCTTACATATTAACTTGGTAGAGGATTATTACAAAAGAATCAAAACAACAAGAATAAAGTTTTAAAAATTATATTCTGTTTCAGATGATATCCCAATTTTTATTATGAATAACTAATCAACAACAACATGAATATACATGAACATGCAATGCCACTTGATTGATTTACTATAGGACCCCCCTTGAAATTCAGACAAAGATTTAATAAACTTTAATTTCTAAAATTTAATTTCATAAATAATAAACAAATAAATAAATTTAACTTACATTGACATTGTAGTAATGACTAAGGTATTAAATTCCAAAAGTCTGGTAACAACTACAATATTAATCTCCCCAAATCTGGTAATGACCGAAGACATTAGGCCCGAGTATCGCAAACTACCTAACGATACGATACATATCATGCAATACAACATGTATCATGATACAGCTGTCAACAATTGAATTAACCTTAACATATAATTCTTTGCTAACCTCCACAGTTATAGAAAATATACAAAGAATATCATGATAACCCTTAGAACCAAAGTTAATAAAAGGTGGATTTATAGTCTTGACATTGTATTTTTTCTTTGTTACCTTTTTTTCAGCCATTTTAAAACATTAAAATTTGTTAGGTTGTATGTAGAAGTTTCAGACAAAACAATGAAAATTATCTTGTACTGTATCACGATACATGGCGATTTGATACGTGTATCGTCAGCCCTTGCAGTCAATATGATCGATGTATTGCTGTATCGTTACACCCCCCAAAACTATTTCTGACTGTACACTAAACATTAATACTTATATATGGCATAACCTAACCAAACGTGACATTGTGTAATGTAAAAGTTTTGTATGAATTTCCACAACCAGAAACATGAGAAAAATGGAAGTACAAAACATACGATAAACATGGTCCAGGAATGAATTATAAGGTAAAGCAATGACATACAACAAATTAAAAACATTTTAAACATATACTAATGAATGAAGCTTCTGGTTATATTAAATATGAGATAATAAATAAATGAACATACATTTTATCGACACACAAATTTGAGAATTGTTACAATAACTTAATTTTTGGGAATCCTAATATTTTCGCAAGATACTATTTATAATTGAAGTGAAATTTTCATGATTTTCTGTAATCAGTCATTGCTCTATAAAATTGTCAATTATAAACAAAAACTAGTGAGAATATTTTTTTTTGTGATTAGAAGGTGTTGCATAATTACATTAAGATGAGGTTCTCACAAATAAAAGTGATTTACAGTAATCTATGTGAATGTTAAGTAACTATATAAATTATCCAGATTAAAGAAAAATGTAGGCAATATAATATGTTTCTAATCATAGTAAGCTCTGAGCAGTAATGATCTGTAATGGTCCTAACTCTATTGTAGCTTTATTTGATGTCCTGAGGGGATGCTCTGCTTGTGTGTATACTGATCTTCTTCAGTTTTGTGTCTTCACACAGAGCCACTAGAAGACAAACACCTGGATAAAAGGAAAAACACAGCAAGAAAAGACCTCATCTCAAAGGATCTACACTTTTGGAAACCAGAGCAGAAGTATGTCATGAGGCCCTCTATGCAGTCAGATATAACACTATGTAAATTCATCCTTAGGTATTTCTAATTGTTATACTAGAAATAACTGTAAATCAACTATTATTCACAACTAAATTTATTCTCTATTTATCAGTTTATTAAAATCTCTCTTTGATGACTAAATGTGTGCCTGAGGAATTTTTTTTTACATAATTACACAATAATAATTAAAACAAATATTTTGCTGCAAGACATATTTGCAAGTAAAAGAAGTTAGCTAAATTCCTGGTTATTTTTTGCATGTGAATAAAAGTTGGTTTACAGTAATTCCTCACTGCAAACAATATAAAACATGTATTTATACAAGTATCCTTTTATCAATAGGTTACCTTTGACTATATGGACTACATATATAGGCATGTCATGACCTGACCTTGATAAACTAGTGCTTAGTAAGGTAATTAAGCATTTTTAAATAAGTTGAGTTAACATCTGTTTTTTGTCCGTCTTCATCTGTAGTGCATCTTTCATCAGTCAAAAACTTGGAAACATTTTTAGTGTCTTTTATTGAACTACTGGACTAATTTCAACAATTTTGGCATATGGCATTAATGGGTGAAGGGATACAAAAATTTAGAATTTCATGGTCCCTGTCTTCAAGGGGCATGAAAGGTAGAGCTAAAACCATCAAAATTAGTGCTACATGTATTTTTAAAAATCTTTTTCATCCCTGGACATCAAGCAGTCAAACTGTTGGTAATGATTGTAATATTTTACAAATACTGATCCCTCTACCAAAATTGTGAAATTCATGGCCACAAGGTCAAGTTTTGGAGGGCTCTAATGATCATATAGTAAAAATGGCAATGCATGGATTCTTTAAAAATCTTCTTCTGCCTCCTTGTATATTTAGCAGATTAACTTGAGGTGCATATTTTTTTATAAGCAGGGGTAACTCTTCCAAATTTATAAAACTCGTAGTACCTGGGTCAGGGATTTTGGTGTTAGGTCAAGGCCCTGTTGAATATATAGTGAAATTGCATTAATTCTTTAAAAATCTTCCCTGCCTCTGGGTATTTAGCAAGCATAGTGCATAATAGTGTGTGATTATGATAAGCAGGGGGTGCCTCATCCAAAATTGTGAATTTCTTGGCCCCCTGGGTCTAGGGCCTCTGGTGCTAAGGCAGGGCCCTATTTATTATACATGTATAGTGGAAATACATTATTTCTTTGAAAAATCTTCTTCTCCTGTTTATAAGGCAAACAAACCTAGTGCATAGTAATGATAAGAAAGTGTGCATCTTGCAAAATTGTGAAATTGCAAGGGGTTCTGGTGATGGGTGGGGCTATGGTAATGTATTATTGTTTGAAAATCTTTTTCACTGCTCCTGGGCATCTAGGAATACAAAGTTGTAATAAGCAAGGGTATTTTTACCAGATTTTTGAAATTCTGGACCACTTGGTAGAGTGTTCAAGTGCTGGGCAGGTAAATTTAGAATTTGTATTCCAGTGAGAGAAATCCCTTCATTATTCACCTACAGTACAGTCAACGCAGTTTATGCATTTACCGCGCACCCCCCGCAGTGTGAATCTCATTGCCGTTAGTACAGGTGTCTCAGGTAAAAATCGCGTGCCCCGCGGTTTGGCAATCCAGGTAATTCACACCGCCGCAGTGCAGAGGTGAAAAACAGTCTTGGTCTAAAAGGCAAATTATCTCCCTTCGAAATTATATAAAATGAAACCAAACAGAAAGAAAAATAAAAAATGTAAGAGTAATGATATTAAAAATATAGAAGCTGAAATGTTTGAATATGATTCTAACATTTCATGTACAAAATGAAAATAAATTTTCTAATAAAAATGTATTCTCATGTATCTAAGATAACTTTATTGCAATTTTCAAACAGCGTTATATAAACCTTGAACTTTATTTATCGAAAGTCAAGCAATGTGTTCATTCTATTAGAAGCCACTACCTTCGATATAAATTACTGTAAGTGATCTAAGTTTTACGACTATGCAAGGTAATATACCCAATATGCTATTCATGATATTAGATATTAATTAATATTTTCTTATTGTGTTTTGTAAATTTTAGATATATTTTTTTTAGGGGATTTGATTAAAGAATGCATCTATCGCAGTTTCAATTTTATTGGAAAGGGGGGAGGGACTATGAATGAAGTTTTTTTAATTATTGAAATTCCAATATAAGATTAAAATAAGCAGCAGATTTTGGATGTAATTATCATTCTCGGAGTCGTCTGTGAAACGTCATTCCTATCTATTTCGGGCGTAGTTCTTGAAATCAGAAGGAATGGAATATTGTGTGTGCGTACTTTGATTGCCCACGAGTCCGTAGAAGATATGTAAAATTACGTAATGCCTAGAGCTTGACCTGGTACTCATACTTGGTCCTCACACCTGTATACTGTACAAGGTGTGATCCCCTACACCAGCCTTACACCATGTACTGACCCACATGCCTGAAAGCAGATCAGTAAAAAACTGTCGTATAACACCTTTCATATTTACATCGATCATTTTCAAACAGTTGCTTGTTAATATTATATTATTGATGTGCATTGGTTTCAAACAATTAATTTAAAAAAAATATTTGAATTATGTCAGCTAACATCAACATCAAAATCATGAAAAGGGTGGGTTTTGAATAAATTCACAAGTACATTGTTGTTGGATTGACAACATTACAAGATTCATGATATTGTGCTTCATCCCGTACTTTACTATAGAGTAATCGGAATTAAATAAATACATTTTTTTTCAATATGACCAAAGTGCCTCTGTTGGACACTCATAATGTTAATGCACTGAAATATATACAAGAAACTGTTCCTAAGGAAAAAAAAGGAAAACATCAAAATATTATTTTATACATACATGTACATGTAGTTGTAATTAATTTTTAAAATTCACGATATGCAGATGACTTGCATTTAAAAAGTTAATTTCGATGTAACTTCCATCTCCACAAATAACACCCTCCCAATCTACGGTGACACTATTAATTTGTCTTACACAAAACTTTCACTGTTTTGGTACCGTCTAGTGATGGGAATCGGTAAGAATTTCATAATCGATGATCAGGCTACTGTAACTAACTAATCATCAATTATAATCGGACATTTTACAAAGTCTGGGTGAATAACTACTTTCTGGGTGGTCCAGCTGTAGTTAGAATAATCTAACTGTGTCTAGGGACAAGCCCTATTCCTTAGGACAATATATTTTAACAACAGAACGTTCTATCTAGTCTAGCTGGTTCATAGTTCATTTTGTAGAATCCAAAGTACATCCATACCCAGGAATGAGCATTGTTACCCTGGTATAAATACCACAATGTCTGTTCGTCTGCGCCATTACTATACGCAGGTGGCAGGGGATAGTTTCGTACTAAAGACCCGGTCAAATTTCTTAAAAAACTGAGATATCCCCTGTTTGATGAGATATTTTATGTAGAAAAATGACTAGAATAATTATGGGACACATTCGCAATGTAGCAGATTGCTTCCTGAAAAAAATTATGTGCAACATGTAGGTGTCGCTATGATGCTTATCATATATAGAGTTGTAAATGCAAAACTAAGACATGTGGTCAGTTGCAGAGGAAATTCAGCTGAAAAGCAGTAGGCCTTAGAAGAAGGTGTGTATCTCAGAGGGAAGGTGAATGGCCCCATGTCAATTGATGAATTTTCATTAGGGCATGCATTGATTTACAGACTACTGAGTGTTTTATCCTGCTCGCTCGGGCCTGGGGGTGGGTTGTATGGGTGCGACTCAGAGGCCCAAATCTTGGAAAAACAAGCCAAAATTTGGGGAGTCCCCAGGTGCAATTTTGGTACATGTGCACTCTAATAGGCAGATTACATGTAATTTGTTGACATAATTTGTGAGCCATGGGCATATAAAGCGTAATTAATTAGCCCCTGGAAAACTGTCCCCATGTACATGTTTTTATGGATCGCATGTATATGAGTACCCCCTCTCCACATGTTTGGCATTAAAAAAACTATCCTCTGCCACCACAAATAAGTTAATAGATAAGTCACAGCTGGAATATTCGGCTTAAAAACTATTACACTTGTAAAATAAAATAAATTACCAGATTGATCGGAATAAAAAACTCGTAATCGAACGCTTGGATTATGCCAACAAATGACTGATTTTCATTTATAATCGATGATTGGAACACCACTAGTACCGTCACAACTTTAAATAAGGGTTTACTTCCCAATACTGATAGCTATAAGCCAAATTGATTGTGAAAATATTGTATTAATGTATTCAATTTCAACCCCTCAAAAGTTGGGGGGGGGGGGGGGGCAAAGTTTTTACTCAAGCATAAAGTAAAATCTATTAGAACAAAATGCTTGTACACCATGTAAGCAAGAATTTACTGAAAAGCAATTCATATAGTTCCACCAAAACAATATCGGAACTGTGTGCAGTTAGCATTGGTTAGTAAACCTATTTTCTCCTCAGTAGATCTGGTACATGTATACACAGTGAACCTGTAGCTGCATGGACTAATCTTGGTCTCCTTAGTAACTGTGTATTGTGCACGTTCAAGCGGAGAGGGATTTCCTGTCACTTTGTTGGATATAATTTCACACCTTTGTGAAAGACAAAGGCTTTGGATTAAGACTATTTATTTTTGCAACATACTGACAGTTGTAAATATAAAATCATAAACTGGGAGGATTATGATTTCTGACCCCCCCCCCCCCTTCCCCCACCCCTGAATTCTTCACTGATGTCTGAACTTCATATTATTTTTTTAAACTTAAGGTTGTATGTTTTGATAAAACTACAGTTGGATTCACATCACAAATGTCTGATCTTAATGAATTTGAATGAATTTCTCTGTATATAAAAACAAGATGTTGGGATGTTAATGCTAAGGGCTATCCTACACGTACCCCCAAAATTACGGGAAGCTATTTTATTGTATAGTTAATCCCATATGATGACAAGGTACCCGAAGCCACAGAGGTGTGAATGCCTCTAGGGTAGAAATAATACTAATTCTTATACATAGGAAAAAGTCAATAAATTATGCACAATGGAATGAACTTTTATTTTTAACAAATAATGAAACAAAGCACCCCATTTTATCTGTATACTAGTTTATACTATGGGGAAAGCACAATCCTTCTTTTATTTTATTTGCACATTGAGAGCTAAGTAAAACTGTTTAACAATATTTGTACTATCCAGTGTTTTCAGCTAACACACGGCTTCTGATGACCACGGTTACTTACATGTAGTTACCTGGGTAATGCGTTCAAGCGAAAAGTTCAAATTGAACTTTGCCGATAAAAAAAAAATGCCATGATACTTAATATGAGTGACAAAGAGAGAGAGAGAGATTTACTGTACATTGCCTAAACATGTTTCAGAATATTTAACTTTTCCATCTATTGACCCGGCTACAGGTAAGACCACGATGAACTAACCATGGGGGTGTATCGCGGAAAGGATTAATTAACACACCGCGGGGGGAGCATGGTTAAATGCATAATCGGCGTTGCCCGTACTGTATGGTAAGTTATCACTGTAGATAATATCATTGAAAGATCAATTGAATAAGATAATTATAAAAGAATTTTTATGATAAATAATCCAAAAAGTACTTTCATCATTTTTAGCTCACCTCAACGAAGTTGGGGGGCCTTATGTAATACCCAAGGCGTCGGCGTCCCGGGTTAAGGTTTTTAGAGCAGTTTTCTTTTCAAGTACTTCTATGGCCTATATTAGTCAGAGATGCATGGAGGATGCTTCTCGTGTGTTTCATTGTACCAGTCAAGGTTTCAGATGCTGCAATTTCAGCTAAAGAATGACCAGGTTAATGTTTTTGGAGCAGGTTAAAGTTTTTGGAGCAGGTCTCATTTCCAAGTAACTATAAGCCCTATATTGACCAAACTTGCATGGATGATACATCTAAAGATGCACACTACTGAACTTTTTCGGATGCTGGATCTGACCTACATTTTCCGGATGAGTGACTAGGTTAAAGTTTTTGGAGCAGATCTGATTTCCAAGTAACTATAAGCCCTATATTGACCAAACTTGCATGGATGATACATCTAAGAATGCACACTACTGAATTTGCTTCGGATGCTGGATCTGACCTACATTTTCCGGATGAGTAACCAGGTTAAAGTTTTTGGAGCAGATCTCATTTCCAAGTAACTATAAAGCCTATCTGAAGCAAACTTGCATGGATGATGCATCTAAGGATGCACAATACTGGACTTGCTTCGGATGCTGGATCTGACCTACATTTTCCGGATGAGAAACCAGGTTAAAGTTTTTTGGAGCAGATCTCATTTCCAAGTAACTATAAGGCCCAACTGAACCAAACTTGCATGGATGATGCATCAAGAGACGAACAATCTCAAACTTGCTTCAGATGCTGGATTTGACTTATATTTTCTGGATGAGTGACTAGTTATTAGTTTTCAGATAAGTCTATTCCCAAGTAACTGCAAGCCCTATCAGACCAAATTGCATAAATGTTGCATTTAGGGATGCACACTCCAAGATTATTAGTTTAGTGTGGGACTTTGCCTTACTTAAAGACAACATTCGTTGAGGTGAGCTCTGTAATCTCTGATTACCTATGTTTAATGATCAGGTAGAGGATGAGATTGGTTTTCAAATAGTGCTTAAGAACTTTTTTCTTTAGTCAAAATGGTGATAGTGACTTGGGGGCAAGTACAGGAGTACAAAGTACATGTACAGGCAAATAAATAGATCTACTTTAAGAATTTTTACTGAATTTTGCTGATCCCTGATCATCCTATTTCTATTGCTTTTGGACAACATTGCTTAATGTGAGTCCACATTTGTGAGGCACGGCGTACTAAGTATCATTGTGACATCATTGAAAATTAAATAAGTAGCAAAAATAAATTAAACCACAAGATGATATGTAAATAAAAGGTTGCATGCATTTGTTTTATCCATTATCTATTTAAAAATCAGAAATCTCACCATTTGATAACAATACTGCTGAGTATTTAGAAACAAATCTTTTGTCATATACGACATTATTTGTCTTGACTTGACGCAGTACAAGTGATCCAGAGGAGTGCATGGATCCCTTTGTTTAATAATTACAAAAATAATTAATTAATTAAATACAAAATCATTGTCAAATTTTCTGTCTAATCAATAAAACTGAAAACAAAACTTTTCTTAACAACTGTGTAAATAATTTATCAGGATCTTATCTAGCAGCACAGCGTCAGATGATGTAAAGAAAATCACAAATCCTGTAAGCATATTCCCAGTAAACCTTAAAAGTGGAAGGGCATACACTAGAGTGTTTGAGACTGTTTAAGCTGAAATGCGGAATATTAATTGCTTATATCATGTAAATCTAAAAAGTGCTGGTAGTTGATTCTGGTTTGAGGAATATTTTTTAAATTCTTTATGATGTGATGGCGAAGTGGAAATTTTTTGCTATATCACACATTCTTGGCAAAATGTGAGGACTTCCCAAACAGCACAAACTAGTTTCCAGTACTTCTCAGGCAAGGGATGTAAATTTTAATGTGTATCAATTTTTATGGCAAAAAACAACCCGATGCCCATGCACTAGAGTCATTTTCTACATTCAGCCAAATAATTCTATTTTTACACCAGTCATGTGACATGCAGCTGATATATACAATGTAAATTGTACTAAGTACGACATGAACCTTAGTGATTCATTACTGGTGACTATATTACCTTTCCTACAATTTTATGGTTACCATTTTTACAGTGATTATTAAATGTAATACATATTAAAAACATGTTAAGATAATATTTTCCATTGATTTCCTTTACATAGCTAAGCATGACTGGTTGATGTTGACCCTCCAGGATGTGGAAATGAGCAGCTACTGTGAGCCAGATGGGAATTGGTGGAAACAACTGGAGAAGGCAAGATTGATGAACGTTGACCACACAGACCACAGCTAGGCTAAGGACACTCATAGGAAGTATGCATTATCATATATTCCATAAAAAAGATTCAATATTCAAAATAAAAATAATCAGTTTAATTTTGTTGAATGGAAATTCTGCTATCTGTACAAGTATATAGGGTTCTCTTCTGAGTTTGGCCAAAGTGACATCACTGATAATATGATCTGTTTGTCACATGACAGCTAGGTTAAAATTAGAAAATATACGTACAGCTACAAAAATTGTGAAAATTTCAATGAGAAATGGATACATTTTTTATTTCGAAATTGACCATTTTCGTTGCGACAAATTCCGTCATGTGCTGGGAGAAAGTTTCTCATTTTTGGGAACTATGACAAATTTAGCCATCTTTTAATAAAATATAGAAAAAAGCAAAATATGATTTGAAGATATATTAAATTGCAGATTGAAGCACACAACCAGCTCCCAACACTTTTTAAAATAGAGGAATGCAAGCTACATGTGATTAAAAGCTAAAAATTTAGAGTAAAGCTGATAACGTTGAACTTCTGGGATTAATGAGAACCACTCTACTCTGTCAGTTATTTAATAGTTTATTAAAGTAGAAGTATCCTTATGTCTTATTTCTTATCACAAGACTGATGGACATTTACCCTCCGGGATGTGGAAATAAGCAGCTACAGCCAGACAGGAATTGGTGGAAACAAGTGGAAAAGACAAGACTGATGGACATTGACCCTCCAGGATGTGGAAATGAGCAGCTACAGCCAGACAGGAATTGGTGGAAACAAGTGGAAAAGACAAGACTGATGGACATTGACTCTCCAGGATGTGGAAATAAGCAGCTACAGCCAGACAGGAATTGGTGGAAATAAGTGGAAAAGACAAGACTGATGGACATTGACCCTCCAGGATGTGGAAATGAGCAGCTACAGCCAGACAGGAATTGGTGGAAACAAGTGGAAAAGACAAGACTGATGGACATTGACTCTCCAGGATGTGGAAATGAGCAGCTACAGCCAGACAGGAATTGGTGGAAATAAGTGGAAAAGACAAGACTGATGGACATTGACCCTCCAGGATGTGGAAATGAGCAGCTACAGCCAGATAAGAATTGGTGGAAACAAGTGGAAAAGACAAGACTGATGGACATTGACTCTCCAGGATGTGGAAATAAGCAGCTACAGCCAGACAGGAATTGGTGGAAATAAGAGGAAAAGACAAGACTGGTGGACATTGACTCTCCAGGATGTGGAAATGAGCAGCTACAGTCAGATAGGAATTGGTGGAAACAAGTGGAAAAGACAAGACTGATGGACATTGACCCTCTAGGATGTGGAAATAAGCAGCTACAGCCAGACAGGAATTGGTGGAAACAAATGGAAAAGACAACACTGATGGACATTGACCCTCCAGGATGTGGAAATGAGCAGCTACAGCCAGATAGGAATTGGTGGAAACAAGTGAAAAAGACAAGACTGATGGACATTGACCCTCCAGGATGTAGAAATGAGCAGCTACAGCCAGACAGGAATTCGTGGAAACAACTGGAAAAGAAGAGACTGATGGACACTGACCTTCCCAACAGCAAGACATATCAAAGTAGATAACTGTCACTGATCAGGTATGTGACATAATCAATGATCATTTTTGGAAAAGTACAGCAAAAGAATATTTGATCTTTGAACTATATTATTTAGATATGTTTGTTCTTTTCTTAATATACTGATAGATGTATATTAACTTCTATTTAATAGTGTGCTTTGATGATTTGGTGACAGTAACCAGTAGGAGACTCAGATGAAGTCATGTGAATGTGCTTGACATGAATGACAAGGAACCCTCAGGTATGTGAAAGTTACCCTTAGCAGGCCATTCTCTATGACCTTTGGTTTCTCATTTTTACTTCATTGGACCTGATTATTACCTTTTTTCATTTTTTAAAAACAGAAACTAAAGAAGTCAGTAACCATTACTCCTTTCACTTCTTTCCTGAAAAGTGATTAACACAAGACACTTGCATCTGACAGGTTGAAGAGGAGACTTAAAAGGATGGTGTGGTGAAGTTTTCTTCAACAATGTGGAGTAGAGCATTTACAACCTACAGGAATTGGTGGGAGCAACTGGAAAATGCAATGCTGATGGATATTGACCCTCGAAGATGTGGAAATAAGAAGCCGCAGCCAGACGAATGAATGGGAAAAAAACTAGAAGAAGCAAGACTGATAAATGTACTTCAACATGCAGAAAAAAGTAGTGCATTCTGACTGGAATTGGTGGAAACAACTAGAAAAGACAAGACTGATAGACTTTGACCCTTTAAGATGTGGAAATGGGCAGCTATAGCCAGACAGGAATTGGTGGAAAACCTAGAAAATGCAAGACTGATGGATGTTGACCCTTCAAGATGTTAAAATGAGCAGCTACAGCTAGACAGGAATTGGTGGTAATAATTAGAAAAGTCAAAACTAATGGGTGATGACCTTCTCAACAGCAGAACTTACCACAGTGGATAACTGTCACTGATCAGGTATGGGACATTATTAAAAATCCAGGATCTTTTTTTGACAAAGTACAGCAGAAGAACATTATGTTAGAAATATATAATATTTTGCTAAGATATGTCTGTTCTTTTCTTAATTTCTGTTTATACTTATTTAGGTGCTGAAATATATTAATTAATGTCTATTTTACAGTGTGCTTTGATGTTTTGTGTGACAGTACCATGTAGGAGACTCAGATAAAGTCATGTGGATGTGCTTGACATTATGAATAACAAGGAGCCTCAGGTATGAGAATAAGTACCCAAGTATGCCATTCTGTAGGACTCTGTTCTTCCTTTCTACTTCATCAGTCCTAA